>NC_133327.1:303977834-304296584 GCF_042186555.1 Aquarana catesbeiana | reverse complement strand
GTGGGAGATGAATATTCAGTGCCAGGAATGTTGACTCAAGAACTGCAGCCATGATCAATGAGCAACAGAGTTTATGTCTTAGCATAACATTGCGCATGCTATATATGCCTATTTGCAGCTCACATTAGATGATGTTTTGTGTATATATCATGTGACCTTTTACACTCTAATTTATTCTTCTTTTGGAATGAGCCGTTTTCATAAAAACAAGATAAAAGGGTTTGTGGTCACTTTATTTGTAGACCACAATGGTAAAAACTATCTCCACGTTGACAGGTCTGTGGTTAAATCAGATGTGGGTGATTTACTAAATTAGGACATTTTTTGACCAGGTTCAGAAGGATTAAAAAGATTTAAAAAAAGGAATTTCATTTGCATCCAGTTGGGTGAATGAAATAAATATGGCTTCACTGGACAAAGTAAAAAGTAAACCTTTTTAATAGATCAACAATAAAATGTACATCAGTTTCCCACGTGAGTTATGGAAATCAGAGAAATAAAAAAGAAAAACAAATAAATTGGTAAAATTACTTTAATTATACTAAATGTATTTCTGAAAATGTATTCAAAGCTGGACTAACACTTTAAAATCCATTAGTGTAATATGCTGTTAATGGCTAATGGTTTTCAGGTGCACGTCAGCCTGCAAGGCAGTAGTTACTTTTAAGATAATACATTTGTTTCCCCTGTATTACACTTATTATATCTTAATTTCTGACTTTCTGCAATTATTAATTCATTATCAATCAACGTATCCATTATACTGCATTCTAAGTAGAATGTGAAGGCATAGACTATATTAAAATAAATTGTCCTTTTATCTACATGTTTAAAGCAACTCTACTTGACAATCCACACAAATTAGAAAAGTTTGTAAGAACATGGCTGCACTGGATTGTGCTCATGCTATGGACAAGTATGATTACTTCTGTATAAAGAAATATTTTAACCACTTCAGCTCCGGAAGATTTTACCCCCTTCATGACCAGGCAATTTTTTGCTATTCAGCACTGCGCTACTTTAACTGGTAATTGCGCGGTCAAGCAATACTGTACACAAACAACATTTATATCATTTTTTTTCCTACAAATAGAACTTTCTTTTGGTGGTATTTGATCACCACTAGGACTTTTTTTTTGTGTGTGTTATAAACAAAAAAATGCATACATTAAAAAAAAAAACTACTTTCTGCTATAAAACATTTCAAATAAAAAAAAAAAAAAAAAGAATCAAATTTCTTCATACATTTAAGCCAAAATGTATTCTGCTACATGTCTTTGGTAAAAAAAAAAAAGTCCCAATAAGTATATATTGATTGGTTTACATGAAAGTTATAGCAGCTACAGACTTTGAGATATATATATATATATATATATATATTGGAATTTTAGTTTTTTTTATAATAGTAATGGCTATTGATCAGTGACTTATAGTGGGATGGTGGGCAATCTGACACTAATTGACAATTTGTGGGAACTGACTAACTGCCACTGACATCTCCAGTGACACTAATACAGTGATCAGTGCTGATAACATACACTGACACTGTACTAATGACACTGGCTGGCAAGGGGTTAACACCTCGGGCAAGCAAAGGGTTAAATGTATGCCTAATTATGTTTACTGTGTGAACTGCGTGATGCTTTTACTGAGGGCTGTGCCCATATTTATTCCCTGCATTGCAGAGAAACAAAAACCAGCACATTGCTGCTGTCAGTAGAAAGCTTTGTGTTGTTTACATACACAAAGCTGTCTCCTGTCACTTGCTCCAATGATCGACAGGTCCTGGCCATAAATCATTGTCCGGGAACCGTTGATTGGCATGTGCTGGAGCCAATGACAGCACATACAGTATGGGCGGGCACGTCCCCCTACCAGGAGATGCAAAATCAAGTATATATATATATGCGATTCTGCGCAGCAGGCCCACATTGTAGCAGTAAAACTACAGTGCGTGGTTGGCACATCATAAATATTATATGACTACTATTGTATTGTTTTATTAGTATAAAGTAATAGGCATATATATTTTGCATACCATAACTTGCCAAACATTTTGTGCCTAGTTCTCTTATGAAGGATATCTTAAAGTCAAAAACTGGTAGAGCAATATCTTCAAATCAGTTTTTAAACAGTTTTTAAAGACTTTAAAGTCAAACTGCTGCTCTAAATAACAGCAATATTTATTAACCACTTCCCATCTGGCCTATAGCAAAATGATAGCCGGGCAGGACTTTCGTTTATCCGGCTGGATATCATATGATGTCCTTCCTAGTTGTGCCTGGGGCCAGGCTGCAGCACGATCTATCACTGACTATGTGACAAAGCTGATGACTGAACGGTGTACTGGCCCGCTGTCAGTACCATGTGATCGCTATGACCAATCACAGCAGATCACATGACAATTGTAAACAATGGGTGGCTTCCTTTCATGCAAGCCATTGTGTACAATTGTGTTGCTAGCTATGATTGGTTACAGTGATCACAAGGTACAGGCAGGACCAATCACAGCCCATATGTTCCATGTGATTGTCTGTGGCCAATCACAGCTAATCACAACAAAACACACTTAATATATCAGTTTCATTCAGTAAAAATGGTTGCTTATACCAGTGTTTCTCAACTCCAGTCCTCAAGGCGCCCCAACAGGTCACGTTTTCAGGATTTCCCTCAGCTGAAACATCACTAAGGTAGTGAAACTGATCAAATCACCTGTGCAAAATAATGGAAATCCTGACAGCATGACCTGTTGGGGCGCCTTGAGGACTGGAGTTGAGAAACACTGGCTTATACCAAAGTGAAATTCACTGGTATAAACAATCATAATGTATAAAAAAAATACTGATCACTTCCCCAGAGCAGTACAGTTATTATGGTAACACTGTATTGCTCTGGTCACAGTGTATTAAAACAAAAAAAAAGAAAAAAAGGAAAAAGGAAAAAAAGCAAAACATTGTTACTTTTTTTTATTATACTATCACCAGTCAGTATCCCTGATTACCACCACACCTGTTATATGATAACGCTGTACTGCACTGATGACGGTATGTAAACATTTTGTGTTTTTTTTTTTCTTTTTTAAATTTTTTTATTTTCCCGCTGGGAGAAGACAATGATTATCGCTAGCGGCTATAGCAGCAACTAGCAATAATCACAAGAGAATCTGGCAGGCTGGTTGTACCCAAGTCGATCTGTCAATCAACTGAACAGGTTCGATCCTTGGCCGGTTCAGCAGGAAGTAGGAGATTTGAACCGTGTATGGCTGGTCTTAATGAATGTGGTGATGTTTCACTCTGCAAAGAATACCCAATAGCAAAAAGGAAAAATTAAAAAAAATAAAATACATTTTTACTTGCACATGATCGGATGATGAAAGTCAGTAGAGCTTCACCTCATTCACTAAGTTCTGGGACAACTTCCCTTGCATGTGTAGTGGTCACATTTTTGCTTAATAATTCAATGTTATGTCATAGCTTAGTATTTGGCGCCATCTAGCTACCAAAATTGTGAATGGACTTGATTTTATTTTTTCTTCCTGGAGAATGTGAGGAGATATAGGAAGTGACTATCTTGTTTACATTTCCACATTAACTTGACCTACCCACAATGCATTATGACCTCCCATGAGCACCAAGAGAACTGAACTGCATTGTGGGAAGGCTATAAAAGAACTCGGCGCAACCATTCTAGCTCTCTTGGAAATGAATGGCCAGCCTGTGAGGATCTGTGTGGAGGTCTCCAGCGAATGGTAGCCTACATCCACTGTGGAGCGATCTGATCAGCGACCCTGCGACATACCAGTGAGCTGGACTGACGGCGAGGCAAAACTGGGAAAGATCCAGAGAAGCCTGTCGGAGTCAACTGGGAGTCCCAGAACATTTCGCGGAGCAGCATAGGCTGGAAACAGGACCCTGTGCACTGGAGCAGAACTGTTTTCTAAATTGCAGACCTGGTTGGGTGAGAGGGCTGCTGCCCAAAAGTTTCCTTGACGCACTCTTACACACCTGCATTTATAACACAGTGTTGCTGGGATCTGTAGTCCCACAGAGGAAATTCAAAGGATTAAGGCTGAATTCAAAATAGGCCTCAAGCCTGTACCTTATTACAATTCTGATACTATGTTATAGGCACCAGAGATAGTTGCAGTGCTGCTGTAGCACAACATTAGTTCAACATTCAGTTTGCTTTGACATGGGAGTTGGTAACCATTGGATTACAATTTAGTTTACACATAGCTAGCAGAAAAAAGAAGAAAAGAAGGACTGTCTCATAAAACGCAAGGTTTTGTGTTTCATTGCCCTTTAAAGTTACTGTAATATAAAGCAGTGGGAGCTCCCTAGGGATTGTACTATACTTTGTTAAAATAGCATTTGCTTTCTCTACAGTTACAAAGTGTGCTGAGGGTGGGACAGTGTCCATAGTGAAGTCAGTTCACTCTGTCATTTGTCCCATTTCCTAGATGCATTGCTAAGAGATTCATTTAAACACTTTACATTTGCATAGTACTATTGTGGATTAAATCTGTTGGCTGTCACACTACATTGGTCTGACAGTACAACTAATGTAATCATTTTTTTGAAGCAAGTACAGTAAAACATAATTCTTGTTTAAGTATTCCTGTGTGGGGTGTTGATTCTTTTGAACTGTTGACCAGGTGCAAGCCGGAGGTTAAAGGTGAAGACAAAAAGGTATAGTATATTATATATTGTGAGATTGTCTTTAAGTTTTACCGCACACTAATACACCACAGCTGTGTCAAGGGGACCGAGTCAAATTTAGGGGGCGTATAGCAGAGTACAGGCCCAAATCAAAATATCAGCAGCTCCTTCGGGGGTCAGTGCTACATGTGGGGGCTCATCCAGGATATCTGTTACTCTGCAAGCAATACCACCCCTTGGTGCCAGTATGGACCCCATCACAGTGGTCCAGTGGTGCGAAGCAGAAGGTGCTCACTCAGAAGCGAGCGTGGCAATTGAACTCCCAGGGGAAGACTGGAAAGAAAAACACGTAAAAGAAGTTGTGCAGGCACTATCCCCAGAGAGGAAGGCCTGGGTGATAGCTGTGAGGCCAGACTATGGGACCTCCTGCACTTATGCCCGACTAGCGTGGAGGAAGTGTGTCCCTGAAAATTTCCAAGGTAACAATGTGAAACTGTCTGACAGAACCAAATTCTGTCTGACGCACCCAGAGAGGCCAGGTGAGAACCCTACCAGATGCACACAAGTGAAATCAGTCAAGGCAAAAGTTCCCTCCCGGTCACGCCTGACCACAGTTGAACCAGAGCTCTTTACAGCCTTAGGGAACTTTGTGGCAAAATGTCAGAAGGGCAACCTCACATATCCTAGAAATGCATACCAGAAACTCAGCATTTTCTCTGGAAGACAGCCTGTACCCCAGAGGAAGGCAACTTTGAGGAGTGGTTGGAGCAAACCACCCAAGCCCTAGATGAATGTGACATGCTAGAAGCGCACAAGAAACAGAGGATCACAGAGAGCTTAAAAGGACCTGCTTCAGAAGCCATCCGGAACTTGAAGCTCAGCAAGCGAGACTGCGTGGCTCAGGACTACTTAGACATCATACAGGATGTGTTTGGACAGACAGAGAAGGTTTCCGACCTGATCTACCAGCTGGAACACACTTATCAAAGTGAGGGAGAGAAGCTATCGGAGTATATAAGGTGTTTGGACAGGATCATACACCAGATTTTGTTGAAAAAGGGACTAGACCCTCGGAAGGTGGATAAGGTCCGAGCCAAGCAAGTCCTGAGGGGTGCCCAGCCATTGGACCACATAATGCTCCAGTTAAGAACCCGTCAAGATGGTGGCATCCTGAAATACCCAGACCTGATCCGAATTGTGCGGGAAGAAGAAGCCATCCTTGAGAAGAAGAAAGAAAAGATCCAAAGGCCAAAATCAGTCGTTGGAGTTAGGACGGCTAGTGCAACTAATGGCGACCCTCAGATCGAACTTCTTCAGACACAGGTGGCAGAGTTGATGGTGATGATGGCCATTGTTGACCGCCAAGCATGCCACTCCACCTTATGGAGGAGTACAAGTACCCAAAGAACTGTTAAGCCCCACAGTTGCGGAAAAGCACAAGTCCTATTTATTTTGTGGAGGAGTTGGACATTACAGGTGGGTATGCTTAAGCCCAAAAGCAGAAACAAAACTCCAACGGCCGGCGGAAAACTTCAGAGGGCCCCAGTGAAGGAGTCAATTGGGCATCCTACTACAATAGCCAACTCTAAACCGACCTGTACACCCCAGACCCCTGTAATCACAGTTAGACCAAAGCGGAAGAAAAGAAACCCACGGAAGCCAAGTGCAAAAGTACAAGTCACAAAGCAGGCAAAGAGTGCCACTCCCCATGGTTTCCCTCCCAAGCTAGTGGGACCTTCCCCGATTGTCCCCACCAGATAGAAGGGATATACACTAAAGCCCTGTTGGACACTGGAGCTCAAGTGACTCTGTTATACAGGGACTTTTACGAGAAATATCTCAAACATCTCCCATTGCAAAAGCTGGAAGAGCTGGAGGTATGGGGCCTAGGGACCCAGAACTTCCCCTATGATGGCTACCTACCTATCAAACTTACCTTCGATCTAAGTGTGGCAGGTAAGGCCAAAACCTTTGATACCTCGGCAGTGGTGTTTCCTCGCCCTCCGCGGGCTGACAGAAGTTTCCACATTATTGGGACCAACACTGATCTGGTACGAAGACTGCTCACACCACTATTGCAGGAGAAGAACACCCCAGCCAAGGGTGTACACCCCATGTTAACACAGGTGTACCAGGATCTTGTGCAGGAACAGAAGGCCCCACCATAAGGAGTGGGAAAAGTCTGGCGCCTGGACAAGAGTGAAAAGCTGGTGCAACCGGGTGAGGTAGTCTGCCTAAAGGCCTCTATCAAGCTAAGTTGGAGACAGCCCGGTCCCTTCATCGTCCTTGAGATGGACAGGCAGAAAGATGATAAGGGCCTGGACGTTATTCCTGAAGTGTTGTCAACCAAGGCGCTGAAGAGAAGTAAAGGGAGAATCTCAGTCAGTGTTCGCAACACAACAGCCTTGCCTGTAAAGGTACCTGCCAGAGTATTGTTGGGACAGGTCAGTCAAGCAACCCCAGTCTCACCGTGTGGCATTATGGGAGAACAGGACGGAGAGATTCCCCTGGAAGAGTTCTACCCAAGGAACACACCTCTTACCCCTGCTTGGATGGAGAGAGCGAAGAACCAGCTCCTGAGATGGAAGACTGCTTTTTCAAAGAGTGAGTTCGATGTGGGACTTGCAAAGAATGCCAAACACAAAATCCGATTGGAAGAAGATAAACCCTTCCGAGAGAGAGTAAGGCGGATCCCGTTAGGAGATCTGGAAGACCTACAGGAGCAACTGGCTGAGCTGAAAAGGACGGGGATTATCCGAGAGTCCTGGAGTCCATGTGCCTCTCCCATAGCGATTGTAAGAAAAAAAAATGGTTCCTTACGACTATGTATTGACTAACGAACACTAAATCGGAGGACCATTCCGGATCAATACACCACACCTCGGATAGAGGATGCCCTACAGAGCCTAACAGGAGCAAAGTGGTTCAGCATGCTAGATCTTAAAAGTGGGTACTACCAGATCCCCATGTGCCCTGAAGACAGAGAGAAGACCGCTTTTATTACCCCTGTAGGATTCTTTGAGTTTAATCGAATGCCTCAAGGTCTGTTTGGGGCCCCAGCGACCTTCCAGCGATTAATGGAGAAGACAGTGGGCGACATGAACCTGATCAAAGTGTTGGTCTATTTAGATGATGTCATAGTGTTTGGCAGAACACTGGAGGAGCGGGAAGAGTGCCTGGAGAAAGTCCTGAAGAGACTCCATGACAAAGGCTTGAGGCTCTCCCTGGAAAAATGCCATTTTTACCAACCTTCAGTGAACTACTTGGGCCACATTGTTTCCACTGAGGGGGTGGCAACAGACCCACAGAAATTGAAGGCCGTCACCTCTTGGCCTAGGCCGACTAATGTGACTGAACTTAGGTCCTTCCTAGGGTTCTGTTCTTATTACAGACGGTTTGTGGAGGGGTTTGCTAAGATAACCCATCCACTCACCGAGCTGTTGAAGAATCAAGAAGGTATCAGCCCAGACTCAGAAGGCTCGGGGAAGCCAAAAGAAGGCCCCAGGAAGAAGAAAGAGTCCATCCAAGAAGAATGGACTTCACAGTGCGAAGAGGCCTTCAGACAGCTGAAGTGGAGCCTTACCACTGCTCCGGTTCTAGCCTATGCAGACCCTACTAAATCCTACGAATTGCATAGATTCCAGCCGAGATGAGCTGGGCGGAGTGCTTTATCAGGAACATGACGGACACCTAAGGCCCATTGCTTATGTGAGCAGAAGTCTAGTCCCCGCGGAGAGGAACTATCTCACTCACAAACTGGAATTCCTGGCTTTAAAATGGGCTGTGGTACATAAACTCAAGGATTACCTGTATGGTGTGGAGTTTGTGGTGAAAACAGACAATAATCCCCTCACTTACTTGCTAACCACCGCAAAGTTGGATGCCACCTGCCATAGGTGGTTGGCTGCACTCTCAGCTTTCACATTCAGCTTGAAGTACAGACCAGGATCTGGAAATAGAGATGAGGATGCATTATCAAGACAACCTCACTGTTCCCAGGGTCAATCAGAATAATGGACTCAGCTCACCCCAGAGGGAGTGAGAGCCCTTTGTGATGGAGCACAACAGCAAAGTAAAGGTGGGGCCAGAGCTGAAGAAGTTGGAGTGTCTGCTGCCGGGGTACCTAAGTGTTACTGTAATGTCACTCAGATTGCAGAAGAGGGTTTTCCAAAGTTGTCCAGAAGGGATCTTCGTTTAGATCAACAAGAAGACACACTTTGTAGCCTGGAAAATAAAAAAGTATATAGGGCGCACAGGACTAACGTAGTCCAGATAGTGTCTCTATTAAAAGTAGGTAGTCCAAAATGAAGAGGAAAGTGTTGGTAAGGATGGTGGGATGATCTTCAGCAAAAAGGGCAGCAGCTTTAAAAGACTGAAGCAGGCTCTATAATGACACAAAGAAACAAACAAAGGCGCCTCTAAGTGCAGAAGATTAACAATTTTAATGCCCCAAACTGGGTTAAAAACACTTACAGAATAGAAGTGGTAATCAGCCACATCATAAGTGAAGCTGCATTGGAAGGGGTCACGGTCAGAGGAAGCCTTCAGAGGGGATGGATGTAGTCACTGAAAACAGCGGTGTGGGACACAAGGAGCCGCTGTGAAGCCAGCATGGAAAGACGGCGAACCCGGAAGTGATGTCATCCGCTGAGCGACTCTGTAACCAGCCTGAACCGCAAACAAACAGCCTGGGCGAGGATGTGATGTCATCAATAAGGGACGCGTTTCGGAACCATCAATCGTTCCTTTTTCAACCTATGGCCATACTGATGACTGAGAAGGACATATATACACACCCACTAGCAGTGGATTGGCCGGGGGGCGGGGGCAGCAAAAGTTTAATAACGAGTCCATTTAATGCATATGAATGAGTGTGAATAAATAAATACCTGCAGCAGCATTCTTAAAAACATTCTGAAAAACGTTCTGAAAAACATTCTAAAAAACGGGGCAAAAGAAAAATGAGAAGTATAATAAAATAAGATAAAAGGAGTTTAGAACAATGGGAATTAAAAAACAGATCTATAAAATGTCTAACAGTGACCGGTCCTAGAACCTGCAATGCACATAACAGAATGTGGACAATGAGAGCAGGCAGGATGATATCAATATTAAGCTGTAGACCAAAGGGGGACATACGTGACAATAATACTATCAATAATTTATCGTATAAAAAAGTGTTTAAAATGGAGGGGTTCACATGAGAATAATAAGAAGGGATATTAGAGGAGAGGAGCCTAAATTATTATCTACAGAAAGGAGATGTCATGTTAAAGTATGGCACTAACTTCAAAATCCTCGTTTAACCCTCCAGGGGCTAAAACATTTAATAAAAATATCCAATACATTTCTCTGTGGCATAGGCGTCTATAACGTTCAGCAGGGGGGAGATCTTTTGGCATTGCCTCAATGATCCATACTTTAAGGCCACTCGTGGACTTATCATGGGTGTGAAGATAATGTCTGAGGACACTATGGTTATCTAGTCCACCTTCAATTAAACGGCGATGTTCTCCAAACCGTTTCCGTAGTGGCCGGATAGTGCGCCCTACATAAAATAGACCACAGGGACGTGTGAGGCAACATATGACATGGTCAGAAGAACATGTGTGAAAACCCTTTATTGGATATGTTTTACCTTTGACGTGAAAGTCTTTCTGGCCATGTATCACAAAGCTGCAAGTCTTGCAGAGGGGCTTACGGCACTGATACATCCCAGAAATAGCTAAAAACGTGGGCATGTGGTGGCCCGGAGGCAGAGGTTTGGCCCTGAGTTTGCTGGTCGCTACCTTACTTTTAATGTTGGGTGCCTTTCTGTAGGCAAATTGAGGTCTGCTGGGCAGAGTGGGGAGTAGATGTTCGTCTTGTAGTAGCAGAGGCCAATGTTTTTTGATAATATTTTCCATTTGTTTGTGTTGGGTATGGAATTGGGTGATGAATCGTAAATTATCTTTCTGAGTATTGGGACGTGGGTGAGGATTCTCAATGGGCGATGTGCTCTTGTATTGTTGATAAGCAGAGTCAACAAGATCAACAGGGAAGCCTTTTTCGAGAAACTTAGCTTTCAAAATTTCACCTTCGGTGTCATAGTCGCTCTTCAGAGTACAGTTCTTTTTTAGCCTACAGAACTGACTCTTAGGTACATTGTTTAGCCATAGGGGGTGATGACAACTTTTATAGTGGAGGAATGAATTTCCAGCTGTAGGCTTGGTGAAATTTTTGGCATGGATCTCTTTACCTATCCAAAAAAGTTCAAGGTCCAGGAAGGCTAACTTATTTTGATCAATGACGGAGGTGAAAGTAAGGCCCATGTTGTTGGTATTACAATATGTCACAAAATCCGAGAATGTTGATGCATTGCCATCCCAAATGATGATCACGTCATCTATATAGCGGCCATAAAAAACAATGTGGGAGAAGAAAGGGTTGTTGTTCCATATATATAGGTGCTCCCAATGCCCCATGGTGAGGTTCGCATACGAGGGTGCAAAATGCACCCCCATAGCTGTCCCTTGTAGTTGTAGAAAGAAATTGTCCTCAAATTTAAAATAGTTATGAGTAAGACAGAAGGAAGTGGCTTCAACAATGAAGGAAGCTTGTCTTGGATTTAGCATGGGGTCTTGACAGAGAAAAAACTGTAGGGCGTTGAGGCCCGCTTCATGAGGTATGGATGTGTATCTAAAGAAGCCCAGTGATAGTTGTTATCCCAAGAATACGTAGTTAAAGTTTCCAGTAAGTGAACACCATCTCTTATGTGAGACTGGAGGGATTGGGCCAATGGCTGAAGGAATTGATCTATATATTGTGAGAGTCCGCTGCTGATGCTGTCCATAGATGCCACAATCGGTCGCCCTGGTGGTGTTTTATGGTCTTTATGCACCTTCGGTAGGTGGTAGAAGTAGGGGGTGAAATGTATTTCTTTGACTAGGAAAGAGGCCTCTTGCTGTGAAATGATAAGCCATCCGATTACTATCTGATACCAACACATACATCAGACTTCATAAAGATCCCTTACCCTTATTCACCATTAAAGCTTCCTCTCTAGTAAAAAGGGCATTAAATGATAATATCATTTCACAGCAAGAGGCCTCTTTCCTAGTCAAAGAAATACATTTCACCCCCTACTTCTACCACCTACCGAAGGTGCATAAAGACCTTAAAACACCACCAGGGCGACCGATTGTGGCATCTATGGACAGCATCAGCAGCGGACTCTCACAATATATAGATCAATTCCTTCAGCCATTGGCCCAATCCCTCCAGTCTCACATAAGAGATGGTGTTCACTTACTGGAAACTTTAACTACGTATTCTTGGGATAACAACTATCACTGGGCTTCTTTAGATACACATCCATACCTCATGAAGCGGGCCTCAACGCCCTACAGTTTTTTCTCTGTCAAGACCCCATGCTAAATCCAAGACAAGCTTCCTTCATTGTTGAAGCCACTTCCTTCTGTCTTACTCATAACTATTTTAAATTTGAGGACAATTTCTTTCTGCAACTACAAGGGACAGCTATGGGGGCGCATTTTGCACCCTCGTATGCGAACCTCACCATGGGGCATTGGGAGCACCTATATATATGGAACAACAACCCTTTCTTCTCCCACATTGTTTTTTATGGCCGCTATATAGATGACGTGATCATCATTTGGGATGGCAATGCATCAACATTCTCGGATTTTGTGACATATTGTAATACCAACAACATGGGCCTTACTTTCACCTCCGTCATTGATCAAAATAAGTTAGCCTTCCTGGACCTTGAACTTTTTTGGATAGGTAAAGAGATCCATGCCAAAAATTTCACCAAGCCTACAGCTGGAAATTCATTCCTCCACTATAAAAGTTGTCATCACCCCCTATGGCTAAACAATGTACCTAAGAGTCAGTTCTGTAGGCTAAAAAAGAACTGTACTCTGAAGAGCGACTATGACACTGAAGGTGAAATTTTGAAAGCTAAGTTTCTCGAAAAAGGCTTCCCTGTTGATCTTGTTGACTCAGCTTATCAACAATACAAGAGCACATCGCCCATTGAGAACCCTCACCCACGTCCCAATACTCAGAAAGATAATTTACGATTCATCACCCAATTCCATACCCAACACAAACAAATGGAAAATATTATCAAAAAACATTGGCCTCTGCTACTACAAGACGAACATCTACTCCCCACTCTGCCCAGCAGACCTCAATTTGCCTACAGAAAGGCACCCAACATTAAAAGTAAGGTAGCGACCAGCAAACTCAGGGCCAAACCTCTGCCTTCGGGCCACCACATGCCCACGTTTTTAGCTATTTCTGGGATGTATCAGTGCCGTAAGCCCCTCTGCAAGACTTGCAGCTTTGTGATACATGGCCAGAAAGACTTTCACGTCAAAGGTAAAACATATCCAATAAAGGGTTTTCACACATGTTCTTCTGACCATGTCATATATTGCCTCACACGTCCCTGTGGTCTATTTTATGTAGGGCGCACTATCCGGCCACTACGGAAACGGTTTGGAGAACATCGCCGTTTAATTGAAGGTGGACTAGATAACCATAGTGTCCCCAGACATTATCTTCACACCCATGATAAGTCCACGAGTGGCCTTAAAGTATGGATCATTGAGGCAATGCCAAAAGATCTCCCCCCTGCTGAACGTTATAGACGCCTATGCCACAGAGAAATGTATTGGATATTTTTATTAAATGTTTTAGCCCCTGGAGGGTTAAACGAGGATTTTGAAGTTAGTGCCATACTTTAACATGACATCTCCTTTCTGTAGATAATAATTTAGGCTCCTCTCCTCTAATATCCCTTCTTATTATTCTCATGTGAACCCCTCCATTTTAAACACTTTTTTATACGATAAATTATTGATAGTATTATTGTCACGTATGTCCCCCTTTGGTCTACAGCTTAATATTGATATCATCCTGCCTGCTCTCATTGTCCACATTCTGTTATGTGCATTGCAGGTTCTAGGACCGGTCACTGTTAGACAGTTTATAGATCTGTTTTTTAATTCCCATTGTTCTAAACTCCTTTTATCTTATTTTATTATACTTCTCATTTTTCTTTTGCCCCGTTTTTTAGAATGTTTTTCAGAATGTTTTTCAGAATGTTTTTAAGAATGCTGCTGCAGGTATTTATTTATTCACACTCATTCATATGCATTAAATGGACTCATCGTTATTAAACTTTTGCTGCCCCCGCCCCCCGGCCAATCCACTGCTAGTGGGTGTGTTTATATGTCCTTCTCAGTCATCAGTATGGCCATAGGTTGAAAAAGGAACGATTGATGGTTCCGAAACGCGTCCCTTATTGATGACATCACATCCTCGCCCAGGCTGTTTGTTTGCGGTTCAGGCTGGTTACAGAGCCGCTCAGCGGATGACATCACTTCCGGGTTCGCCGTCTTTCCATGCTGACGACGCCGGCTTCACAGCGGCTCCTTGTGTCCCACACCGCTGTTTTCAGTGACTACATCCATCCCCTCTGAAGGCTTCCTCTGACCGTGACCCCTTCCAATGCAGCTTCACTTATGATGTGGCTGATTACCACTTCTATTCTGTAAGTGTTTTTAACCCAGTTTGGGGCATTAAAATTGTTAATCTTCTGCACTTAGAGGCGCCTTTGTTTGTTTCTTTGTAGCCTGGCACTGAAGGCTTTGGAGAGCAAACACCTGGACCTACTTCACAAGAACACTAAAAAGGAAGCTCGCCTTTTACACAAGGAGTGGGAACGGTTGCAGCTGAAACAGGGGGTGGTCTACCGAAGGGTCCCCTCTGAAGACGGTGAAGAGAAGTGGCAACTGTTTCTACCGGAGAAACACCGAGAGAAGGTATTGATTGCTCTGCATGATCACCATGGCCATTTGGGAGCAGAAAGGACTTTCCAACTGGTGAGGGACAGGTTCTACTGGCCCTACATGAAGACCGAAGTAGAGGGCTACTGTCATTCATGTCTTCGGTGCATACAGAGGAAGACCTTACCTCAGAGAGCTGCCCCAATGGGCCACTTGGAGAGCCAAGGACCAATGGAGCTGGTCTATATAGATTCCCTGTGCATGGAATCAGACCTAAGTGGAAAAGGAAACATTCTAATAGTCACTGATCATTTCACCCGTTATGCCCAGGCATTCCCTACCAAAGACCAACAGGCATCTACAGTGGCGAAGCTTCTGGTGGAAAAGTTTTTCGTCCATTATGGTCTACCACAATGGATTCATTCTGATCAGGGGAGGGACTTCGAGAGTACTCTGATTCAAAGACTGTTGGATCTCCTAGGTATCCGTAAATCCAGGACTACTCCATACCACCCACAAGAAGACCCTCAGCCGGAGAGGTTTAACCGGACTCTTCTAAACATGTTGGGAACCCTGACTTCTGAACAAAAACCCCATTGGAGCAGGCACATCATGGCATTAGTACATGCCTATAATAGTACAAAGTGTGATGCAACAGAATACTCTCCCTACCGGTTAATGTTTGGGAGACAAGCCAGACTACCGGTAGACTTGGCCTTCGGAACCAGCCTGTATCATACCTCAGAGACCTCTCACCGAGGGTAATGTGGATAGGTTGAGAAAGAGTCTGAAGACTGCTTATCACAAAGCCCAAGTCACGTCAGGTCACAGAGGGAACAGAAACAAAAGTAACTTCGACCTCAAAGTAGGGTTCAGGACCTACAACCCGGTGACCGAGTACTACTAAGAAATCTGGGCATCCCAGGCAAGCACAAACTGGCTGATCGCTGGAAATCACAACCATATATTGTGTGCAGGAAACTTCCAGAACTTCTAGTATATGAAATTCGTCCAGAAGGAAGCATCGGGCCGTTAAAGACTTGGCACCTTAATCACCTTCTACCTCTCACGGAAGCAGTCAGGATTACTGCACAAGAGGAGCTGCCATCCACATCCACTGTTGTACACAGACCAGTAACCAGACTTCAGCCTGGGCCTTCAGCTACTGAAGAAGAAGGAGAGGAGATGGAGATAAGCTGGCTGTGGCCATCTGAAGTATCAGAATCTGAAGTGGATCTTTCATTTCAAGCAGGGGGAGAGGATGGTGGAATCCTTAGACCGGAGGCTCCTGAATTTATACCCAAGTAGATCAAGAGAAGACCTAGAGGAGTCTCAAGCTTTTCTGCCAGAAACAGATTTAGGGGATATAAGTGCTGATTCTGATTCTGGATCACAAGAAAAAGACGGAGTTGAGGAACATGCCAACCTGCCTGAGACGCCAAAAATACAGAGGACCAAAAGAGTAATTCGTCCCCCAAAGAGACTAATTTATGAGACATTGGGTGAGTGCTCTGAAGGAACTCAATTCACTGCCAGGAGAAATACAGAAAGGTCTGATATTGACTTAGAAAAACAAAACCCCATGTCGCCCATTGACACACCTGTACACGACATCAAGGTGTCGGCTGTGAGTGTACAGGACAGCTCCCCATCATGTGAAAATTGGTGGGAAGCTCCCCTGTCGGTTTTATGTAACCGCATAAAAACAAGATCTTGCAACTCTTTGGGGACCAAAGAGTCCAAGCAGGGGGAGTGTGTAGCAGTCACATTTTTGCTTAATAATTCAATGTTATGTTATAGCTCAGTATTTGGCACCATCTAGCTACCAAAATAGCGAATGGACTTAATTTTATTTTTTCTTCCTGGAGAATGTGAGGAGATATAGGAAGTGACTATCTTGTTTACATTTCCACATTAACTTGACCTACCCACAATGCATTATGACCTCCCATGAGCACCAAGAGAACTGAACTGCATTGTGGGAAGGCTATAAAAGAACTCGGCGCAACCATTCTAGCTCTCTTGGAAATGCATGGCCAGCCTGTGAGGATCTGTGTGGAGGTCTCCAGCGAAGCGTGGCCTACATCCACTGTGGAGCGATCTGATCAGCGACCCTGCTACATATCAGTGAGCTGGACTGACGTCGAGGTAAGACTAGGAAGGATCCAGAGAAGCCTGTCAGAGTCAACTGAGAGTCCCAGAACATTTAGCTGAGCGGAGCGGAGCAGCGTAGTAGTGTCGGCCAGCTGCAAACAGGACCCTGTGCACCGGAGCAGAACTGTTCTACATTGCAGACCTGGTTGGGTGAGAGGGCTGCTGCCCAAAAGTTTCCTTGATGCACTCTTACACACCTGCATTTATAATACAGTGTTGCTGGGACGTGTAGTCCCACAGAGGAAATTCAAAGGATTAAGACTGAGTTCAAAATAGGCCTCAAGCCTGTACCTCATTACAATTCTGATACTATGTTATAGGCACCAGAGATAGTTGTAGTGCTGCTGTAGCACAACATTAGTTCAACATTCAGTTTGCTTTGACATGGGAGTTGTTAACCATTGGATTACAATTTAATTTACACATAGCTTGCAGAAGAAAGAAGAAAAGAAGGACTGTCTCATATAACGCAAGGCTTTGTATTTCATTACCCTTTAAAGTTACTATAATATAAAGCAGTGGGAGCTCCCTAGAGATTGTACTATACTTTGTTAAAATAGCATTTACTTTGTCTACAGTTACAAAGCGTGCTGAGGGTGGGACAGTGCCCATAGTGAAGTCAGTTCACTCTGTCATTTGTCCCATTTCCTAGATGCATTGCTAAGAGATTCATTTAAACACTTTACAATTGCATAGTACTATTGTGGATTAAATCTGTTGACTGTACACTACGTTGGTCTGACAGTACAACTACTATAATCATTATTTTGAAGCAAGTACAGTAAAACATAATTCTTGTTTAAGTATTCCTGTGTGGAGTGTTGATTCTTTTGAACTGTTGACCAGGTGCAAGCTGGAGGTTAAAGGTGAAGACAAAAAGGTATAGTATATTATATATTGTGAGATTGTCTTTAAGTTTTACCGCACACTAATACACCACAGCTGTGTCAAGGGGACTGAGTCAAATTTAGGGGGCGTATAGCAGAGTACAGGCCCAAATCAAAATATCAGCAGCTCCTTCGGGGGTCAGTGCTACACATATATTGTAAATGCTTACTATATGTTAGTCTCTGTGTTCATTTCACAGATACAAACACAGGTGTGTCAAAAGATGGCCAGTTTCCACTGGACAAAAAAAAAAATAAATGTACCGGTAATCATTTCTGTTTACAAGACTTATTTGACAGTCCTCTTTTCTTTAGGTATAAAATATATTCAAATATTTTTTTGCTGTATGTGTCCAGTTAGTGAGGTTTCCCCTCACTTCCTGTTCCAGAGACAGATGACTCTCTACAGCTTAATTGTATACACTTTAAAAAATGTATATGTAAAGTATGTGAAGACACCCATCTTTTTTGATTATGGTGTGTGTCCTGTTTAATAGTGTCACAGTGACAGTGGTTTACCTTCTCTTTTCTCTCTTTATGCAAGCTTTCCAGTCTATTGGCTGAATACAATTTACTGTAAATAAATAATACAGTCAATGAGCAAACTTGTACTACACCTATAACAAACAATAAAAACTATATTGGACTTGTCTGGCATCAGTATAGTGAATTCTGATTGGTTGCTATAAATAACTGCATTTGAGTCTTTGCAGTATTTATGAAATATGACCAAGTATAGCCGGTTCCCAACCGGTGCACGCAGATGTATGTCGGCAGAATGGCACGGCTGGGCAAATGGGCGTACCCGTACATCCCTTTAAATTTTCCGCCGTGCCATTGCGTGCGCGCCGGCGGCGGCGGCAGCGCACACGCCGGCCAGGAGCTCCGTGAGTCGGGTCGCGGGTCCCACGGACTCGATCGCTGGGGGATACCCGCGATCGCCTCACGGAGAGGAAGAACGGGGAGATGCTAATGTAAACAAGCATCTCCCCAATCTGCCTTGTGACAGTGTCACTGATCTCTGCTCCCTGTGATCGGGAGCAGATATCAGTGACCTGTCACACATAGCCACGCCCCCCCCCACAGTTAGAAACATTCCCCAGGACATACTTAATCCCTACACTGCTCCCTAGTGGTTAACCCCTTCACTGCCAGTATCATTTACACAGGAATCAGTGCATTTGTATAGCACTGATTGCTGTATAAATGACAATGGTCCCAAAAATGTGTCCGCCATAATGTCGCAGTCACAATAAAAATCGATGATTGCCGCCATTACTAGTAAAAAAAAAAAAATAGCAATAAAAATGCCATAAAACGATCCCCTATTTTGTAGACGCTATAACTTTTGCACAAACCAATCAATAAACCCTTATTGCTATTTTTTTTTACCAAAAATATGTAGAAGAATACGTATCGGCCTAAACCGAGGGAAAAAAAATGTTTTTTAAAATATTTTTTGGGGATATTTATTATAGCAAAAAGTAAAAAATAGTGCGTTTTTTTCAAAATAGTCGCTATTTTTTTGTTTATAGCACAAAAAATAAAAACCGCAGAGATGATCAAATACCACCAAAAGAAAGCTCTATTTGTGGGAAAAAAAGGACGTCAATTTTGTTTGGGAGCCACGTCGCACGACCGTGCAATTATCAGTTAAAGCAACGCAGTGCTGAATCGCAAAAAACGCACTGGTCAGGAAGGGGGTAAATTCTTCCAGGGCTGAAGTGGATAGCAAATTTATTTTATCTAGTAGTTAGCAGTCATCAAGCAGGGATACTGACATGCAGTCACCGGATAGGGAGAAACAATCTACAAATCTGTTCATTTTATAAGATCATGAAAATATGGAGCAGCAGGCATTTTTTTTATGAAAGTTGGTAAATGTAATAATACGATCAACAGTGCCTGATGAGCAGAGGGCAGAAAGTACATTTCTTAGTCGGTCATATTTGTGCTGGGAGTTACAAATTATATTAAATATATGAATAAATATAGACATCTAGAATTTACAATAAATTACACCTTCCCTTTTAACGTCTACAGAGTGAGAAGATCAATCCAGACACAGAGGGAATGACTGTGAACATGAGCATGACCTGAGTAAGTACTGCAATCAACAGCTGCATGACATTGCTAATTACATGCATTGTGATGTGCTCTTGCTGACCACGGGAACAAACAAGCTAATGTGTTTAAGTCAAATAATTATGATATTATTGAAACTTACCCATTTGCCAGTGCCCATTTATCCTTGTAAAGTAGAATATACTAACATGACTATTTATGTCATGGTAACATAAACTTGCTCACTGTAATTTTGGTGTGTTAAAGGCTCATTAGTTGCAAAAAAAGCTTCTCATTACATTGATCGTGTATGATTTGATATATATTCAGAAAGCATTTACAGAAGACAGCAGCATGTCATTAACAACAGCTGTGAACTTTCCGGAGAGCCAATCTCTTAAGATTCAGGCTAGAGTGATTACATCACAATCTACCTTACTATGTAATAATGGGCATGACAAATATCATATAGCAAAAGGCAAAAAGTAAACTTAACTGACTGTACATTTTTCATATGTCAATAACTGGATCAGAGATATAATTAGGCACGTAATGCAACACAAGTCAGTTACCATGTTCTTATGTTTCCATGTTGTTTTAATCAATATTGTCAGATTTCCTGAAAAAAAAGTGCAGTTGTTCATTTATTGTTTAATATGCTTGCCATCAGATCACAAGATGCTTGTTGACCTGTTCATACTTTAGCATGTCATTTATAATCTTCTCTGCTAGTTTAATACTATTGCCAAGCAATTGTTTCCGTCAAGCCGTGGCCATTTGTCTCTATCAAGCCATGGCCATTAGCAACGCTGGAATGAAACATGAAATCTAAAGAACAACTGGGAATTCAACCAACACTCTTATGATTAACCATGTGCATTCCTTAGTTTAGTAATGTAAATGTGTCAAGGTTTACATATTTGTGCCAGCTTGGCACAAATTGTAGCACAAATATATATTTTAGGGAGGGAGGTGATTATAAACAAACTGCAGCAGTATTTTCCAGCCAGTTGCAAACATAGGGGGTTTGATTTACTAAAAGGCAAAAAAGGCAGTGCACTTTGCAAATGCAGTTGCACTCATAATCCCCAGAGTTTAGTGAGTGTGGTGAAACTTTGCTTTGTAAAGAATACCCAATCAGGTCGAAAAAAAAAAAACATTTTTGCTTGCACATGATTGGATGATGGAAATCAATAGAGCTTCACCACATACATTAAGCCTTGCGGAAAATAAGTGCAATTGCACTTGCTAAGTGCACTGTCTATTCCCCTTTAGTAAATCAACCCCACAGATTCCTACAGTCCCAGATAATGACAATGTTCCAGTTTGTGCTGATCTGAGCTACTTAGTCCATTCAAATGAAGCACTCTTATGCCGCGTACACACGGTCGGACTTTCCGGCATACTTGGTCCGGCGGACCAGAGTGTGCCGGACAATCCGCCCGTGTGTAGGCACCGGCGGACTTTTCCGGCGGACTTTTTCCCAAAAGCCCGCCGGACCTAGATTTGAAGAAAGTTCTAAATCTTTCCGCCGGACTCAGTTTCGGGCGGAAAGTCCGCTCGTGTGTGTGCTGGTCCGACGGAAAGCCCGCTCGTGTGTAGGCTGGTCCGACGGACCAGATACAACACGAGGGCAGGGTATTGCATCTCACGCTCGCTGCAATAGGAAAAACACATTTTCCTATTGCGGCGAGCGCGGGGCATACCAGGCCCTTAGGTCTGGTATGGATTATAAAGGGGAACCCCGCTACGCCGAAAAAAACGGCGTGGGGTCCCCCCTAAAATCCATACCAGACCCCGATCCGAGCACGCAGCCTGGCCGGTCAGGAAAGGGGGTGGGGACGAGCGAGCGCCCCCCCCCCCCTCCTGAACCGTACCAGGCCGCATGCCCTCAACATGGGGGTGGGTGCTTTGGGGGAGGGGGGCGCCCTGCGCCCCCCCCCCCCCAAAGCACCTTGTCCCCATGTTGATGAGGACAAGGGCCTCTTCCCGACAACCCTGGCCGTTGGTTGTCGGGGTCTGCGGGCGGGGGCTTATCGGAATCTGAGAGCCCCCTTTAATAAGGGGGCCCCCAGATCCCGGCCCCCCACCCTATGTAAATGAGTATGGGGTACATGGTACCCCTACCCATTTACCTAGGAAAAAAGTGTAAGTAATAAAACACACTACACAGGTTTTTAAAATATTTTATTAAACAGCTCCGGGGGGGGGATCTTCCTCCGGCTTCGGGGGTCTTCTTCTGGCTTCGGGGGTCCCTCCGCTTCATCTTCTCCCGGCGTCCGGTTGGTTCTTCTCCGCTCTCTTCTCCCGGTGTTCCTGTTCTTCGGCCGGCTCCTCTGCTGTCTTCAATTAGCTCTCTTGCCAGCAGAGGTCCGGACTTCTGGGCTTCTGGGCTTCTGGGCTTCTTCTCTTCTCTTCTCCAGATGTTGACACGACGCTCTCTCCGGCTGGACTGCTCTCCGAGGGCTGCGTTGTGACTTATATAGGTGGAGACCCCGCCCCCTTTTGATGTCACAGTCCCTGGGCATGCTGGGACTGTGACGTTTTAGGGGGCGTGGTCAACATCACCCAGTGACTACGCCCCCTAAAACGTCACAGTCCCAGCATGCCCAGGGACTGTGACATCAAAAGGGGGCGGGGTCTCCACCTATATAAGTCACAACGCAGCCCTCGGAGAGCAGTCCAGCAGGAGAGAGCGTCGTGTCAACATCTGGGGAAGAGAAGCCCAGAAGCCCAGAAGCCCAGAAGCCCAGAAGTCCGGACCTCTGCTGGCAAGAGAGCTAATTGAAGACAGCAGAGGAGCCGGCCGAAGAACAGGAACACCGGGAGAAGAGAGCGGAGAAGAACCAACCGGACGCCGGGAGAAGATGAAGCGGAGGGACCCCCGAAGCCGGAAGAAGACCCCCGAAGCCGGAGGAAGATCCCCCCCCGGAGCTGTTTAATAAAATATTTTAAAAACCTGTGTAGTGTGTTTTATTACTTACACTTTTTTCCTAGGTAAATGGGTAGGGGTACCATGTACCCCATACTCATTTACATAGGGTGGGGGGCCGGGATCTGGGGGCCCCCTTATTAAAGGGGGCTCCCAGATTCCGATAAGCCCCCGCCCGCAGACCCCGACAACCAACGGCCAGGGTTGTCGGGAAGAGGCCCTTGTCCTCATCAACATGGGGACAAGGTGCTTTGGGGGGGGGGGGCGCAGGGCGCCCCCCTCCCCCAAAGCACCCACCCCCATGTTGAGGGCATGCGGCCTGGTACGGTTCAGGAGGGGGGGGGGCGCTCGCTCGTCCCCACCCCCTTTCCTGACCGGCCAGGCTGCGTGCTCGGATCGGGGTCTGGTATGGATTTTAGGGGGACCCCACGCCGTTTTTTCGGCGTAGCGGGGTTCCCCTTTATAATCCATACCAGACCTAAGGGCCTGGTATGCCCCGCGACGGGGCTAGTAAGGTGTCAATCTCGCCGATAAAAGCGGCAAGATTGACATCCTTTTCTAGTCCCGTCGCACCTGAGTCACGTTCAAAATGAACGGACTTGTCCGTGTGTGGGCAAGTCCGTTCATTCTGAAAGTCCGCCGGAACTCCGGCGAAAGTCCGTCGGAAAGACGGGCGGACTTAGCCCGCCGGAAAGTCCCGGCGTGTGTGGGCAAGTCCGTCCGTTTTAAAGTCCGGCGCACCTGGCGGACAAAGTCCGTCGGAAAGTGTGCCGGACCAAGTAGGATAGAAAGTCCGCTCGTGTGTACGCGGCATTACTTCTAGTAACAATAAACACACAGCATAGGTCAGTAACATGTGATGAAAACTCCAGGTAGGACCTTATATACCCAGCAATACAACTTTTGAATGTATATCATACATAAAAAAATAAAAATTATCTACACTATGAGATATTTTGAAATCTAAGGTTTTCATTTAATTAAGGTTTGTATTTAATGAAATTTTAGTTATATAAGAAAAATATATTATACTATACTATATTGGCAGGTGTTGCAAAACAATAGGCTGGCAGGTTAATTTAAAGTTAGATTAAAGCTTTATTTCCACTTGTGCAACTTTGAAATTGTGCGATTTCCAGTGGGATTTTACATTGTGACTTTGATGTGACTTCTGGTGGCTTCAATGTGACTTTGGATGGGCATGATTTGGATGTGATTTATGGTCAAGGAGTGGGCAACCGCGACATCCTTAACAACCAGTGAATAGCGGGTTGTAATGGAGCGGGTGGCCGACGCATTCTTAACAATCTATGACTCATCAGCTGTCAGCGGAATTTCCCGCTAACAACTGAATGTAAACAAAAGAATGCCTGGATTAAGGGGGAAAGCTTTGGGGTAGCGAGCTCGCCCCAAAGCACCTTGTCCCTATTTTGATAAGGAGAAGGGCCCCGAACCAGGGTTGTGGGGTTGCAGGGGTTGACTTATCAGAATTTGGAAGCCTCCTTAACAAGGGGGCCCTCATATCTCATCCCCATGTGAATGAGCATGGGGTACATAGTACCCCTACTCATTCACAATAAAGACAGGAGCCAGTTTTTGACAAGTCATTTATTTTTAAAGAAATGATTAAAATTGTCCCCTGGTGTAGATCCTTCATCAATCATGATGAACGGCGCTCTGCCGACCCACTTAAAAAAAAGAGGTCCGCACTCAATGCTGGCTCCCACCGACTGAGCTTCATAGCTGCTGCTAAATTAACAAAGGGGAGGGGTCACCGGGTGATCCTGCTCCTTGTGAAGTCATTGACCAGGCATGCCGGGTTATAATTTGCATGTTTCAGCCTGTGTACCAAAGCCTGTGTACCAGTCTTTAGCTACCTAAACATGTTGGAACAAGTCTTCTTCAGTCTTCCTGAAAAAAGAAATGGCTGGTAAATAAGAGAGCAGGAACCATGTTCAGGCACGATGGAGAGAAATTTCATTTTGGTGAGCTGAAGTAGGACAGAGGGATAGAAGAACAATGCCCTGCTAGAAGTCAAAGGGAGAAACTACCTTAGGCAAGTAGTAAGTCCTAAGCCTTAACAGCACCTTGTTCTTGTGCAAAATCAGAAGGGTTATTTGCAGGATAAGGCCACTAGTTTAGGCAACCACCTCACAGAGGTGATGGCTAAGTGAATGTTGAATGTCTCTAAAGGTCTTAATTAAAGAGTGAGAGGCAAACCGACTCTGAAATAGCATAGAAAAGGCACAACCTTGACCCTTGATAGTGCTAAGAGCCAAATGCTGGTTAAGACTCAAATATATTAAATAGAGGATTTGTTCCACAGAGAAACTCCTGGGGTGGAAGCCCCAAGATTCAAAGTGAAGTATGATGTTAATGATAGATTTTGCAAGAAGTAGCCTTGCTTTTAGTAGCACAGAAATTAAAAAGTCAGAGATGCCCCTCAAAATCCAGGCTTCAAAAGCCATGCTGTTAAAGTTAGAGGAATGAAGCAGGATGACAACTCAAACCTTCTGACAGAAGATCTTGTTGATCAGTTGCTGGCTGTGCTGATCCCATTGAGCCACCAGAGCATCCACCGCTTGCACTAAAAGATATTTGTACCTGTTCAATTTACTGTTGAACCTGGAGTCCAGAAGGTTCACATCTGGCATCCCTGACCTGGGGACACAGGTCATGGAACACCTCAGGGTGTAAGGACCACTCCACTAGGCCCAGGCACTGCTAGCTAGGGAAGTCTGTCTGGATGTCTGGAATGTATATTGCTGACAAGTCTTGAATGTGAAGTTCTGCCCAGGACAAGATTTACCTCCAATAAATAGTCCAAGGCTTCAGAAACAGCCAAATCACCCAGAGCTCCAGAATATTGATCCAGATGAGACTCCCCTTATAAGCAAGTCACCTGCATCAACAGGATGCCCAGGACTCCTCCTTAGCCCAAAAGGCGTTCATGCTGACTGTTCCCTCAACAGAAGGTCTTTTAAGTATCCAACAATGTGGATGCCACGACAGCGCAGCAGGGCTAGTACTGGGGCCAGCAACTTGATGAATACCAGAGATGCAAACTAAGGGCAAAGCCACAAATTGGTTGTTCAAGGACCCCACAGAAAAGTGTAGGTATCGCTTATGTGATAGAAAGATGGGGACATGTAGATAAGCATCTAAACCCAGAAAATCACTCCAGTGAAAAGAGGAGCTGACAGGTTTGGTAGATTCCATGCAGAATCTTTGGACTGACTTAAGGACTTTCTGAGCTTTGGGATTCAGACTGGGGCAAATACTTCCCTTTGGCCTGGGAATGGTGAACAGATTGAAGTAAAACCCAAAAAATGTTTTTCCACATGATTTTAGGCATTGACAGCTTAATGCAAAAGACCTGCTCAATGTAATCTGTAAGCAAGAGATCAACCACAGCAATGGATAGATCTCTTTAAATCTCTTTAAATAGATTTTAACCAGCTAGACATGGTTTAAAGAAGGAAATCACAGCCATCAGATGAAGGACAGGACCTGTCAGCATGAACAAAGCTCTAGAAAGGGCTTCCAACGACTTATTGGTTGGGTTCCCTAAAGACAGGAGCATCCTCTACCAAAAAAGTAAGTGCCTTATTAAGGCAGGACACTGCAGGAACCGCAGTGGGAATGCACCATTCCTGCACAAAATCCTCACCAAACAGATACAACCCCTGGTTAGGGGCAGTAAACAGTTTATCAGAATGCTTTCCAATCTCCACAAAGAAAAAGATAGAAAAGTAGGTACAAAAAAAAAGGGGATTGTGGTCTTAGGAGTTTTACATTACCCAAGACTGAAAATAGCACTGTCCAAAGCAACAGGCTGATCCTATAGAGTATTTCTGAGTGGTGCACTGCAAAGCAGAAATGATCTCCTTTAATTTGTGTGCAATAACAATAGACTGCAACTGCTCAGGGGTAAACTCATCAGTCAAGGATTAAAGCAACTATGAATCAGAGTCTCTGCAGCCAATGGCTCATAAGCCACTAAAGCTATGGGCAGATGAGATCAGTCTTGCATGACTATGGTAAAAACTTCATCTGAGAGAGAAGAGGGTCCAGTCTCACCCATTGGAGCTTCAAACAGTCCCAGTGATAGTAGGATGTGAGCTGGGGCCCCCAGAGCATCGTGACTACCCACCCCCTTTCCTTGAATCAAACATGTTGCAACTGTATGGCAGGTAAGGCAACATACTGTAGCGGTTTAGGGTAAAAGGTAAGGCCTCAGGTACTCAAAGAAGCAGCTGAAGTTTGGTTTGCCAGAAGTGACCAAAGTCACTGTAGGTGGGAAATGAGGATAGATTGAAAAGCAAAGTCTGACTAGCTCTTTGCAAACAGGAGCAGCAGTGGTGTGATACTTTCTTGATGCTGTGTGGTGATAAAGAGCATAGATTGGGTGTGTGCAACTTATTATGTCATGCAACTTATTATGTCATTATTTCACAGCATCAATCCCTTCTGTGGTAAAACCAGCAGGCACAGGATAAAAGACACCAGGTGACTTAAGTAATTGAGGTAGCTCCCAGTACTAGGCTTGATTGGCCTACTTGCTAAGCGAGAAATCAGATAAAAATTGATGAAATGCTAGAGGCTCTGGACCTGAAGAGTGCTCCTCAGCTAACTTCCATCAGAATGGAACCTGGAAAGTGCCCTACTTGGAACCCATTGTGTTCTTTCCAGGCTATCCCCACAAAGTCTACTCAAGTGGGTTTTTCAAAAGCCAAGCTCAGGACAACCACCACTGGAGAGCTACAGATGATAAAACAAAGCTCCAGCAGCAATGTAGAGAATAAAAAAAAGAAATCTTTAACTCAGCAGTATAGTTATCTATCCTCCTAAGACACTAACAAAAAACCTAAGGCATGTTGGTAGCTGGAGCAAGCCTACAGTTTGCCAGTGTCCAATCCCCCTTTTGTCAGTAGTATAACACGATGGTTAAAGACTTCCTGTGTGTCCAAGAAATAATTTATTGCTTAAATAAAACATTTCCGGGTTAATACAGACTATGCAAACTATGTACGTCAGAAATTACACACTTTTCTCTTACATTTAGCACCCCCACCCTCCTCCTATTATAGTTCCCCCTACAGCTGTCAAAATTACATGAGGGAATTGCTATTTATTACATAACGGAGGGCTGTCAAAATGCAAACTGTGTAATGCCCCTGTGTAAAATGATACTTTCAGAAAGTCTGCAGTTGTCAGTGAGTAACACAGTGAAACAACGTACTGTTACATTGTATTTCCTAGTTCATTCATATGTAGATCAAAGTTGTGATCACAATCTGCATTAGACATGTGCATAACCGAAAAAATTGTTTAGTTTCTGATAGATTGGTTATGTTACTAATTTCATTTAGTTATGGAATTCATTTAGTTTGGTTTCGGAATTAATTTAGTTTTGTTGCGCTTTCGTTAAATTTCGTTTCATTTTCATTAAAATGTGTTTCATTTATTAATTTTCTAATGATTTCCAACTTTTCAGAATGATTACAATTTGGATTGGTCGAAAAACGATCGACCAATTCAAATACTGTGTGAGGAAATAGCTGGTTGTTAAGCAGCTGGCCGGAAAGCTGCCCCTTTGCGCCCCTAACTGACAGATGAATGTAAAGAAAAAGAATGCCGGCAATTGCCCGGCAATAGAAAAATGTAAAAAAAACAGCGTGCCCCCCCCCAAATCCATACCAGACCCTTATTCGAGCATGCAGCCTGGTAGGTCAGGAATGGGGGAGACGAGCGAGCACCCCCCCTCCTGAACCATACCAGGCTACATGCCCTCAACATGGGGGTTGCATTAGGGCAGGGGGTCTCTGTGCCCCCCACTCCAAAGTACCTTGTCCCCATGGTGATGGGGACAAGGGCCTCTTCCTGACAACCCTGGGCTGTGGTTGTCTGGGTCTGCGGGTGGGGGCTTATCAGAATCTGGAAGCCCCCACCGCAGTTTGCTCCCCCCATGTGTCCCACAGGATACAGTTTTGGACAATTCATGGATAAATAGTGTCCCTCGATGTAGATTCACTGTCAATTATGACTCCCGCCAACCCGAAAAATTGCAAAAAACGCTTCGCCTCCTAAGAGGCTACCCGCTGTATACCCTCTCTTCACTTTGACAGCTCTTATATAGGCAAGGGGCATTGCCACCCAGCTACATCACCCAGTGACACCGTCCCGTTCTGATGCCATGTGCCTATATAAGAGCTGTCAAAGTCAAGAAAGGGCAGATGGCAGGTAGCCTTCTAGGAGGCAGAGCATTTTTTGCAATTTTTCAATTTTTCGGATGGGTGGGCATCACAATTGATGATTGATGTACATTGAGGGACACTATTTTGTTTTTTAATAAAGGATTGGTCAAAAACAGTTTCCAATGTTTTTTTTTACTTTATTACACTTTTTTGGTGAATCGGTATGGGTACGAAGAGGCCCTTGTTCCCATCAACATGGGGACAAGGTGCTTTGAGGTGGGGTGCAAAGAACCCACCCCCCCATGTTGAGGGCATGAAGCCTGGAGTGGTTCAGGAGGGGTGCTCGCTCGACCCCCCTTCCTGACCTGCCGAGCTGTATGCTTGAATAAGGGTCTGGTATGGATTTTTTTTCATTTTGACATTGGGTTCCCCTTAAAATCCATCCCAGACCCAAAAGGCCTGGTATGGACTGGGGGGAGGACCCTTGATTTTTAAACATTTTT
The DNA here is from genome assembly GCF_042186555.1 of Aquarana catesbeiana. NCBI lineage: Eukaryota > Metazoa > Chordata > Amphibia > Anura > Ranidae > Aquarana > Aquarana catesbeiana. The sequence goes on along the minus strand of NC_133327.1, from coordinate 304,267,392 downwards.
CTATTGCCGGCAATTGCCATCATTCTTTATCTTTACATTCATCTTTCAGTGGGGAAGCCCGCTGACAGATGATGACTTATTGTTGTTAAGGACGCTTTTTCCTCACACAGAATTCAAATCAGTCAATCTTTTTTTGACTAATCTGAGTTCTAATCATTCTGAAAAGTTGGAATTCATCAGAAAACTAATAAACAAAACAAATTTTAAGGGATTTCAACGAAATTCGTTACGATTCCATTTGGAGATTCGGATACATCCGAATCTCCAAATAACCAAAAATTCATCCAAATTTGTATTCAGAACGAAACAAATTGCACATGTCTAATCTGCATATGACATCAGTTAAAAAACCTTACAAGTTAAAAAAAAAAAAATGAAATAAATTATTTTTTTAACCTCTTGGTAACCTTAATCAGCCCTAATTACCTCTTTCAATCCTTAGCTATTATTTTTGTGCTGATCTTTTTTTTTTACCAGAAATATTTACTTTTTTTTCATTTTCATTATTTGAATTAGTTTTTTTCAGTGTCACTTAAAAAAAGTGCACGTGTTGCACCTTTTTTCATTTGCAAATAACTATGCCATGCTTTGAACCAGAAACAGAATTTTTGTGTCAATTTAGATGGGACAGATGAATGAAATGCATTCACAGTTTTTCTTTCCAGTAAAACTATTTTTTTTTTTTTAAATAAACACTTTTCAGATTATGCATTGCTTTCTCAAATTATGTCTTAGTGTCTGTAGATTAAAATAAAAAATTTTTGGAAGACAACATTGACAAAAGAAAGCCTAGTTTGTCTCCAAAAAGCAATGTATGTACACCAGTGGTGGTGCGTCCATAAGGGCACACGTGCGCTACCCCCTCTCTTCAGCCATCACATCTATGACCAATGGATAGATTCATGCATAGCATAAATCTATCCACAGCCGCCGCTGCCACCCCCTGTTCAGGTGCTTGGCCTCTTTTCGGGCGCCGAGCGCCTGAATTACAGCGGCGGGGGGTAGGATTTAATAGGCATCAAAAAAGGTGACCTGCGAGCGCCATGCTTGGTGTTCGCAGTTCACCCAGGTGTGTTAGAACAGGGAATGAATATTCGCTTTCCTAACACTGAACACTGTTACCCGACACCTGATTGGCTGAAATGACAGGCGCTGTGATTGGACGCCTATCGGGAGGAGAGGACGGGAAGAGATGCATGAAGGACATTGCTTGCTGCCGTCACCCATTGCCCCACGAAGATAGGGTAAGTGCCGGGCAGACGTCAAGCGGGCGGGGGGTCACAGTGGTGGCATTTTATGGCACAGTGGTAGCATATGATGGGCACAGTGGCTGCATTTGATGGGCACAGTGGCAGCATTTGATGGGCACAGTGCCTGCATTTTGATGGGCACAGTGGCAGCATTTGATGGCACAGTGGCTGCATTTGATGAGCACATTGGCAGCATTTGATTAGCACATTGGCAGCATTTGATGAGCACAGTGGCAGCATTTGATGGGCACAGTGGCAGCATTTGATGGGCACAGTGGCAGTGTTTGATGGGCACATTGGCAGCATTTGATGGACATAGTGGCAGCATTTGATGGGCACAGTGGCAGCATTTGATGGGCACAGTGGCAGCAATTGATGGGCACAGTGGCGGCAATTGATGGGTACAATGAGGCTGCAATTGATGGGTTTTTTTTTTAATTTTTCAGTTTGTTTGCACCCCCCCCAAAAATATTGAGCACCAGCCACCACTGATGTACAGTATTAGTATTAATCAGTGAAAGTCAGTGAGATGCTGCAGCCCGAGCACTGCTTGCAGCATGTGCCCTGTAATGATGCAAAGGCCCTTTGCAGGAGTTAGAAACACCTCCCAAGTTTCTCTTCTGAAGCTCAAGAAGATTTCTCTTACTTTTTGAATCTATATAGCATATAGCTATATAACATTTTTTGACACTATAATGGGATACTTTAATTAAAATCTTTCATATAATGCAGTATACATATGCATGCACAAACATTACCAGTGTTTATTCTGTGTAAGTGTACTTATACTCTTTCCTTTTGGCTTATAGATAAATAAGTGAAGACCTTCAAAAACTTACATCAACAGGTTTGTCATCAGATGCACGCCCCACAATAATAGATCGTCCCTGAAAGTCAATACTGTTCTTTATATCCGTCTGTCTTCTTTCAATTAATTTACAGTCTACATAAAGTGAGATAATGTTTTCTTCAATGGATATTCCAAGCTTATGCCACTGACGATCAAAAAGAGGGTGAAGCTCCCGACTCCTAAACGTATAGAGTAAAGTGGATCCTCCACTTTTAGCAGTAAACTCCACAACTTTCTTCTCACCATCAATTATAATTGAATCCTAAAAACCAGAGAAAAGAATTTACTAGTAGTAATGATCCTTGTGACACCTATACATTTTATTATAATGGATTTTAACAAGCTTTATTGCACTTGCATATGATGGTCACCAAACCCTTTTCCTTTGTATGCCTTTTGGACTTTTCCATTGAAGGTTTCTACTTTTTAGAAAACAAAATGTCTGCCTGTTTTGTAAAGGACCTGGTGGTCAGGTTTTTAATGGATCCCTTAAGGCTGGGTTCATACTTATGTGAATTGGATGTGGGTTTCTTTGCATCCAATCCGCTCAGCAGAAAATTGTGACCGGCTCTCGATGGAGCCAGTTCACACATCTCCGCAGCGACACCAGTGCGAATTGCACAGGAGCCCCTTCTTTTGGTCTGTTTCAGGTCTGAATTCAGCCCAAAATTTGGGCTGAAATCAGACCTGAAATGGTGAACGGAGACACACCAGACTCCTGATGTGAGCCGCTGTGATCTATAGTGTGAATCCAGCCTTAACGTTTTTGATGCAAGTAAAATAGAAAACTTTTCATTTTGTTTTCTATCTCAGAATAGAAGGACCAATAACCTCATAGGGCCTAATTTACTTAACAAGCGCAAGAAAAAATAGCTTGCATTGTGGACCCACATAAGCCAAGGTTGCATGCATGCACAGCAAATGCGACTCCTGTACCTATCTAGCTGATCAGACACTGATTTTAATGCATATGGTGAAATCCTATTTGGGCAAGCGCATTGAATATAATATACAAATTATCATGCTGATAAAGGATAAAAAAATATATAATCTTGTACACTGGCTAGTGTGTGAGCTTCTGCACCTGAGCACAAAGATGTGGTATTTTCAGTGCAATGTTCATCTGAAATTTTTTCTTTTAACAATCTCTGACATTTTATTCCAGCATGGTATGTGGATTTTGAATATATTAACAGTGGTTAGAAAGACGCAGAAACATTTAGGAAAATACATTTTTATTTTAGGTATGTCATGGTAAAACCAGCATATATTCAGATGCTGGAGAGTACAATCCAAAGCAAGCAACGGTTAATCAGACCTATAATTTAAACTGACCAAAATATGATTGAAAATATATACCTTATATTATTTTTGCAAGTTTGGTGGGTGAATTAACTGGTAATCCTTGGAGATCCTAGATCTGGACCAGATCTACCTATGTTAGTAGTGCTCACAGGAACAGCCTAATACCAACTTACAATGTAGCACTACAATGGTAATTTTTCAGGTGGAATTGGTATCAAGGACTATTGTGAGAAGGTATCAAAATCTAAGTTACATGGTTTATAAAAAGTGGTGGATCTCCTTTAATACCTAAAGCCTACTCATAAAAATAAATATAACATGAACAGTCATACTGTAAAATATATGACTGCATTTATAACCTAAAATGCAAATACTATTACCATCCTACCTGCAGAACCCCAGAATGAGTCAATGTTTTCCACAAAGTCCAGCGCTCCTTTTTAGTATTGCGTCTTACACGGAAAAGGGTACTTAGTGAATATTCATCTGGAAGTCCAGCAGTAAAAATCTTCCTAGAGACATAAAAAGTACCAGCTTTTCAATATTGATATTTAAAACAATACACATTTTAAAGAAAATAATACCTCTCACATTAATAATGTTGGCACAGATAGAGAGTCTTTGGATTGAACTGGACAATCAATAGTCTTTCAGATGCAAAGGAACAACGAGTACCAAATTAGGATAAAATGTCCTGCATCAATGTGGTTGATTTATTAATGGCAAATAGGCTGTTTGCAAGGAAACTTGCACTTAACATGGGAATTTTCTCAGAGCTTGGGGAATGTGGTGACATTTTATTTTCCAAAAAATACTCAAAGTGCAGGAGAAATAAAAATAAAACTGCATTATTGTTTGCATGTGATTAAATGAGAAAAGTCGGCAAAGCCTCATCTCATTTATTAAGCTCCAGGGATAATGCCTTGCAAAATGAACAGTCTGTTGTAATTAAATCAACCCCCAATGTAACAGCTCAAAAAAGGTGTGTTCTATAAAAGCAAAACAAATATGTTGACCAGATGAACAAATAAATACATAATTTGCTGATATGGACAACATCCCCTTTTTTGCAAATTCTGTATATATAGTTAGGAGTGTGAGGGCTGATTCACACCAGGGCGCATTCCTGTGTGATTCATATGCAGTGCATTGCAGTGCGATTTGAGTCTATTCATTTTGAATAGACTGCATCACTCTGGACTGCACCAAAGTAGTGCATACACTACTTTAAAAAAATGCACTGAAACTGGATCACATGGTACTTCTGTACTTCTCTACCATATAACCTGGTGCAGGCAAACACACTGCATATTCAACCTGAATTTTGGGTGTCAGTGCTGTCAACGCAGTGCTGGAAACACAAAACACACACTTATAGAAAAATAATCACTATGGTATTTTTAATGGCTAACTCAGGCTATTAAATATGCAGACTTTCAGGACACCTTAGATGCTTTATTTTATAAAGCCTGAGGAAGGGATCTAAAAGGCTCTTAAAGCCTGTATCTTAATTAGAAAAAGAGGTGACACCTAAACTACAAACTGTCTGCATTACAGCTGGCTAACATCTACTACTGTAGATTTAAAGAAAACCTGTTTAAAAGACCTACTGACTAGAAAAAGGATGCACGATCTATTGTGTTTTAGCTTCACAAAAAACTATTAGTCCCAGCATACAATGGCAGGACCTACATATGCTTGCAGTTGCACAGACCACAGATTGCATATAGTTAGACTTAGAAGATTGTAGCCCTAGCCACACATGCTACAAACACCTTTACCATTAGTTACACCTGCTCTCTCAGTGTTAATTTCTTACAGCTGCAGATATGAATTCATTAAATGGTTCCAGAATATAGCTAAAATTAACCTTTTTCTTCTTCACATTTTTATTTATTCTATTTAGGGAAATCTTCCATACTTCATTATATAATACTTATATGATTAGTTTCCGGGTATTATTGGCATAATTAACGTGCTCACATCAACAGAAAAATGTAATTACTCTGGGACAAATCTCAACTAGCATTAAGGCAGAGTATCACTTTTCATTCTTTAATCACTTTCATTCACCGGTAGTCTGTGAAATATTATACGGCGTGAAGTGAATTTAAATAGCTACTTAATTAGGAAAATATGTGCTGTGTGCTTAATTTTTTGAATTCTGAATGAAATATTAAATGTTTGTGGAAAAATATTTCTCAACTTCTCACTATCATAAACACCTCCAAATTTCCTACCCATACTACAACGAAAGTGATCTGTGAAATGACCATGCTATACAGCAATATAGCTATGAATAGGACAGGAAATACTGTAAATAGTCACTCTTTCAAACAGGAGACTGTCAACAGAGCTGCTGCGTTAACAGAGAGATTAATCTTTTTTCCAAGCCTCTATAAAATGAGTTACTTTACTTTCAATGTACTATCATGTGTCCTCGAGTACATTTTGATACACTTGAGATCCAAGCTTCCCCTTAAAGCAGACTTTTATTTTATAGGTTTGCTGAGTAGAATTACTGTTCTAGTTCAGGAAAATGCTAAATGTATCTTGAACATCACGGATTTAGTTCTGAAAACCTAGAACAGATCATCTGTGATGTTCAAGTGCATTGAATTTGGTGGATTAAAAGCCATACAGCATGCATGATTACATGTGCATAGGGGCAATTATGTGCATATAATTAAAAGGAAAAATACCAAATATGGCCACAGGTAGGGAATATATTTGAATGACCTGGCACAAAAGCAGTACACCACTATCCACACTTTTCTACCATATAAGGGAATATAATGACATAGCATGTATATGTATTATTATTTTCAAAAAAAGTTCATCCAAAGTCCAAAACATTATAAAAAAGGTACACTTTCACATCGTCTGCAGGCTCTCCTTCAAGCAGGTCAAGGAGTATTTCCTACCAATGAGCATGTAAGAAAAAAGCACAGGAGGGAGGGAGAGAAAGTGCCACTGTCTAAGCATAGTAAAAAGCCATATTACACTGCTTCCGGTAGGGGTTCCCCACCAGTAAAAACTTTTCATCCATCCTCTATGTACCTTTCCATTGGGACCAATAGAAGGACGCTGCCTGCTGAACTAAAGTAATGCTTTGCTTTTTACCTATTAATGTGAGTGCATCAGTGTTATGTTTTCTTTTTTTAGTTTGTAATGAATACTACACGTAGAGTGGCACATTCTCTCCCTGTCCTGTTCTGTTATTCCGGTCATCCTGCACTGTTCCCGACTTTTTGAGGTTATCCACCAGGAGAAACCCCCTATCCATCCACCTTATGCTCCCCATTAGGGACCAATAGAAAGGCACCATCTACTGGATCTTTTGAGTTATGCCTATTTTCTACCTATTACATATAAATGCATTATATACACCACTTTTAAGCAATACTACACTCTTATTTTTTTCTTTTTCATGCCCCCTTGGAGACACTGTTGTAGCTGCCACTTCCTAATGCCTCACAGATCTATTATAAATATGCCTTAACAACTCTTATGTATATGAGTGCACTACTTACATACCTTTTGCCATCTTACCATATTGTTGTTTCCACATTTTTAGATAGTGGCGCTTTCTCTCCCTATCTCCTGTGCTTTTTTTTTCTTGAATTTAATTAAAAGGACAGTTTTTAGTCAGTCAGTCCAGGACTGGTTTAAAATCAGCAATATATTTTCACTAAAATGACATACTGTAGAAAGCCTCCCACAGCTGAGTAGCCTTGCCCCAATATTGTGGGACAAAGGCTTCTCCCTTCCCCCATGTGCCCCAAAAAGGATACGGGGATAATAGTAAAATGGGGAAAGGGTTATGCTGGAATCTGGATGCTTCCTTTATAAGAGGTGACCTAATATCTAAACCAAACCCCACCCCAGGGAAATAAGTACATGGGTACATTAGTACCAATTGCTTATTCCCACAAAGAGTGTTGCCATATGGATTTTCTATACCTAACCCTGGTAACTAAGCTCAGGGTGTGAACTTAGCTAAATGGGAGTGGGATCTAAAAATGATTAACAAAGTGGCAGTCCTCAGCCACATTGTGGGCCACAGGAGCCTACAGTGTTGTTAACACCTCCCCATTTAATTAAGTACGAACTCTAGAGGGGTCCCTGGAAAAAAGAGGTCAGCAGGAGCCCCCTCCTCCAGCAGCCATTTTGGCAGTAGCCACATTAGAGTCACTGGCTCATTTAATGTCTTTCTCACCCTAATGCCGCGTACAGGCGTTCGGACATTCCGACAACAAAATCCTGGATTTATTTCCGACGGATGTTGGCTCAAACTTGTCTTGCATACACACGGTCACACAAATGTTGTCGGAAATTCTGAACGCCAAGAACGTGGTGACGTACAACACATACGACGAGCCGCGAAAAATGAAGTTCAATAGCCAGTGCGGCTCTTCTGCTTCTCTTCCGAACATGCCTGGAATTTTGTGCATTGGAATTGTGTACACACGATTGCAATTTACGACAAGGGATTTTGTTGTCGGAAAATTTGAGATCAAGCTCTCAAATTTTTGTTGTCGGAAATTCCAACAACAAATGTCCAATGGAGCCTACACACGGTCGGAATTTCCAACAACAAGCTCACATCGAAGATTTGATGTTGGAAATTCTGACCGTGTGTACGCGACATAAGAGTTGGCCTTCAGATATATATAAAGCCTCTGACTGGCCATCTGCTCACAGAAAATTGAGGTACATGCCATTGAGGCAGCCAATCAGAGATGTTTTCCTCTGAAAGCTCACCCCCTAAGGTAAAAAACATTCATAATGCCATTAAGACCATTGCCAAAATGGCGGCTGGATAGAGGGGATTGCTGTGATCCTTAAAATTGAAACAAACCACACAGAAACAGCTATAGAGGACTTCCAGACTAACAAATAGCACACCCAAATTTCATCACCATTGACTTCAATAGTGTTCGGGAAAGACATTATTGAATTAGAGTTCAATAAAAGGTAACAAAAACAACTTCCGGTTCCGGCGCTGCATGGAGTAGCTGCTCTCCACATCAGCTCCCGCAGCTTGACTCCAAAAATGGCATATAAAGCCTGCAAACCCGCCAATCACACCGGCACTTGCCCCACTATCTCCCTGGTCACGAGATGGACCGGTACGTTGAAAAAACCAGCCCGCGATCGTACGCGGCCGCGACGGCGCGGGCGCCACAGCCGCAAATCGAGGCTGTGGCTTCGCCCTACACAACGCCCCTCACAGACACTGAGCCTGCCATGGAGGTAAGCAGTGCTGCGGCCCCCTCCCTACCTGCTGACACATCAAATCAACTCACAGGCACATCCAGCACAGAGATAATTGCACAAGCAGTGGCAGCTCTTCTTTCCCCAATGATAACATCCTCTGTGGAGAAGGCTGTCAGCGCAGGCATGCAGCAGCTCCAGGCCCAGCTAGGGGAACATGCCTCCAGGCTGACTGAAGCTGAGCACCGCATAACTAACATTGAGGAAGAACTATACCACTCTCAATCCGCAGAGCAGGCCCAAGGCAAAACTAACAAATACATCCTTGAAAAATTGGATGATTTAGAAAATAGATCCAGAAGGAGCAATCTGCGATTTGTGAGCATTCCTGAATCGCTGCAGCCTTCAGCTCTCACAGACTTATGCGCCAGATGCATTCCCGAAGCACTAGGCCTTCCAGGCCCCTGCACAGTAGAACGTGCACACCGCATGGGAACCTTCAATTCAGATCGCAAATCGCCCCGTAATCGCCAAGTACCTCAATTACTCGGATAAAGCTTTCATCCTGCAAAAATTCAGGCAATCTAGATCTCTTCAGATCGACGGAATGAAAATCCTGATTTTTGCGGATTACTCTATTGAGGTATCCAAGAAGAGGAAAGCCTTTCAACAGGTTTGCTCAGAGCTCCATCATCAACAAATCAAATTTACTTTGGCGTTCCCAGCTACCCTCCGACTTAAAGCCCCGAATGGCGACCAGCTCTCCTTTCATGACCCAAATGAGGCTGAGGCCTTCCTACGATCACTACGCTCGGGCCCCAACCTCAGCCCCTCTCCTAAAGTGGCTCCTGTCAACCATGCTCTAGACCAAAGGAGCCCACGCAAAGACTCTCCAAAACGGTTTAGAGCCTCGGCACCAGACCACCATCGCTCCACACCCCGTTGAAGACCACTCTCACGGTCTCAAACTGTTTATCTCACCGCCTCGCCTCTAACAGCCATGGTGGTTCAACTTTCAACAAGATGTCTCTTTCAAGAGAAAAAGTTAAATTTTTCCCTCAAGCTTGCTCTCTCTTCCTCCCCAGGCAAATCAGCTACTGGTAGGCCAAGAAGTATTCTAATGTTATACATATTGTTAACTTGTTAACTTGATTTTGTTATACCTCAGGTATTGATTTTCTCCCCTGGCTCTCCTGTGTAACCCACTCCTCCTTTAATATGCACAGCCCAAGCTGCCAGTACACATCACCCCCTTAACTATGGGTTTAAGTACAGCAGTCACTGGGTCTTGCGATGGGAGCTGGCCTACACGGTGACTCCATGCGGAAAAAAGCGAAGTTTATTGAATATGTTTTATTGTTTCTTTTTTTTACCCCCCTCCTTCTAGACCCCTCCCTATATTGCGCACCCCCATCTTATGACACATACGTCCCCAGTGGTTGTACAAACACTCGTTCAGACAGACTAAACTCCTTCATAATCCAGCCTATTCTCACATCACACCACCACATATTAACCTATGAAGATCATGAAATATCTGCACATACCCCCCCAGTGACCCCCCTATATGAAACTGGTCTCCTGGAATGTTAAAGGGCTTCGTTCACCTAATAAGAGAATGAAAATCCTCCGTCACCTTAAAAGACTTAAAACTGACATTGCCCTGCTCCAAGAAACCCACCTTTCCACCTCTGATTTCCACCGCATGAAAAAACTATGGGTAGGCACGGTTCTAGGCTCAGATTCTAATGGACGCAAAGCAGGAGTCTTGATACTCATACACAAAAACCTCCCATGTGAGGTCCTATCTGTTAAATCAGATTCACAGGGATGCCTTATCTCTACCCACATTAAATTAGGAACCAAAGATATGATAGTCTCCAACATTTATGCACCCAATAACCCCACAAAGCAGTTTTTTAGCAAACTTTCAACATGGCTCCTTAGTAACCTGACTCTCCCACATATAGTCGGCGGAGACTTCAACTCCACAATTCACCTGATAGATGACAGATCCACTCCTAAGCGCCCTTGTCTCCCCCCAGACCACGATTCACAAACTCTTTTAGCCTCCACGATGGAATCTCTCCATTTACACGACATTTGGCGACTCTGGCACCCAGCTGACAGAGAATTCACTTTTTACTCCAACCCCCACAACGTTTTCACCAGAATTGACTATCTCTTCTGCTCAGATGACCTTTTCCCATTGATATCTGACGCGGACATTCATGACATTGCCATATCTGACCACGCACCGATCTCGACTACGATTGACAACCCTGAACTACACCCGAATCTTAAAATATGGCGCTTCCCATCTTATCTCCACAACAACTCTGACTTTCGACAAAACATGGAAAATGCCTGGTCAGAATACACCTCGACCAATGCTGGACACTCTGACAACCCTAATCTATTTTGGGAAGCAGGCAAAGCCTTTCTCAGAGGCCGCGTAATCTCTTATGCTGCATCTTTTAAGAGAAATATACTCAAAAACTACAAACTAGCCAGCTCCTGACTGCACCTAGCCCAACGATCACTATACATAAACAACTCCACTGATAATAGGAAGGCATGGCAGTTAGCAAAACAATCCTTTGACACTTGGGCCGAAACCCTGGAAAGAACAAAAAAAGCTTACATGGATGCCACCCTCCACAAATTCGGCAATAAGGCAGGTAAACTCCTGGCCAATTTATGTAGGGGACCTTATCGTCCGACCTATATCACATCTCTCCGTGACTCATTGGGTAACATAAAAACCACTCAAAAAGACATAAATGAAGCCATGCTACAATACTATTCTTCTCTTTACGCACCAGACCCCATACATGCATCGACAGCATACTCTTTTCTTGAAAAGGTAACCCTCTCTCAAGTATCACCTTCACATTTAGATGCTCTAAACGCACCTATCTCCCTCCATGAAATTTCCACTGCTATCAAAAACCTAGCTCCCTCTAAAGCCCCAGGCCCTGATGGATTCACGGGTGAATTCTACAAGTCCCTACAATCAATCTTAGAACCCACACTCCACGAAGTCTATCAACACATATGGTCTGGGGGCTCATACCTACCCACGGGTAACCAAGCCATTATCAAACTGCTAGCTAAGAAAGGTAAAGACCCCCAAGAACCAGGCTCATATAGACCTATTTCACTCCTAAACCTGGATGTCAAAATCCTTTCCAAAATTATTGCCACTAGATTAGCCAACATCATACCCTCTTTGATACACCCTGCCCAATCAGGGTTCGTGAAAGGTAGAACTGCCACCATGAACATCAGGAAGGTGATGATGGCCCTGGAACATGCCAAATGCAACTCAGAGGGAAATTATGCTATCATCACCCTGGATGTGAAGAAAGCCTTCGATAACGTTAGTTTCGAATGGCTTTCTTTGGTCATGACTAAAATGGGATTCTCCGGTCCTTTCGCTCATCTTATAAACACCATGTACACCGCCCCGGCTGCTAGACTGGTGGGGGCAGGCCTACTCTCTAAGGAATTCCGCCTCCATAAAGGCACTCGGCAGGGTTGCCCCCTATCACCACTTCTCTTTAACATTGCATTAGAACCATTGTCTAGATATTTATCCCACGTAGCCCCACTAAATGGCATTCCCATTGGCAAACATGAGCTTCGCACCTCACTCTTCGCGGATGATGTCCTTATATTCTCAGCAAACCCCTCCTTTGACATGCTCATGATTAAATCAATTTTTGACCAATTTAGACTTAGCTCAGGCCTTCGCATAAACTATAACAAAAGTGAAATCCTCCCCCTAGGCACCGTGTCCAACTCATCTTGGAATCAGAACTCCATATTCTCTGTAGCACAATCCCACATCACTTACCTAGGCATAAAAATAGGAAAACTACCCTCCTCTCTCTATCACCTTAACTACCCCCCGTTACTCAAAAAGATCTCTCAAGAACTAGTCAACTGGATGGATCTGCCTCTTTCGCTACTGGGAAGATGCCATCTAGTGAAAATGGTCAGCTTCACCCGCCTACTCTATCCAGTACAAACCATTCCCTTACTCTTGCAGCATAAAGACACAAAAATTCTCAATGATGCCATTTCCAAATTCTTATGGCGAAATAAGCGACCACGAATTGCACTCACTAAGTTATACCTTCCCAGGCGCGAAGGGGGTATTAGTCTCCCTAATGTCAGGATCTACAATTTAGCCTGCCTCATGAAGATAAGTTTGGATTGGGTAGCTCAAACATCCCGTTACTCCAATTTCTCCCTGGAAACTGAAATGGTTCACCCATACTCCCTGGTAGCTCTCCTTCAGTGCAAGTGGAAATCCATTCCTCCGCCCCATCAACATAACCTCCTACTTCGGGACACTGCAATTGCTTGGAGGGAAATCCGGAAAAGCCTCAAACTCTCACCTTTTATATCTAGACACCTTCCAATACAAGGAAACCCGGGTTTTCCCCCAGGTCTGGAACGCCAGCCGTATACCACCTGGCAACAGAAAGGCCTCTCCGACTTTTCCTCGCTTTGTGATTTAGAGTCTGGTCGCCCCATCCCTTTCAAGTCACTAGCTGAGAAGTTCCAAATTCCCCAGTCACACATCTTCCAATATGGTCAATGCATCAGCTTTCTCAAAAATGCCTGCAGAGAGGATCGCAAAAGATTTCAACCGTCCTTCTCAGACTCTCTCCTCTTAAAGGGCTCTTACAAAATCTCAGACATATACCAGCCTCTCCTCCTGAATGTCATTCCCTCACTGGAGTCCTCATTAGCAGCCAACTGGGCAAAAGACTTTCCTGATACCGACTTAGTAAACAAACTACTTCAAGGCCTCAACACTAATCACAAACTGGTGCCTAACGAATCTTGGAGGGAAACCCAACTGAAGATCGTTCATCGAGCTCACATACCTTTCCTCTCGAACAAAGCACAAACCGCCCACACATGTCCCTTATGTCAACACCCCAGGCCTTCTTTGACTCATCGCTTCTGGTCATGTACTTTCATCTCCGCCTTCTGGGACCAAGTCCTACATTACATATTTGAGGTGACCCTGCTGAAATTACCTAAAGACCCCCTGCTCCTCATTTTTGGACACTGGGACCCCCAGCTACTACCCTGGTCGCCCGACTCTACCCTCTCCTGCAAAGATTGGACCCTGATATGCCTTCTACTCGCTAGAAGAGCCATCCTGAAAAACTGGATCACCAACGCTTGTCCCAACACCTCTCAAATCAAAAGAGATCTCCTACAACTACTCTATAAAGACAGGATCAACATGGACTGAACGCACGAAAGGACCAAGTTACGCTTCCACCATAAATGGGGAGCTTTTATGACCTCAACACTCACCCCTACCGATATAGTGAATCTCGAGACTTTCTCCTTCCTATATCATGACCCTTCCCCTACACCTTAGATGGAGTGCTTCCTCTAAACCAAAGATCTACAACACAAGGATTCCAACTCTTACCAAATACTACAACATAGTACAAGACCTCTTCTCGCTCATCAAACCTCTATCTTCCCCCCACATAGGAAGGGGGTGACCGCATATGTTACAAATGATATTAATGTTATTACTATAAAAATCATAGTTTTTATCTTTACGTTCTACCCACAGGCTACAATATTCATCCAAAACATGAACTTGGTGCTCAATTTCCCTACTCCCCCCATGTATATTTTGTTTTTTCTGGTTTTCCTCCACTCAACTCCCTCCCCACCCCACACCATATGTGGGATACATCCAGTAACATCCCTCTGGCAATCTTAGGGATCCCTCCCCCCCTACCTAGATCCATCCAGTTTATTTCCTTTTCCTCACATAGAAGGTTACCATACTACCCCATTCCCCAGGCAAATTATCTTTATCAGCTGTTTTGTATCTCTACTCCATACCAGGCTGAAGTTGTGTTGTTTTTGTACAAAATACAATGATACTTTTTTTGATGTTATTCCCTGTATGTTACATCTTTCAATAAAATCTATTTAAAAAAAAAAAAAAAAAAAGGTAACAAAATTAATATGGGAAAAGGAGAACCTCACCAATGAGCATCGATTATCTAGATTATCTAGATTACAGTTAGTTTGGGTGGAGCAAAGGTGCTTAAGGGGGATTTGAAGATGAAAGAATAAGGGTTTACCCTCTGATTGGGGAAAGGGTTCTTTGGTACCATTTTGTGGGGGAGGGATTTTCACTTTTTTACTGCTCAAACAGTAAACTTTACTGTTTGTGCAGTAAAGTGAAAATCCCTCCCCCACAAAATGGTACCAGCTGAGAGTGTCAACAACTTAAAAAAAAAACTTTTAGATTTCTTCCTCAGGAAACAGAGTATACAGGGCTATGAGAATAAAAATACTCCACACGCATACACACACACAGGCTGAACTGGATGGACCTGTGTCTGTTTTCATTCTTATAAACTATGTAACCATATAAAGTCTAAATGCATTATTTTTAAATTCTTATAGCTGCTAACATAGATATGTAGTAAAAGAAAAGAATATTTGTAAAGTTAGTAATAAACAGAGGCACAGCTATATAAATGATGTATGTTTTTCTGGTTCAGGGCAGTGGTAAATACCATAGATTTTGCAAGTCCTTAGCTGTATTGTGGCATAAGGATAATGCCTAAGTTATCCATAGACATTTGCTTTTATCCATCAGTGTTGACAGTCTGCAATGCACCATGAGGTGGAATATGCGTTTGCTTTTTCTACTATATATACAGTATATATATACACACTTTGCTTCTATTTATAAATGTTTACGCATGATGTTTACACATGAAAAAAAAATACAATTAGCATTAGTGTTTTTTGCTAGAAAATTACTTGTAAATTTTCAAACTACTTATAAAGCCCAAACATTATATATATATATATATATATATATATATATATATATATATATATATATATGGAATAAAATGATGATGACTGCAACTTTTTATGTCACACGATATTTGCGCAGCGTTTATTTCAAATGCAATTTTTTTTTTAAAAAAAAGCACAATATAAACCCCAATTTTTGTAATATATAAAAGATGATGTTACACTGAGTAAATAGGTACCTAACATGTAATGCTTCAATAATTTCTCAGGCGTGTGGGTAAAAACTGTAAGCCCGAGAATCACCGGCGAGTGGCAGGAGGGGGCGTTCCCTCCCACTGCTTCTGAAAGCGATCCAGCAGCCATTCAAACGACTTTCATGAGAAAGCCAGCCACCGTCTGAAAACAAAAAATACCAGGCTTCAGCCATAACCTCGGTAAAACACTTGCAAATCACAACGTATATATACGTATATATACACGTATTGCTGTCAGGAAGTGGTTTTTACTGTCTTGTGTGTTTATTGGAGAAAGAGACTTTTTTTTTTTAATTCGTTCAGGGATATTGGGACACAAGAAAAAGAAAGGGAAGGCAACCAACCAATATTTAGGTGGGGTCCAGAAGTTAACAGCAGTACATTGTGTTATAAATATACACCTATTCTGAGAGTCATTTCTCTATACTGTATAGGGCATTAATTCTGTGACAAATAGGTTGCGTGCTTGGATAAGGGTCTGGTATGGATTTTTAGGGGGACCCCCACGCCATTTTTTTTTTATTTTGGCGCAGGGTTACCCTTAAAATCCATAACAGACCTGAAGGGCCTGGTATGGAATTTTCGGGGGACCCCCACACATTTTTTTCTTAATTTTGGTTCGGAAGTTCCCCTGTGGGGGAATCCCATGCTGTTTTTATCAATGAACTTTTATGTGTATTGCTGGACCGACAATTCATTATAGCCACGAGTAGTTTTAAATAACTTTTATTCCTTTAGAAATGTCATTTTGCTGTCAGACTGTTCTAAACATGGGAAACATATGCCCCTTTACAGGCATACTATAGACACCCCCCAGGTACGAAATTTTAAGGAATATTACACTTTTATTGTTTCACTTTAAGCATTTTTAAAATCACTTTTTCTGAAAAAACGGCTGTTTTTAAAACTTTTTTTTGCATTGATACATGCCCCCTGGGGCAGGACCCAGGTCCCCAAACACTTTTTATGACAATAACTTGCATATAACCCATTAAAATTAGCACTTTTGATTATTCATGTTTGAGTCCCATAGACTTTAATGGTGTTCACGTTTGAACAAATTTTTTGCCTGTTCGCATGTTCTGGTGCAAACCGAACAGGGGGGTGTTTGGCTCATCCCTACAACCCTTCAAATGTCACCTAAAATACATAGTAAACCTTTGGAGGGGTCTGTGTGCTTTTTTTTTTTTTTTTCCATTGGTACATGTTCCCTAGGTCAGTGCCCACACCTATGCTTTTTTTGATACCCCCTTGAATGATAGCTCAGAAAATGGGCATTTTTAATTTGAAAGACTCAGTCATGAATAGCAGTGTGTCACTGTCCCTACCGTGCCATGCAGACGGCCAGGCGTGGTCACACCGCATGTGGATCAAGGAGGTATTGAACCCATGACTTTCTGTTTACTGCTCCTCTTGCTTTGCCTCTGAACCACACCTCAGTTCATTATTCAGCCTAGTTTCCAGCTATGCTTTGTTCTGCATGCAGCACTGAGGGCTATACTCTGGATCTTGCTTCGCAGTTAACATCTGTCACTCCTGGTTCAGCTCAGGCAGTTTATCCACACACCTACCCTGGAGGATAAGGAACCCATGGAGATTGGGGCCATCCGGTCCAAGCTGTCTAAAGATGAAAGAGAGCGGAGGAGAGGTTGCAGTCTTTGTTTCTATTGTGGAGAAAGAGGGCACTTTATTTCTCTGCCCAACTCGTCCACCTCGGCCAAAGGATCTTCAAGTAGGTACTATTGGAATACATCCTGCTATCCCTGCTTATCAGCCTGTCAACTGCCAAGGTTGCTGTAAGACCTATCCACGTTCAATGACACAAGTGGGTACCCAGACTACAGTGGTTAACGATACCAGTGTCCCTCAAGAATCCGTAACCAATATCCCTGAGAAGCTCTTACCATCTGGTCTAGAGGCAACTATGCAAATTTCTGACAACAAACCAGTTCCTGCAGTCATCCCAAGCTCCATAGTGGTAAGCGCAGAAACATCATCCTGTCCTGCCAAGGAAGTTTTACCACCTGACTGCAGGTATGCCTCGAATGGTACCATAGTCCATAAGCAGGAACAGCAGATGTTTGAAAAAGCTTTGTTAGCGATGAAAGTCTCCCCTGCAAGAACTTCTAAAGCAACAATGCCCAAAGGGAATAAGGAAAAGTGTTCTAACACTACTGTTGGTACCTATGGTATGGATGTCTATGAAAAACTACCTGTTCATGCCCAGAGGGCATTTCTAAGGTGGGGGGGACTGTCATGGTCCCTACCGTGCCATGCAGACGGCCAGGCATGGTCATGCCCCAAATGGCTCAAGAAGGTATTGAGCCTGGTTTCCAGCTATGTTTTGTTCTGCATGCAGCACAGAGGGCTATACTCTGGATCTTGCTTTGACATCAGCATCTGGCACTCCTGGTTCAGCTGAGGCAGTTTATCTAATCAGCTGGGTATAAAACACTGCCTCACTCTGAGGGCTTGGTCAGTTCATTGTCTCTTGTATTGCCAAAGGTTATTGTGTTCTTGTTTTCAAGTTGCAGTTTTCCAAGACCGACCCCGGCTACTGACCCTGGCTCTGTTCATCGTTAACTCTGACTTCTGGAATCCCTGACTACGGCTTCACCTCGACAATTCTTTGGTAAATTCCCGTCAAGCTCCCAATTCACAGCCCAGGTAGCCTTTTACCTTGTTACCATGGGCTGTGTGTATTTGCAAGGGTGAGCATACATCTCTGCACTATGGACTCAACCAAGGTAAGCCCTTACACAGTGGCTGCCGACAGTCAGTCATTGCACTGTACAGGCTCAGCGGCTGCAGCTATCCACACACAGCTGTTAATCCTAGCTGAAGAAATCAGTAGATTCTTGCCATTGGGATTTGCAGAATGGATAAATATCATGTGAATGTAGCCCTATATGGAAACTATGGTTTGAACAAATAGCTACTGTACTTAAAAAAGCAGCTTCAATTAATAAGCAATTCATACACATTTTATTTCTGACAAACACTTGACTATAAAATTCTCAAAGTCTAATTGCTCTCTATAGTGAATGAAATATATTCTATACTGTGCAAATCAATCTGGCCATGAGAAGAGATTACATATCTCTGGTTACAGTAAAATTACTTATCACTGATGCTAATAAAGCAATTATCATGTGCACACTGCAAAACAGGTGTAGAATATAATGAAATGTAATGGGCTGGGGTTTAGGACTTAGCTAACTGCGGCTAATAGTGTATAATGCAACCCTGAGAGTTTGGATAGCAGCCAAGAGCACACACATGAATTTCTATACTGTACAGTGGGTGAAAACTTGCAGATTGTGTGTGTGTGTGTGTGTATATATATATATATATATATATATATATATATATATATATATAAAATTTATTTATGCTGTGGCAGTTGCCTCAATAAAACTACCAAAAGGGAAAAAAAAACACACAATCATTACAACAAAGATGACCTTTTCACACCATTAACACAGAGATGGCTCCCAGAGAACAGATGGATCAAAGCCTGTTTATTTCAACTGTTTTTTTTATTTTTGTAATTGCTTCATTAACTAAAAATAGTCCAGGAAAGATCATCTTGTTAGAATTGTTGTACAAGAAAATTATACTTTATGTATTTGATTTCTTTCCATAGCATTGATCAGTGGAATAGAAGAGAGCTGTAAACCTTTCACTTCCCAAAATAGTGACTGGACATGGAAGAACCAGTCAAAGTTTAAAAACAAACTTCCGTATTGACAAGTATCAATGGGACTTTTATTTGCTGAATGTTTTCCAGGAAGGGAAAATGATCCAACTCACATTTCCTGAGGGTGAAGTGAGAGATGCTTGGAGTTTGTGGCGAGCCGTCCCTCTTCCAGCTGACACACAACATCGCCTGTCATGTTACAAATAATTTGATGACCAGAGCGCAGGGAGGAAAGCTTAAACAGTCTTTCCCATGGCGGGTGATGATGTATTTAGCATTGCAGCTACTGGGAACTCTGAAACCTAAGACATTTGGTGTTTGCCTAGACCAATTCAGAGTGTGGTCACTTGTTAATAAGGAAAAAAAAGCCATGTTTGCTAATTAGACCATTTGATATTGCTGTCTGTTCAAGCATACACTGATTTAACACAATACATAAAAAGATCATGTAGCTAATTTTCATCACACTTGTGTAAATAAATCTTTTAACATCCCTCACAAGAATACAGACTCCGCTAACCTTTGTGATGAATATATAATGGGGAAAACTACAGGTTCAAAAGCAGGTCAGTGTTCCACTACATTTTAACCTTACATAAAATATGTTGCCTCTGCTAAAGTAAAAGAATAAAGAGATTATGTGTTTTATGTAACTCAATCGCTGCAGTTCAAGTGGTAAATAACATTCATAAACACAGGTCTGCTAAGGATTAAGAGGTTTAGCGAGACTTATTCTGGGACTGAAAAATGGACATTTTAGACTAAGCAAAGATTAAGGAAATTGAAAACTCATTCTATTGGGGACATTAAAGGGGTTGTAAAGATAAAAATTTTTTCACCTTAATGCATTCTATGCATTAAGGTGAAAAAACTTTTGACAGTACCGCCGCCCCCAGCCCCCCCGTTTTACTTACCTGACGCCTCAAATCTTCGCTGCTCGTCCTCATTGCAGCTCAGCCTGGTCGCTGATTGGCTGCAGTGGATGGATTGAAAGCAGTGCAGCCATTGGCTCGCACTGCTGTCAATCACATCCGATGACGCGGCGCGCCGGGGGGCGGGGCAGAGTGATACAGCGAGCGGCTATAGCCGCCGGCTGTATCACGGGAGCGCGCCCGCAAGCACTCACCACCATGCGAGGGAGCTCGCATTAAGGTGGTGAATGCTTGCGGGGAGGAGCTGAAACAGCCCCCGAGGGACCCCAGAAGACCAGGTTCGGGGCCACTCTGTGCAGAACGAGCTGCACAGTGAAGGTAAGTATGATATGTTTGTTATTTTAAAAAAAAAAAAAATTACCTTTACAACCCCTTTAAGGAACCATGGGTGGTTGGTTAACTTGGATTTTAGAAAAGAATCTGTTGGATATTAGTGGCAGTTTCTTCTGCTTTTATAGAAAGGAGAGCTTTTTGCCTTGTTACTTAAAAGAGAGCTCCCGTATAAGTAAACTCAGTACAGGCAGTCCCCGGGTTACAAACAAGGTTCTGTAGGTTTGTTCTTAAGTTGAATTTGTATGTAAGTTGGAACAGGTACATTTTTTAACCCCTTGCCAACCGCCCCACGTACATTTACTGGTTCCTGTGTGCAAAATCACATACAGGTTCATGATTCTGCACTTCCGGGTCTGGGGCACACACATGCACCACCGGAAACCCATTCCTGCTGTGATTGTACACAGCAGAAGCCAATCAGTGGGTCTGGCAGGCCCGATGTCCGTCGGGACCCGCCGACCATTCCCGAGAGAGGCAGAACGGCGGTCTGCATATGTAAACAAGGCAGATCGCTGATCTGTTAGTAGGAGAGATAGAAGTTATGTGTTTCTGCTAAGCAGAAACACAGATCTCTGTCTTCCCACAGTTAAAGCACCACCCACACAGTTAACCCTTTCCCTGCCAGTATCATTAGTACAGTGACAGTGCATATTTTTTAGCACTGATCAATGTATTAGTGTCACTGGTCTCCAAAAAAGTGTCAAAAGTGTCACTTATGCCGCGTACACACGGTCGGACTTTCCGGCGGACTTGGTCCGGCGGACCAGAGTGTACCGGACAATCCGCCCGTGTGTAGGCGCCAGCGGACTTTTCCGGCGGACTTTTTCCCCAAAGTCCGCCGGACCAAGATTTGAAACTTGTTTTAAATTTATCCGCCGGACTCAGTTTCGGGCGGAAAGTCCGCTTGTCTGTGTGCTGGTCCGACGGAAAGCCCGCTCGTGTGTATGCTGGTCCGACGGACCAGATACGACGCGAGGGCAGGGTATTGCATCTCGCGCTCGCTGCAATAGGAAAAACAGATTTTCCTATTGCGGTGAGCATGGGGCATACCAGGCCCTTAGGTCTGGTATGGATTAAGAAGGGGAACCCCCTACGCCGAAAAAACGGCGTGGGGTCCCCCCTAAAATCCATACCAGACCCCAATCCGAGCACGCAGCCCGGCCGGTCAGGAAAGGGGGTGGGGACGAGCGAGCGCCCCCCCTCCTAAACCGTACCAGGCCGCATGCCCTCAACATGGGGGGGTGCTTTGGGGGAGGGGGGCGCCCTGCGGGGCCCCCCACCCCAAAGCACCTTGTCCCCATGTTGATGAGGACAAGGGCCTCTTCCCGACAACCCTGGCTGTTGGTTGTCGGGGTCTGGGGGCGGGGGGCTTATCGGAATCCGGGAGCCCCCTTTGATAAGAGGGCCCCCAGATCCCGCCCCCCCACCCTATGTGAATGAGTATGGGGTACATGGTACCCCTACCCATTCACCTAGGGAAAAAGTGTCAATAATAAAACACACTACACAGGTTTTTAAAATAATTTATTAAACAGCTCCGGGGGGGGTCTTCCTCCGGCTTCGGGGGTTCCTCCGGTTCCTCTTCTCCCGGCGTCCGGTTGGTTCTTCTCCGCTCTCTTCTCCCGGTGTTCCAGTTCTTCGGCCGGCTCCTCTGCTGTCTTCAGGTAGCTCTCTTGCCAGCAGAGGTCCGGGCTTCTGGGCTTCTTGGCTTCTTCCCTCTTCTCTTCTCCAGATGTTGACACGACGCTCTCTCCGGCTGGACTGCTCTCTGAGGGCTCCGTTGTGACTTATATAGGCGGGGACCCCGCCCCCTAATGATGTCACAGTCCCTGGGCATGCTGGGACTGTGACGTTTTAGGGGGCGTGGTCACCGGGCGATATTGACCACGCCCCCTAAAACGTCACAGTCCCAGCATGCCCAGGGACTGTGACATCATTAGGGGGCGGGGTCTCCGCCTATATAAGTCACAACGGAGCCCTCAGAGAGCAGTCCAGCCGGAGAGAGCGTCGTGTCAACATCTGGAGAAGAGAAGAGGGAAGAAGCCAAGAAGCCCAGAAGCCCAGAAGCCCGGACCTCTGCTGGCAAGAGAGCTACCTGAAGACAGCAGAGGAGCCGGCCGAAGAACTGGAACACTGGGAGAAGAGAGCGGAGAAGAACCAACCGGATGCCGGGAGAAGAGGAACCGGAGGAACCCCCGAAGCCGGAGGAAGACCCCCCCGGAGCTGTTTAATAAATTATTTTAAAAACCTGTGTAGTGTGTTTTATTATTGACACTTTTTCCCTAGGTGAATGGGTAGGGGTACCATGTACCCCATACTCATTCACATAGGGTGGGGGGGCGGGATCTGGGGGCCCTCTTATTAAAGGGGGCTCCCGGATTCCGATAAGCCCCCCGCCCGCAGACCCCGACAACCAACGGCCAGGGTTGTCGGGAAGAGGCCCTTGTCCTCATCAACATGGGGACAAGGTGCTTTGGGGTGGGGGGCCCCGCAGGGCGCCCCCCTCCCTCAAAGCACCCCCAATGTTGAGGGCATGCGGCCTGGTACGGTTTAGGAGGGGGGGGCGCTCGCTCATCCCCACCCCCTTTCCTGACCGGCCGGGCTGCATGCTCGGATTGGGGTCTGGTATGGATCTTTGGGGGAACCCCACGCCGTTTTTTTCGGCGTAGGGGGTTCCCCTTTATAATCTATACCAGACCTAAGGGCCTGGTATGCCCCGCGACGGGGCTCGCAAGGTGTCAATCTTGCCGATAAAAGCGGCAAGATTGATTTCCTTTTCTAGTTCCGTCGCACATGAGTCACGTTCAAAATGAACGGACTTGTCCGTGCGTGGGCAAGTCCGTTCATTCTGAAAGTCCGCCGTACCTCCGGCGAAAGTCCGTCGGAAAGACGGGCGGACTTAGCCTGCCGGAAAAGTCCGGTCGTGTGTGGGCAAGTCCGTCCGTTTTAAAGTCCGGCGCACCTGGCGGACAAAGTCCGTCAGAAAGTGTGCCGGACCAAGTCCGCCGGAAAGTCCGACCGTGTGTACGCGGCATAAGTGTCAGATTTGTCTGACGCAATGTTGCAGTTCCGCTATAAGTCACTGATCGCTGCCCATACTAGTTAAAAAAAATTTTAAAAATTAAAATGTATTAGTTTGTAGACGCTATAACTTTTGCACAAACCAATCAATATACTCTTATTGGGATTTTTTTTACCAAAAACATGTAGCAGAATACATATTGGCCTAAATTGATGAAGAAATTTGATTTTTTTCATTGGATATGTTTTTTAGTAGAAAGTAAAAAATATTGTGTTTTTTTTTTTTTCAAAATTGTCTGTCTTTTTTGTTTGTAGCGCAAAAAATAAAAACCGCAGAGGTGATCAAACACCACCAAAAGAAAGTTATATTTGTGGGAAAAAGGACATCAATTTTATTTGGGTACAGCGTCACACAACTGCGCAGTTGTCAGTAATGCAGTGCCGTATCATAAAAAAATGGCCTGGTCATGAAGGGGGGTAAGCCCTCCAGAGCTGAAAAGGTGTAACTGCAGCCATAAAAAACATTTGTACAGTTTTTGGATAGCACAGGGAAGGGTTAACACCCTTGTAAGGATGCCTGTGCCCCTGTTCATAACATTTCACCTCACTTAATGTCCCTGTGACAATTGAAAATTTTGGGTTGTTGTGGAAACAAGGATTGGTGATAAAGCTTCAGTAGAGACGCCTTTTCCCATGATAGTTCTTAGTAGATTTTCTCTCACTTCCTGTTGTCTCCCTCTGTTTGTTAATATGAGTAATTTGTAAGTCAGGTGTTTGTAACTTGGGGACTGCCTGTATATAATTTAAAAACAAGAGGAGTTTTATGCATCATAATATCTGTAATGTATTGTCCTTGCGGCTGCTTACAGATCCACCACTACCGTAAGTTACAGGTGTCCCAGGTTCTATACAATAGTCCTGCGATTTTTTTTTTTCATACTGTCCAACAGTTTTCATGTCCCATGGGTTGTCCCACAGGATCTAAGACAATAGAGCACTACTACTGCAACTCTGCACTCAGCCTCCAGTAAATGCACTCACTGTGCCACTACTGACAACATTCTAATGAGCCTTGAGAATAAAATAAAAAGAATGGATTAAAAAAAAAAAAACATGCATGCAACAACCTTTGTGCCACCTAGGCAATACGAGTGGCATAATAATTGCTGTGCATTTTAGGTAATTATGCCTGACTGTCTGGTGGAATGGTGCCATGCCAGTATAATTCCAACATCAGTAGAGCAACAGTTTAGGAGCATGGCATTAAATAAGTGATCATTAAGCACCAATGCTTATTTTAATATGAAGCTTATTTTACTTCACTGACACCAGTATGGGGTCTACTTACATTTTCACTGATATGGTTTGATCTCATGAACACAAATGATGAGAAATGGAAAATCTATTAGGGGTAAATGGCGCTACCTTACCAGGGTACCTTGATTTATAATTGGATGAACCTCAAAGGGACAAAGAAATCAGAAAAAATATAATAAATAAATACACCCCTTTATCATTCATTAGGTAGTGGATCTAGGTGTCCAGCATTACCTGAATTGACTGTACTAACAGGTCAGTCTCATCCCTACATGCAGGCGTGCATCGTGTGGCTAATCATCATAAATTGATTAAGTGACAACTTATAAAAATTAATATATGACAATCCAATAAAATAAAATAAAATAAGTAGTAAGACACCACGATAAAAACTTATGTTGATTCCCAAATGTGTCCAAGTGTGCTTATAAGCATAAAGGTGAGTTAAATAGTCCCAACATTAGGTATATAGTGCAGGACCGCACATTAAATAATAAAAAACTGGTGAAAAATTAATGAAAAAATGATTAGTGAAAAATTGGTAAAAGAAAAAAATATATATATTGTAGTGTATCAAAGTCCAGTAACAGGAAGTAAAAACGTCTGTGGTAAGTGACTTTCGTGAGAACAGCTGATCAAATCCAGTGACTTGCGGTGCTCCCCCTCAAAGATCCCCACTCACCAGCTCCCTGCACCCCTGCAGGGGTAGTAGGCATGTAGTAACAGGCAGCAATATGATGTGTATGGGTCCTCAGGGTCCACCGCTCCAGCTGTGAGGTGTCCTTCAGTATATCCTCATATGAAAGAGACAGGGCTCCATAGTGTGATACTTTTTAATTAGTTTATTTAGCTATCACAGCACAAAATAACTAGAATTAAAAGTTTAAAATCCGGGCTGACTAATCACACAGCGTGTAATCTATATAGTATGGAGAGTGCAGTGTGTCTGGAACCATCAGCTGCACGGCGTGCACCTCAGCTGCGTTCCACACTCTCCTACTTCCGCGTGTGACGTCAGTGCGTAGCTCCGCCTTACGCGTTTCGTCATCGACGCTATCAAAGGCCTTTGATAACGGAGCTACGCACTGACGTCACACAAGGAAGTAGGAGAGTGTGGAACGCAGCTGAGGTGCACGCCGTGCAGCTGATGGTTCCAGACACACTGCACTCTCCATACTATATAGATTACACGCTGTGTGATTAGTCAGCCCGGATTTTAAACTTTTAATTCTAGTTATTTTGTGCTGTGATAGCTAAATAAACTAATTAAAAAGTATCACACTATGGAGCCCTGTCTCTTTCATATGAGGATATACTGAAGGACACCTCACAGCTGGAGCGGTGGACCCTGAGGACCCATACACATCATATTGCTGCCTGTTACTACATGCCTACTACCCCTGCAGGGGTGCAGGGAGCTGGTGAGTGGGGATCTTTGAGGGGGAGCACCGCAAGTCACTGGATTTGATCAGCTGTTCTCACGAAAGTCACTTACCACAGACGTTTTTACTTCCTGTTACTGGACTTTGATACACTACAATATATATATTTTTTTCTTTTACCAATTTTTCACTAATCATTTTTTCATTAATTTTTCACCAGTTTTTTATTATTTAATGTGCGGTCCTGCACTATATACCTAATGTTGGGACTATTTAATTCACCTTTATGCTTATAAGCACACTTGGACACATTTGGGAATCAACATAAGTTTTTATCGTGGTGTCTTACTACTTATTTTATTTTATTTTATTGGATTGTCATATATTAATTTTTATAAGTTGTCACTAAATCAATTTATGATGATTAGCCACACGATGCACGCCTGCATGTAGGGATGAGACTGACCTGTTAGTACAGTCCATTCAGGTAATGCTGGACACCTAGATCCACTACCTAATGAATGATAAAGGGGTGTATTTATTTATTATATTTTTTCTGATTTCTTTGTCCCTTTGAGGTTCATCCAATTATAAATCAAGGTACCCTGGTAAGGTAGCGCCATTTACCCCTAATAGATTTTCCATTAATATTTAACTCACTCCCTAGGGGGTAAGTGTAAGGGGAGGCTGCAGGCCTTTAGGTTCGTGAGCGCGGAAACCCGTCTCTTATTTTACTCAAATGATGAGAAATGTCACTTTCACTGAAACCAATGATGTACTCGTTTTACTTAAATTTTCTCTTCATTGTACCCTCAGGCCCTATTTTGTCTAAAATAAAGAAAAAAAGGTAGGAAGGTGCCACACTACAAGCCATATGTTGCCAAGCCACACCCAAAGAATTGAGCTCACCCACTTTATTGACCATGCCCCATGGTAACTGTGGGGCCTTTTAAGATGTCAAATTATTTTTAAATGTCAGAATCTGTACACAGTGAAAGTTGACAGGACAGCTTATGTCATGAAAGGGAAATTCCCAGCTTTAAAGTACTAGTTTTTTTTAGCCACAAACAAGTTTTTTTTTTTTTTCTCCTACGTGTACTAACCTGTTAGCATCATGGGGGCAACAAAAACAGACTTTTCTTGATTTTTGGGATAGCAGAAAACATTCTTTTTTTTTTTCGAACTCGGCTGTATTATGGGCCCTGCTCAGATACTTATGCCCTGTACACACGGGCGGACTTTTTGGCATCAAAGGTCCGACAGCCTTTCCAACTGACTTTCAAAGGACTTTCTAATGAATGGACTTGCCTACACACGATCACACCAAAGGCCGATGGATTTGTACGTGATGACGTATGACCGGACTAAAATAAGGAAGTTGATAGCCAGTATAGCCAATAGCTGCCCTAGCGTCGGTTTTAGTCCGTCGGACTAGCATACAGACGAGCAGATTTTTCGACCGGACTTGAGTCCGTCAGAAAGAATTGAAACATGTTCCAAATCTAAAGTCCGTCTGATTTTCGACCGAAAAAGTCTGCAGAAGGTCCGATGAAGCCCACACATGGTTGTATTGTCTGACAGATTTGTTCCGTCAGACCAGTCCGGTCGAAAAGTCCGCCCATGTGTACAGGGCATAAGAGTGCTGACAGGTATTCTTAAATACTGTACATTATATCAATTTATTAGATAAGGTGATTGTATTAATTGCAAATAATCAGATGCTACTTTTCTTTTTTTTTTCCTTGCAATGCTACATTGCAACACACACAGGTGAAAAAATTGTTTGTGTCATTTTTTTTTTTTTTTTAGGGCACAACTAAGACAGAATTAGGCTGGGTTGATGAGGGTACAAATTTACAACTTTTTCACAGGTTTGCTACACATTTGTTTGACATTGCATTCACTTACATGAATATATGAAGAGTATACAGTGAACCTAAATGTCATCCAACTTTAATGTTGCCACTTGGGGATTCATTTTTGGAAGATAAAATGTTAATTGTAATTTCTATTTATTTACACACACTGTGTATTTATTTATTTTGCAGGGTTTTTCTTAAACTTTTTTTTTCGTGGGGTCTGGATCTGGTCAGTGTAAACCAGTTCAAGATCCCTAATGCAGCTGGCTTCAATTAGTCAGCAATAAATTACTATAGCAGTGATTTTCTGCTGTAGGAAGAGGCTGGACAAAGATGCAATAGCTGTATCCAAGTTTACATACTAACAGGAGCCTTTCCATTTTCCTCTGCAGAGAGTTCCTATGGAGCAATCTGTAGAAGCATAATATGGACCACTGACAGCCAGCAGTTCCAGTCTGAACCCTTGCCAGAACCCAGCAAAACTGTAGATTCCCAGCATCATTTTAAACAGTGCTTGGGCAAATAGCTGCTTTTCCAGTGTAGCACCCTCTAGTTAGGAAGGTGCTACAGTGAAGATTTTCTGGCAGAGTGGGAACATTTAGGCAGGCCTAGCTGGCCTAGCTGGGAGGTTTTCATTCTGGGCTGGGAGTGGCTCGGGGCAGCAGCTGGTGACTCACAGGCAGCATTACTGTCCCCGCCCTCTACTTTCTAGAAGGTCCTAGAAGGAGAGAAGGAGAGAAGAAGAGAAGCGGTGGAGCTGCCTGGGGTATTTTGGGGAGCCTTGACCAATCCCCAACTTGGATTGGCAAGGGGAAGGCCTCCTTGAAATACCTGGGGTCAACCCAGCTGGGGAGGAGTTGTCGGGTGGAAGAGCTGGAGTGAGAGAGTGTGGAGGCTGTCAGGGCCCATGGGTAGCTCCCCAGTCTGGGGGGAGGGGTG
This sequence comes from Aquarana catesbeiana, assembly GCF_042186555.1. Classification (NCBI taxonomy): domain Eukaryota; kingdom Metazoa; phylum Chordata; class Amphibia; order Anura; family Ranidae; genus Aquarana; species Aquarana catesbeiana. The sequence continues at coordinate 304,238,205 of NC_133327.1, read as the reverse complement.
ACCCTGGGCTGGGGCTTGGGTGCATCCAGGAGGAGTGATGAGATCCTGGAAGGAGAGGCACATAAGAGAGCAAGTAGAGGACAGCGGGAGAGAACAGTTCAAAGAGTCTCCAGGGAGGAATACTGGTCACAGCTGGGAGGGCTGGGGAGTGAGCACAGTCGGGAGGACTGGGAGGTACGCCTGAGAGAACTGGGAGATTGCAGTTTGAGATAGGTGTAGGACCAGAAAAGACTGTGCAAAGGGCAGTGAAAGGAGATCTCTGCAGCCAGGCTGGTTGGCAGGGCCTGAAGAATTTATATGGGAGTGGTAGCTGAATAAACAGCTATCACCTGAACTATTTCTACACCACAGGGGCCCGAGGTCCCTGCCTGCAAAAGGTGGTTCATTGAGGCCTGGCTGAAGTAGTGTCAGGCCTACCCATGCAGTGCTAGTTAGTCTGGAGGAGTAACAGTCTGCAGCAAGTGAAGTGCTGGAGAAGAAACGGTGTGCAGCAAGTGTTTGTGCTGGAGAGAAGATTGGAGTGTATATACTGGAGTGTATATAGAAGTCCCTAGCAAGTTTGCACTGAATATTCCTGGGCGTCCCATAATTTCCAATGTCCCATCCAAGTTTAATCCCCTCAAATAAAAAAACAAAACAAAGCTATGGACTGGTCTATGTCTCTGAGTGACTGGGAGATGGATGTCTGGCTGGGCAGGGTGACAGGTGAACCATTACATTCAACAACCCCTAAAGGGGCATGGCTACACCAGTATTGTGTTAAATGTCACTGGGCTCTCTCCTCTCTCTCATTGTCTAGTAAGTTTCAACTGGTACAATATTAACGCATATTGGTTACTCTAGAGAAAGGTCATTTTTAAAGGTCTAAGCTACAATTCCTCTCGATTGTTTGTAATGTTTGAGACACAGTTTTTGCACTCCCTGCCATGCAGAAAGCTCCACCCCCTGAAAGTAATCTGGCAAGTAGGATGGTGGTCTGCTCAGCCTTCTACTTTATCTCTTAGATCCAAATGGCCAGGAAGTCCTAATATACAGTATATAATGAGCCTGGTTATTGTATTGACAGTGAAGGTTTATTATATTTTTCTGTACTTGATGTTGTAAACTGATTGTTTCCTTCTTTTGTACCAATGAAAAATTAAATAAACAGGTAAAAATATAAAATGTTACTTGGGACTCAGTGATTACCGTAAATATTATTTGAATCCTTCTTAAAGAGGAGTTTCAGTCTTTAAAAAAAAATTAAAGTCAGCAGCTACAAATACTGTAGCTGCTGACTTTTACTATAAGGACACTTACTTGTCTAGGTATCACGCAATGTCGGCACCCCAAGCTGATTCATAAATCGGCTTCAGGTGCAGACAGTCGCATTGTAAGTAAGGGAAACCAGCAGTGAAGCTTTCAGACTTCACAGCCTGTTTCCTACTGTGCATGCTCTCATACAGTGGAATGATGCATTATTCCCATCATTCCAATTAGATCTTTGGGGAAATTTTTTTGAATAAATGTAGAGAGGAGAGGGATTTTCACGGTGCAAGTATACTAGGCATACGGAAAAGCTGTGTATCTTTTCTCTTTTTAAAAAACAGTTTATTGTTTACACTTATTTAAAATGAAACATATATATTGCATAAAGTAACAGACACATTTCTTTTCATGACAAAGTAAAAACAGAGTGGTCAAAATAGGGAATTGAAAAAGAAAAAGTGTACACTACAGATTCGCAGATGGTGGTTATTGCATACTAGCCCGACATGTTTCGCATTGTCGCTTTTTCAAGGGATATGCAACTGTTTAGTGAGTCATCCAACACTTTTAGTAATTCTACGGAAATAAAAAAGAAAAGTTTTTGTATACAAATATAGATAGTTTTCAGTATTGATACAAAATTTAATACAATAAGAAGACACGTGTTGTCACTCCGAGGTGTCTATAATGGCTTACCCCTGAAGTTGACCCTACAAGGCCTCGTCAGAACCGGCATGTACAGACCCAACCAAGCAGGACAGCAGGGGGGCTTATTATGCAACCACAGGGAGCAGTAAGATGAAGCTGTTATATGAATAGTAAATGGTAAGTATTCAGTGTCAAGAAGATTGTATACAAAAGGTTAATTAGGTTAAAAAAAACAATCGATTGACACTTACGCCGAAGATTAATTAGGGCTGCAACCAAGGATACAGATGGTCAACGGTATCAGTGCAATGGTGATTACAAGGAATGTTTTGAATGGTAGGTATATAAAGCTAGAGAGTTGAATGAAGTAAAAACAAAAGATATTGTTACTACACTGAGGGATACTAAACTGAATAATTTAGTTTAATAGAATGTTTATGGGCTGATAATGAGGGTCTACACATGTATCATGTTGGTGTAATTACACTCCAATCACAAGGACACAATGTCTCAAAAATGTTCTAGCTGTGATAGCAAAGGGTACATGTATAATTATAATTAGGAGTCCATAAGAGTTCGATAAGTAGGTAGGGAAGTAAATAGGTAAGTAGGTGTAGATATGGATATAGAGCAGGGTGTGGTGTGCACACCAGTCACTCACCCTGCTGGGATCTTGGCTTGCATCCTCCGGCGCTGGCAGGCATGGCTGTCAGATGTGCCGGTTCAAATACTGCTCCCCATCGAGCCGGCGTGTGACGTCGCCAGCTCGATGCGGACGTGTTGGCGCTAGTGCGCATGCCCGAGAGACCAAAAACCCCGTCCAGACTCAATTTCCCACAAGGCGCAGTGCCGGCGGAGGGAGCCGACATGCGCAAAACCGCGCACGGAGGCTCCTCCCGCACAGAAGCCGCGTCACGGGGCGAGGGGGCGGGGGGAGGGCTCCAAAAGTGCCCTACGATGGAGCTGGTTCATCGGGGAGGCACAGCGCGGATGGGCACACCTCTGGGATGTGCCCCGGGCGTCCGTGTGGATGCAGCAGCCCCTCCTTTGTCTCAACATAGATTGAGCCGAGAGCGGTCGGACCAGGATGGGCCAAAAGAGTAGCCGATCGTGCGGGAAGGGACCACAGACCTTCCAATCTCGATCAGCACCTCAAAGGGACAACATGTTTACATAAAAAATAGGGGATAGAGGATAGTATTCCCGGCCGAGAGTTTTCTAAATAGTGATGAGTCTAATTTTCCATTAGCGTCAATGGTGATAGTGAGATCAAGGAAATTGATCGCAGTTATGCTATATTCCATAGTGAAACGAAGATTAAAGATTAATCTTTAAATAGATTAAATAGCATACTATCTGCGTGGAGGATAGCATGAATACTATCCTCCACGCAGATAGTTCACACCCAGGCCCCTTGCTGAAGAGTATTCCCTATAGTCAGTACTTGCGATTAAAACGCAACTGCAGCAAGGACGCAGACTTCCAGATAGCAGCTAAAGATTTGTACAAAAGATTACTATCCCGTGGATATAGCCACTCATGCCTCAAAAGGGCATATAATAGGGTTAAAATACAAAACAGAGACTCGCTACTATTTTCAACCAAACCTCCCAAAAAATCTGACACTGTTAGACTGGTCACCCGTTATTCTAGCCAACACAGTGAAATCAGAAGTATCATAACCAAATTCTGGCCCCTTTTATCTGCCGACTCAACAGTCAGCAAACACATCAATTCATCCCCTGAGATAACCTTTAGACGGGTTCCCTCACTGAGGGACCGCCTAGTCCATAGTCACTTCCAAGATGCCTCTGCAAATAAAAAATCTCCCCATACAGGTATTTCTCCATGCGGTAAGTGTGATATCTGCCGCTATGTAGAAAACACATCACACTTTTTACTCCCCAATGGACAGTGGTACTCAATTAAATTCCATGCTACTTGTCAAACTCCGGGTATAATCTACTTAGCTCAATGCATTTGTGGTGGCTTTTATGTCGGCAAAACTAAACGACCATTCTACAAACGAATCAGAGACCACATAAAACCCATCCTGAAAAAACAAATGGATACAGCTATTGCTAGGCATGTGGGTCTGTACCATAACTTTAACCCCAGGACCATCAAGTTCCGAGCTTTGGAGCATGTCCCGCTGGACGAAAGAGGGGGCAGTGTCGACCGGACACTGCTCCAGCTTGAAGCTTGCTGGATTTATACCCTCAAAGCTACACATTTCCAGGGCCTGAACGAAAGCCTGAGTTACAGGCCCTTCCTCTGAATGATAGCTGCCCATGCATTATCCCTAGGTGTCACAGTCCATCAGACACCCCATTTTCCCTGCCCACCCATTTTCCCCTTCCTTCCCTCCCCATTTCCCCTTTATGTCATTTACATCAAATGACTTGCTTCTATTATAAATGCATTTATTTGCTGTATACGTGTTCTACTGTTTGATCTAATATGTAGCTATATGTAACCCTGAAGTATACATGTAATCTTGTTTCAATGTAATTTTATTTGATTTTTTATGTAAACGTGTTGTCCCTTTGAGGTGCCGATCGAGATTGGAAGGTCTGTGGTCCCTTCCCGCACGATCGGCTACTCTTTTGGCCCATCCTGGTCGGACCGCTCTCGGCTCAATCTATGTTGAGACAAAGGAGGGGCTGCTGCATCCACACGGACGCCCGGGGCACATCGCAGAGGTGTGCCCATCCGCGCTGTGCCTCCCCGATGAACCAGCTCCATCGTAGGGCACTTTTGGAGCCCTCCCCCCGCCCCCTCGCCCCGTGACGTGGCTTCTGTGCGGGAGGAGCCTCCGTGCGCGGTTTTGCGCATGTCAGCTCCCTCCGCCGGCACTGCGCCTTGTGGGAAATTGAGTCTGGACGGGGTTTTTGGTCTCTCGGGCATGCGCACTAGCGCCAACACGTCCGCATCGAGCCGGCGACGTCACACGCCGGCTCGATGGGGAGCAGTATTTGAACCGGCACATCTGACAGCCATGTCTGCCAGCGCCGGAGGATGCAAGCCAAGATCCCAGCAGGGTGAGTGACTGGTGTGCACACCACACCCTGCTCTATATCCATATCTACACCTACTTACCTATTTACTTCCCTACCTACTTATCGAACTCTTATGGACTCCTAATTATAATTATACATGTACCCTTTGCTATCACAGCTAGAACATTTTTGAGACATTGTGTCCTTGTGATTGGAGTGTAATTACACCAACATGATACATGTGTAGACCCTCATTATCAGCCCATAAACATTCTATTAAACTAAATTATTCAGTTTAGTATCCCTCAGTGTAGTAACAATATCTTTTGTTTTTACTTCATTCAACTCTCTAGCTTTATATACCTACCATTCAAAACATTCCTTGTAATCACCATTGCACTGATACCGTTGACCATCTGTATCCTTGGTTGCAGCCCTAATTAATCTTTGGCGTAAGTGTCAATCGATTGGTTTTTTTAACCTAATTAACCTTTTGTATACAATCTTCTTGACACTGAATACTTACCATTTACTATTCATATAACAGCTTCATCTTACTGCTCCCTGTGGTTGCATAATAAGCCCCCCTGCTGTCCTGCTTGGTTGGGTCTGTACATGCCGGTTCTGACGAGGCCTTGTAGGGTCAACTTCAGGGGTAAGCCATTATAGACACCTCGGAGTGACAACACGTGTCTTCTTATTGTATTAAATTTTGTATCAATACTGAAAACTATCTATATTTGTATACAAAAACTTTTCTTTTTTATTTCCGTAGAATTACTAAAAGTGTTGGATGACTCACTAAACAGTTGCATATCCCTTGAAAAAGCGACAATGCGAAACATGTCGGGCTAGTATGCAATAACCACCATCTGCGAATCTGTAGTGTACACTTTTTCTTTTTCAATTCCCTATTTTGACCACTCTGTTTTTACTTTGTCATGAAAAGAAATGTGTCTGTTACTTTATGCAATATATATGTTTCATTTTAAATAAGTGTAAACAATAAACTGTTTTTTAAAAAGAGAAAAGATACACAGCTTTTCCGTATGCCTAGTATACTTGCACCGTGAAAATCCCTCTCCTCTCTACATTTATTCAAAATTTTTGCTCAGGGATGTGGTGCCTATCTATGAGGGTGTTTTTCCCATATTCAGAACCAAAACTTCAAATAGATCTTTGGGGAGTGAGAGCTTGCGCTGTTTGTTTATCCAGTGGAGGGCTATTGATGGCATCTAGGGACCCCCTGAATACACCACTGGGTGCTGGGACATTTGGAGGCCTTCTTATATAAATACATGGTTTACGTCGATCTACTGCTGAGAAGTTATATCATTGAGAAGTTATATCATTACTTCATAAGATACCCCTAGTTCCTGGCTTCCATTTAATGTGGGCCGGTAGATGTAACCATTATTGGAGACATTTTTATCCTTTTTTCTTGTTGATGTCGTTTATGACGCTTATGAATCACTATTACAGTCAGAGCTATACACTGTATATGATAATGCGACCCTGAAGAAGCGGGGGCTCCCCACTTGCCCCCGAAATGCATCCAATCCACTATTGAACAAATACATGAAATTAAAGCTCCTTGTACTGTATGGTATGTTTTAACCTATTTTGTCTATGTTTTTAACGTTCCTTTAAAATATGTAACACTAATAAAAACTTGTAGTCATTTTTTATACATTTTGTGTGTTGTGTTCCCACTAAAGTCCCGCTTCTATATGTTTTCTTTTTCCTTGCATTTATAAATGGGATGATGCCAATGAAAATGTGATGTACAGTAGATTAATGAATGGCATCCCACCACCTTCTTACAAAAATAGTGAATTACCCAATCACCAGCTACTGATGTGAACCTGGGATCAATCTCTATTTATATTGAGACAGTTTACTAATCTGTATGATAAACCACTGAAGTGTAAAAGAAAAAGGATAGGGGTTTCAAGATCCCCCGGCCACTTTTCTAATGGGAATGCAGCAGCTAACAGGTTTCAAGGCTCCCCTAGAAAAGCAGGTCTCGCGCGATATAGGGGTGCCTTGAGACAGTTAAATAGGGTGGGGCCTTGAAACCCAGACTCATGTTTAGAAGCTTCTAGAAGCATGAGGGACTCCTATAAAAAGGGTGTTCTGTCAGGGCTCAATTGCCAGTCACCTCAGGAAGCTCGGCAGAAGGGCTATAATACTACTAAGCTCATCGCCACTAACTCCTGAGGTGACATGAAGACACTCCTGTGACAGCTGATAGAACGAACAGAGGGCGAAGGCGGAGAAAATTGGATCCAAAAGTGCCTTGCCCTACCGGATGGGCTGGAGACTGAAGCTGAGGCAGGTGAGATGAGCGGCAATGGATCAAGAAGAGACGGCGGACTTGCTGAAGTAGAAGCCGACACAGAAGACATCATACAAGAGGAAGAGGACCCCTTTCCAGCTCCAGGTCTGCGGGATCAAGAAGCAGCAGGAACTGGTGACACAGGAAGGCGGGCAAAGAGGAAAAGAAAGTCTCGGCGGGCGTGTAGAGGCCCCCCCTGTGGAAGGAAGAGGAAAAGCGGCTGAAAAGTCAGCTTTGCCTTAGGCGCAGCTGAACAGAAGCGATGTCATAGTAGGCGTGGCTCAGAAGAGGCAGAGCCAGAGCCGAAAGGAAAATAGAAGTAAAGACCAGTTGCCCAGGCAACCAAACACGCTGGAACAAATTGAAAGACACAGAGGCTTTCGTAGTGATCAGACAAGTAGACACGAACGCCCAATCAGATCTTATCTGCTGCAGAGATGAGTAATGAATTTCCTGGCTGCGGTGAAATTCCGATGTCTACTGCTGCCTTAAATGGTAAGTTATACAATGATGCATTGGTAAATAATCAGTCTATGTGAATTTCACAGCTAGTTTCATCTTTATCATTTATCAAAGGTATGTCTGCAAATCAATTTAATACTAATGCTAATAAGCAGGATGTATCCAGTGTTTGGACAGTGCCAGAACAACATACTACTAATGCTCACTTATCAGTTAATTCATCTTCAGACTCTGCTAATATAGATAGATGCCAGGCTACTAAACATAATGTTCCAGAAATATATTTAAAATAAAGCATGCAAGTCATCTCCATTAGGTTTTCATTTACCTACAGTCAAAGAAAAAATATGGAATGAGAAATGTATTGATTTTATGTCCTTGCTTCCATCCAGCAAAGAATTCCTTAAACAGGATAAAGATAAAAATGAAGATGATAGGAGACGGCCTATTGCCAGGAATTTTCATAACTGGCTTCAGGCCTTTTGTATTTATGCAAGCATAATCTGTGAAAAATTTCCTGAGTGTATTGTATGTTTATTTCATCATATAGACATAATTCTAGAGGCTTATAAAAATTTTGGAAGTTTCGGTTGGTTTGTGTATGATGAATCATTTAGACAAAAGTTGGCGGTGCACAAAAACCTTCCATGGGGAAGTAAAGACATTAGTTTATGGTTAAATCTTTTATTACCGCAGAAACCTCCGATGGTAAGTCCCCAGAATTTACAAGTTAATAGTACTATGGCCATGAATTGCCACTACAGGCATGAGTGTGCCTTTAAAGAGTCGCACAATAAAAGTCCTTTCTTAAAAGCTCCATCGCCAGTGATCATGCAAAACATACTGCCATGGCTGCGCAAGTATCCAGATCAACAGACAGCGTTCATGCTTTATAACAGTTTTAAGGATGGTTTTGTGTTACCTTCATTTATGGGAAAAGGTTGTAAGATTGTAAAAAATCTTCTAAAATTATTTATTAGCATTTGTGAGAATTTTGGAATTCCATTGGCACAAGAAAAAACTGTTTTACCTACGACTTGCTTATACTTTTTTAGGAATTACAATTAATATATCCCTTATGGGATTTTGTCTCCCCCAAGAAAAATTTGAAAGCATTTTAGAGTTACTTATATGTTTATTTTGTAAAAAAAGGTGTTATTGAAAGAAATACAGAAGTTATTAGGAGCTAAATTCTTTGGCACCTAACACTTGGTGAGGATATTCATTGGCTTGGTTTTCATGGATATCCTTTTTGAATACAAATCATATACTGGTCATCTTTTAATGAATAAATAGCGCATTCTTTTCTTAATTCCTTAATGAAGCAGAAATATTCATGGTCACATATTAACAAAGTATTATGTGAAGTTTCCTTTTTTCTGAAGGTATATGGATTTCATTCTCTATTTAGTTTTCTCTCCCTTCAGACTACAGATAAGCAAAATTTTTGGTTCATAATAGACACCCAATTACACCAAAGTTATTAGAAAAACTCGGTTTAGGAACTGAAAGTGTCTGTTTTGCTAATTTTGAGGCTTGCCTTTTCAAAGCTGCCTTTTCTATATTTTTTTGCAGCTTTGAGGATTTCTGAATTAGTACCACACAATAAGAAGGGTTTAAGTGGCCTTCTTTTTAAAGCTGTAGAAGCTAATGGCCTTTGCGTTAAGATTTTCCTGCAACATCCCAAAACTGACCAAGTGGGCAAAGGTTCACGGATTAATTTATACGTGTGTAATAATCCGGTAATTTGCCAGTTGGTCTTTTAAATAAGTATCTTAGTATCAGACCTAAAGGTAAGGAGTTATTTGCACATGAGAATAATTTACCATTAACCAATTTCAATTCATAAGAGTATTCAACAAATGTTCTTAAATTAGACAAAATTCCACTGTCATGTCATTCATTCAGGATTGGAGTTGCAACAGAAGCGGCTAAACTAGGGTTGGACGAGGATAAGATAAAAAAAATTGGTAGATGGAAATCAAATGGTTGGACTTCCTATATTGGACCTAACTTAAATTTTTGATTTTCAGGTAAACAGAAAATTATTTGGATAGTTGGACACTCATTTGTGTTCTGGGCCCATAAGAGAACATTGGAGAGAATTTGGATTTGCATCCGAACAGTTTTCAAATTTATTGGTTTGGTAAGTGTGGAATGGTTTGGAGTGAATTGATGACAGTATTGTGGAAATTGACTTATGGATGGCTTCTACCAGATGTATTGATGATTCATCTGGGGGGTAATGATATTAGTAAACAAAAAACATTACATTTAATATTTCAGATTCGTTCCACTATTCAAAAATTGAAAAATGTATCTCCCAAGACTGACATTATATTCTCTGAAATAATTCCTCACTTGGTTTGGTTAAAATTGGATGTGTTTTCAATTTTTGAAAAAATTAGGAAACGTATTAATAGGCGTATAGAAAAGTTTATGACGTTAGGCTATGGCTCATCATTTAGACACAGAGATTTGGAAAGAGGGCTTCCGGGTTTATATCAGAGAGATGGAATTCATCTTTCAGATATCGGCCTGGATATATTGAATTAAAATTTTCAGACAGCCATTGAACAGGCTGTGGGCTGGGTGAGGTAGGCAGGAGGCTTATTTATGGCCCCAGCCTTTTTTGGCACAATTTATTATTACATTTATGCTTGTTATAATACAACTTGAGCTATAAATGCTGAGTTGTTTATTTCAATATTTGTATTTATGCTGGAAAAAAGTTATTAATAAATTCTGCTGAGATAATTATTATAGAGTTGTTTAATGATATTTAATATGTTAAACCAATAAATAAAGCTGCGACCAATAAAAATGTATTAATCCAAAAATATTGTCTAAGTGTATTTATTACAATAGCTATCTAAAAGAAAATGTAGCTGCTTGCAGTCCCATAAGACAACCAATAGCATATTGCAGAGCATTTTACAGGGACAGAGTGAGGGACTGAGTCTCTATTGAGAACGAGTTGTATGATGATAAACATGATAAACTGCTGTACTTGAGTAAAAATGGTAATATTGTTGTATGCTACATAATGATAGATAGATAGATAGATAGATAGATAGATAGATAGATAGATAGATAGATAGATAGATAGATAGATAGATAGATAGATAGATAGATAGATAGATAGATAGATAGATAGATAGATAGATAGATAGATAGATAGATAGATAGATCAAATTTTCCACTTAAGCATTTTACTACTTTATCTTGGTTCCTTAGCAACTCCAGTTTTACTTTACATCTATATGTGGAGGGATAGTGTAATAACATACAATATCAGTAACCATAGCAACAAGTTTATACCTAGCATACATATAATTAACTCTATAATCATTTGCATAACTTTACTTATGTAAACTTTAACCAAAATTTTAAGATGAATAAGGCAAGAATAGCCTCAGGACAAAAACAAATACAATTCATGCAAAAAGCAATAAAATGATCATAACAGTAGATAGTAGCTTTGAGGAGACATAATTTCTATTCAGTTCTATATAGCTCTACAGTATATAGCTCCTGACATTGCAATTGCAAACACTGGAGAAATTCTTGTATGGTGAATGGTGTTGGCCTTTTAAAGCATAAGTAAAGCTATGAAATGTCTCCTATCCCTGACCAATCACAGCTAACAAAAAAAAAAAAATCATACCTCCAATTATCACTACCAATACTTTTCTAGCTCAATGGCCTACTCCACATTAAAAAATCTCTGTTGCCCATTTCAGTAACTTTACGAAACACATGTTGTAGATTCAGTTAGTTCTTAATAACACCACTTTTACACAGTGGTGCTATTAATGCACCAATTAAAGAAAAATAATAATTAGAGTTGTTCTTAAAGTGGAGTTCCACCCAAAAGTGGAACTTCCGCTTTAAGGGCTCCTCCCCAGCTCCTGTTTGTGAAACTGAGCTTTTGGGGAGGACAGGTACCTGCTGCCACTTCTGTTCCAGTCGCCTTTAGCAATGGTAAGAGGTAGTTCTCCTTCCCCCTCCCTCCCAAAATCTTCTGGGACACATGACGGGTCCTAAAAGATTTTAGTACAGCATCGCTCGCGCATGCACAGTGGCCACCTGGCTGTGAAGCCACAAACTGTCACAGCCGGGTGCCTATAGTAGAGATGTTGACACTACCGAGGGATGAGAGAGGGCGAACATTTCTGGGGTGAGTGCACTGCTGGATCATGGGACAGGTGAGTGCGTGTTTATTAAAAGTCAGCAGCTACAGTTTTTGTAGCTGCTGACTTTTAATAAACACAAAAATGACTGGAACTCTGCTTTAATTTCATTATCTACAAACTGGGGGTAATTAAGACTAACTCTAAGTTAGTGTAAAGAGACAGGCAGAGTGCTTGTCCCCATATGTAGTGTAGCAGAGGGGCATATTTGTTGCTGCCACCCCCTCCCTGTCACTGGTTCTTAAGGGCACTCTCAGCTTCACAGCCAACAGCCTCCTAGAAACCAGTGATGCTGCAATGGGCAGAGCCTGATGGAGAAGTTGAGATGCTAGTTCCCAATTAGAAACAGTGGGTGAATTCTATAGCTTTGAGCAGACTGTCTAAGGATCCGGCCACTGCCTGCTATCAATCAGAAGGGGAGCAGACCTAACGAGGAACAGAATAGTGTCTCTGATTCCCATCAGGCTCCTCCTACCCAGATACAAAACTTATTGGCACTGTGCTGTCTGTGTGACATCTGCAGCACCAAAGAGAAAGTATAGTTGTACTGAGACTAGAGTTTCTGTATGTACACTTTGAGCTCAGTGTGCCTCCACATGCAGAGCATGCTCCAGATTCATGTACCTGTCTACAACATTTAGAAACACCCCTGACTGTGTGGTTGGTTCTGCGCTGTCCAGTATGTACTTTGGACTGAAAGTTGACCTTATGCAAAGAACCTATGGCGGAACCCAGGGCATAAGGTAAAGTGTATAAATACCAAAAGTACATGCTACTGAGTATGTCAGAGTCAGAGCTTGCAAACAACATCCAGCCACAGGCAGGCCGGGCAGTATTGGTGGAGAAGGGTGTGGGGAGATGTGTGTACAGCATAACTACAACCAACTACTAAAATCATAGTGTTTAAACAACAAAAACAAAACTAAGCAAATACTTACAGCTTAGTGGGACATTACAGCACAGGAGAACTCACATGTTCCCAATTGTAATACATAATACATATACATATAGTGGTGTCAACAAGGAATTAGGGCAAGGGCCAACTGTATTTCTAAATATAGAGCATTTCTTAATTAAGTTAAGTTGTTGAGCAGGGTAAATCTAAATCACAAACCTTTCAATGTTTAGTGTAAAAATGTCAGACACAAGATCAACCTTAAATGGGCGAAAGAGATAATACATCATAAGTATCTATGTCATGCATTTTTACATAAGAGTAACAGAGATCTCTGTGTACAGAGGTTTTGTTTAAATATATTTTTACATAATTATGTACATTCCTGTTTTATAATACGAATGTGTTATTTTTTTCTGTGTCTATTCTTTCTAGTATAAACATTGATTTTGTATGACATTCAGCTTAACTTAGTCAATTAAACACCATATTGATTTTGAATGCTGACCATAAAACATTTTACCCAACTATCACTCACATGTTTTACTTAAAAACACAAAAAAAACATAGGTTCTGTAATTTAGTTAGACAAACATAATGTGTAAGAACTACTTAAAGGCTACTAACTTAAAGGTATTGCCAATGGCTTTTTTTCTTTCCATGGGTTACATTTTCTATTTTTGTTATTATAGTATTAACTATATGGTTTCTCTGAGTTTCTGTAGAATCTGTATATGTAAATTCACCATTATTGCTTTAGTAAATGCAAATAACACAGATACAGAGCCATATGCCCCGTACACACGGTCAGATTTTCCGACGGAAAATGCTCGATGGGAGCCTTTTGTCAGAAATTTCGAGCGTGTTTAGGCTCCATCGGACAGTTTCCATCGGATTTTCCATCGCACAAAATTTGAGATCTGGTTCTCAAATTTTCCGACAACAAAATCCGTTAGCGTAAACTCCGATCGTACGTATACAATTCTGACGCACAAAGTGCCATGCATGCTCGGAATCAAACAGAAGAGCAGCACTGGCTATTGAAATTAATTTTTCTCGGCTCATCGTACGTGTTGTACGTCACCGCGTTCTTGACGTTCAGAATTTCTGACCACCTTTGTGTGACCGTGTGTATGCAAGACAAGTTTGAGCCAACATCCGTCAGAAAAAAAAACATGGATTTTGTTGTTGGAATGTCCGATCGTCTGTACAAGGCATAAAGGCACACTTGTTTTGTAACTTTTGCACCGTGTATATGCTTTTCTGTGCATTTCTGCCCTTCCTACCCACAGTTGGCTGTCTATCACAGCCACTCTAGGCCCAAGTGAACCTTTAACAAAACTTTACAATGTATAACCATACAATATGGTACAAGTTAACTTGAGCCTGTCCAACAGACTTTTTGAGAAGTTTTTTTTCCAGTATCAGTGACAATATTTGAACACCAATCTACAATCCATCATAATATTGCTTAGCTTCTGTTAGTGTTATTTTAGGGAAGAACCATTACTGATGGTATGGAAAAACAAAAAATCAATATCCTTTTCAGTAAGATATTTTTACATTTCTTTTTCTTATCACTTTTACACAAAGTTCACTTGTTATAGAAGATCTTTATATAAGATAGACTGCATTTTTTTCAACTTTTTTGAACATATTTACAATATCAAATCTCAGTCATGTTTCTCTATTTTAGTTTTTTCTGTTAATTCTTTTGTCAAATGTTTTGAGCATTTTTCTAGGCCTTTTTGAGTCATGACTATAGCAGAGGTGCCAACCTGAAGTTCACACATTACAAGATAGATAGGACAAGGCACTGAAAAATGAAAGGGTTTAGCGCCTTTAAACTTAAGCTATATATACGAACAATATCCTTTTTTTCCTGCTGGTAATTACTCTGCTGTTCTTCTAACATTCTTTCCTGTTTTCACTTCTATACTTGCATTAATACAGACTAAACCTCTTCTAATCTTTTTCACATTCTTCTAACCTCTGTTAGATCATTTCAGCTATAACTGTACCTTAAAAAATTGTTTTACAATGGAATATTTTACACTAGTATTGTTTGGTTATCTAATTGGAGAAACTACTACTGATACATTACATGTGCTAGGAACATACATATATAAATAACCTATTTAGAAAATGTGCAAGAAAAAAAAATTATATATATATATATATATATATATATATATATATATATATATATACATATACAACCCCTGGCAAAAATTATGGAATCACCAGTCCCTGAGGATGTTCCTTCAGTTGTTTATTGTTGTAGAAAAAAAGCAGATCACAGACATGGCCAAAAACTAAAGGCATTTCAAATGGCAACTTTCTGGCTTTAAGAAACACTAAAAGAAATCAAGAAAAATAATTGTGGTGGCCAGTAACAGTTAGATTTATAGAACAAGCACAGGGAATAAATTATGGAATCACTCAACTCTGAGGAAAAAATTATGGAATCATGAAAAACAAACAAACAAAATAACACTCCAACACATCACTAGTACTTTGTTGCACCACCTCTGGCTTTTATAACTGCTTGCAGTCTCTGAGGCATTGACTTAATGAGTGATAAATAGTACACTTCATCAATCCAGCCTTCTCTGATTGCTGTTGCCAAATCATCTTTGCAGGTTGGAGCCTTGTCATGGACCATTTTCTTTAACTTCCACCACAGATTTTCAATTGGATTGAGATCCGGACTGTTTGCAGGCCATGACATTGACCTTATGTGTCTTTCTTCAAGGAATTTTTTTCACAGTTTTTGCTCTATGGCAAGATGCATTATCATCTTGATAAATGATTTCATCATCCCCAAACATCCTTTTAATAGATGGGATAAGAAAAGTGTAAATGTAAAGAAAAATGTAAACCTGTGCATTTATTGAAGATTTAATGACAGCCATCTCCCCAGTGCCTTTACCTGACAAGCCCCATATCATAATTGACTGTGGAAATTTGCATGTTTTCTTCAGTCGTCTGCATAAATCTCATTGGAACGGCACCAAACAAAAGTTCCAGCATCATCACCTTGCCCAATGCAGATTCGAGATTCATCACTGAATATGACTTTCATCCAATCATCCACAGTCCACGATTGCCTTTCCTTAGCCCATTGTAACCTTGTTTTTTTGTGTTTAGGTGTTAGAGATGGCTTTCTTTTAGCTTTTCTGTATGTAAATCCCATTTCCTTTAGGCGGTTTCTTACAGTTCGGTCACAGATGTTGACTCCAGTTTCCTCCCGTTTGTTCCTCATTTGTTTTGTTGTACATTTTCTGTTTTCAAGGCATATTGCTTTAAGTTTTCTGTCTTGACGCTTTGATGTCTTCCTTGGTTTACCAGTATGCTTGCCTTTAACCACCTTCCCATGTTGTTTGTATTTGGTCCATGTTTTAGACACATCCAACTGTGAACAACCAACATCTTGTGCAACACTGCGTGATGATTTACCCTCTTTACCTACATACTAACAAGAAGATTTAATCTGATGCCGGTGTTAGTGTTTGTAATGAAAATTTACAGGGTGATTCCATAATTTTTTCCTCAGAATTGAGTGATTCCATAATTAATTCCCTGTGCTTGTTCTATAAATCTAACTGTTACTGGCCACCACAATTATTTTTCTTGATTTCTTTTAGTGTTTCTTAAAGCCAGAAAGTTGCCATTTGAAATGCCTTTAGTTTTTGGCCATGTCTGTGATCTGCTTTTTTTCTACAACAATAAACAACTGAAGGAACATCCTCAGGGACTGGTGATTCCATAATTTTTGCCAGGGGTTTTATATATATATATATATATATATATATATATATATATATATATATATATATATATATATATATATATATATATATATATACACACACACACACACACACACACACACATATATACACACACATATATATATATATATTTTTTTTTTTTTTTTTTTTTTTAATTGATAATTAATCAATCTGCCTTTTTGCTGGTGGTTAAGGATCCAAACCATATGAAATTTTTTTTTTCTTAGGAGCACAGGCAGTGTGAACTTTGAATAAAGCTCATTTGACACATAAAGCATATGCTAGGAATATATATTCATGTTTGCACTCCAGTAGAATATTGATGAGATTTGTATTGATTAACCATAATGTCTAAGGAGCCCACTGCTGCTGTAAATAAAACTAGACTCAAACGAACATTTAAAGAGCTATTTGCATACATAAATAATATTTTCTTTTCTGCAGTTCTAATGATTAAACTATCAATTATCTCAGTAGGAAGCCAATACAAAATGCATTTCAAGGAAATGTGAAAGTTTTCTGATATTGGCGAGGGAGGACATTTAAAAATTTCCAATTAATGGGGAACAATAATAATGTCCAAATTAACTTCTCTATAAAAAAAATGTCTTTTCTTTAAACTTAGTGGATGTTTCACTCTTAAAACAATAGGAACAGTCATATAAAGTAGCAATTGTCACAATGGTGATAACCACTTTTATCTTATTCAGATTTTTATTCTTCATTTAAAGCTGAAATCTAGACTAAACAAATATTTTTTGACTACAAGAGTCATGTATATTCTTACTTGAAATTTGGGGGTCTATTTAAAAATGTATTTACATGAAAATTCATACGACTTTTGTTCAGGATTCACACATTTTTTCTATCTGAATCCAATTAGAAAAATGTTTAAATCTTGGGTGAAAGTTATGTGAACATTGTTTTTTTTTTTTAAGTCTGTACAGTAATCCAGGATGAAACAACTCCTGCATTTTCCCCCCAGGTCTCACCTGGAGGAGGATGACAACACCCTCACTTTTACACTGTGAGCCAGGGGAAAGGTAAGTATATTGTTTAATTGGAGCAGGGCCCAATTAAAACAAACCTTGCATTTAAGCTGCTTTAACCACTTGCCGACACAGTCATGATAAAAATTGCAGATCACCGCCATTACTAGTAAAAAAAATAATAATAATGAAAAAGGCCATAAATCTATCCCCTATTTTGTAGATGCTATAACTTTTCCGCAAACCAATCAATGTACACTTTTTTTAATATATTATTTGGAGATGCCAAAACGCAGAGATGGTCAAATACCACCAAAAGAAAGCTTTGTGGGGAAAAAAGGATGTCAATTTGGTTTGGGTACAATGTTGCACGACCGCACAATTGTCAGTTAAAGCGACGCAGTGCCAAATCACAAAAAATTCTCTGGTCAGGAAGGGATTAAATCCTTCCGGGGCTGAAGTGGTTAAGAAACATATTTGAATAATGTTTTTTTTTCAGTTTACTTATTCACCATGTCCAAAAAATGGAGTGCATACAAAATGCTGATCCTAATCCTTATATGTCCCTATGTAGGCACTCGCTTGCTTCTATTATAACATATGTCCTGATACCCTATTCAGACTAAGATGTTACACACATAAGGCAGCCCATTCATTACAATAGGCTACCCTACACACAGCAAAGTGGCTCATGCAGCTTTTTCAGATTTGAGCATCATGCGTTTTTTGGTCATGCATTTTGCCACGTTTGTTCCTAATTTTCTCACAAAAAAAATAGCATGTGTTTGAGGTGCCATTAATAATGAATAGCACTGCAAGCACAATGCTCATTTTCTGTTCATTAAAAAAACTCACAGAACTTTGACAGAACTTTGAGCACATGAAATGCTATAGTCTGAATGTGGCCTGTTTTTTTCATTTGCTTTTTAATATACTCGGAAGTGTTAACAACACAATTATAACCTTCCATCACATGCTAACAGTCTTGGAAAAAGGCTATTACTATAGACTGAAGATCTGTGCTGCTACTTTTACAGACCAGAGACTGGTAACTTGGTAGCTTTGGAATTTACTATAAAAACCACACAATAAAATACTCTGCTTTCTGCTGGAAACCTATATATATTTATGTATTTATTTTTCTATTTCTCTGATTCAACAAGGTGTTGGAAACATTCCTCAGAGATTTTGGCCCATATTGACATGATAGCATCATGCAGTTGCTGCAGATTTGTCGGCTGCACATTTATGATACAAATATACCCTTCCACCATATCCCAAAGGCGCTCTATTGGATTGAGATCTGGTGACTGTGGAGGCCATTGGAGTACAGTAAGCTCATTGTCATATTCAAGAAACCAGTTTGAGATGATTTGAGCTTTGTGACATGGTGCATTATTCTGCTGGAAGTAGCCATCAGAAGATGGGTACACTGTAGTCATAAATGGATGGACATGGTCTGCAACAATACTTAGGTAGGCTATGACATTTAAACAATGACCAAAAGCCCAAAGTATGCCCATAAAATATCCCCTCATCATTACACCACCACTAGCCTGAATTGCTGATACAAGGCAGGATGGATCCATGCTTTCATGTTGTTTATGCTAAATTCTGATGCTACTATCTGAATGTTGCAGCTGAAATCGAGACTTATCAGGTATTGTTCAATTTTGGTGAGCCTGTGGGAATTGTAGGCTCCGTTTCCTGTTCTTAACTGACAGAAGTGACACCCAGTGTTCTGCTTTTGTAGCCCATCTGCTTCAAGGTTCAATGTGTTGTGCATTCTGAGATGGTATTCTGCATACCTTGGTTGTAACGAGTGGTTATTTGAGTTGCTGTTGCCTTTCTATCATCTCTCAACCAGTCTCCCCATTCTCCTCTGACATCAACAAGGCATTTCCATCCACATAAATGCCGCTCACTGGGTATTTTCTTTTTTTGGATCATTTTCGGAAAACCCTAGAGATGGTTGTGTGTGTAAATCCCAGTAGATCAGCAGTTTTTTTAAATGCTCAGACCAGCCCATCTGGCACCAAGAACCATGCCACGTTCAAATTCACTTCCCCATTCTGATGCTCGGTTTGAACTTCAGCAAGTCCTCTTCACCATGTTTAGATGCCTAAATGCATTGAGTTGCTGCCATGTTATTGCCTGATTAGCAATGTGTGTTATCAAGCAATTAAGCAGGTGTGCCTAATAAAGTGTATGTTGAATAACAGCTATGTTGTTCGTTCTAGTCTTCTCCAAGTAGTCCAGAGAAATTCAGAATATATACTACAGCTAGTTCATCTTTAATAATATCAGCCCATACCAGCACCCCACCTCCACTTTGCTGGTGTCTAAGTTGAAGTGGAACTTTATGCCCATTACCACAGGCCCATCCATCTGTTCAGCCAAGAGTCACTCTCATCTCATCAGTCCATAAAACCTTAGAAAAATCTGTCTTCAGATATTTTTTGGCCCAGTCTTGACGTTTCAACTTATGTGTCTTGTTCAGTGGTGGTCGTGTTTCAGCCTTCCTTTCCTTGGCCATGTCTCTGAATGCTGAACACCTTGTACTTCTGGGCACTCCAGGTAGGTTGCAGTTCTGGAATAAGACAGCACTGGAGGATAATGGGTTCCTGGTAGCTTCACGTTTGATTCTTCTCAAATCTTTTTTCTCAACACGTTTCTTGTGACCATGTTGGCTATTTGCAACAAATGTTTGATGGTTCTCTGATCACACCCAAATATCTTAGCAATTTCAAGAGTGCTGCATCCCTCTGAAAGACTTTTTACAATTTTTGACTTTTCAGTCAGTTAAATCTCTTTTTTGGCCCATTTTGCCTGAGGAAAAGAAGCTGCCTAATAATTATGCACACCTTGATATAGGGTGCTGATCTTCTTAGGCCACATCCTCCCTCATTACACAGCTACACATCACCTGATATGCTCAACTCCAATAAGCATTCACGTCTATACAGCTTGGAATTGGACAATATGCATACAAATTATGATTTAGTCAAAATACTCACTTGCCTAATATTTGTACACACAGTTTATATACTATATATATATATATATATATATATATATATATATATATATATACACACACACACACACAGTATATGATATACAGTATATCAGCAATCATTGTGCTGTCAAAACATTGCCACATGGTAACGCTACAAAATTTACTGTATATGTACCCCAAATGTCTGCATTTATCACCAAAGGCAATAATGAAGATACTCATATCATACATCAGTGTGAAAAAATTGTAAGAATTTGGCACCATATATTTTGCTGCTGATTTGGTCACATAAAGCTTACTGCAATAAAACATCAGCAAAAAATGAAATGTCTCTCTATTCCAGCATCTGTTTCACTTATATAAAGATTCAATTAGCCATTTTAAAGCTGCTTAACTGCACACAGCCACCTGGTGTCAAATAGGAGTGATAAGCCACAATATTTAAACCTTCAGTGGTGCATAAATCAATAAAGACATGGTATGATGATCGAGCGATGGCAAATGTCCATGTTATGTCTTAAAACCTGATTTATACATGTTTGCTTGTAAAACAAAACAGGATACAAAAATGTGCAGGGAATACAAACAATATTTCAGCTATTTTTTCACATACTTAAGGAAAACTAAATTAATAAAAATAATTTAATTTGGGCTGCGCCCCCATACATCAGGCGTTATATTATTCATTTTGTAACCTACGACAGTTACTGTCTGTTATCCTTTTCTTCCTGTACCAATAAAAATATCTGAACAAGAAAAATAATTTAATTTGACAAATGCATGTTGTTAATACATGTAGTAATAGCATGTCAGCATATTATTACTATTTTAATTTCATATGCATTTATTTATGTTTTTTGTACATTTGGAAAAGACAAACCAGACAGTAACTATTGTGTGAACAAATAAAAACACTGACAGGAGTACCTACATCAGTCATCTTTATTTGTATTTGCAGTTTGAAGGTGCAATCTTCTCAGAAACTTAAGCTACATGTAGGAAGCACAGGCTATCTGATCATGGTTTGAGTTTTTGATTATTGCTGTAGTACACCCGATCTCCATTGTCAGTAATGCTGCTTCTCATATAATATTGTCTGTATGGTTCTCACAATCACCGATTAGATTCAAACCTGATTTGTAAATTTGAATTTGACTGGCAATGTGAGAAGCAGAGACATTTGAACTCCTATTGTTCTCCTATTCATCCTGTGAGGTAGTCAGTGTGCATTGCATTTGTAGTGGATTTAGAGAATCCAGCAGTGTGCTGTGCATTGGTATGCAATTGCTTTCACTTGCTGCCTGAAACTGCTTTTTAATAAGATCTACATATTCTTCCAATGCATGTTTCTTGCTTTTTTTAAGCATGGGTTGTCATATGCTGTCATTGTCAATTATAGGACCTCATACGCCATGTTGATGCAAGAACAAATTAACAATGCATGTCAATGCATCACATAGATGTAAAATAGCATCATATAAAACAATGGCTAAACTGTATACATGCGTCAAATCAAATTCAAATACAACGGTCTGAATGAGCTCTAAACCTTAAAGCAGAGTTCCACCCATTTTTTTGTTTATTAAAAGTCAGCAGCTACAAAAAGCATAGCTGCTGACTTAATAAACAGACACTTACCTGTCCCACGGTCCAGCGATGCGGCCGTCTGGAGCCTCATTCCAGCGCCGTTATAGCTTACGGCTTCATGGCCGGGCGTGCACTGCACATGCGCAAGTCGCGATGCGCTCTGCTATTGGTCAGCCAATCTTCTGGGACTTGTGACGTGTCCCAGAAGATCTCTGGCAGGTAGGGTGAGCCTAGGGTGAGAGGAGCAGTCGCCTAGGCGACCAAGAAGAGGAAGGAGAAAGTGGGACAGGAAGTCCCACTAAAAAGAAGGTACACACTCTCCCTCCAAAAAAATGACATGCCAATTGTGGCATGTCAGGGGGCGAGGAGTGCTTAAAACGGAAGTTCAACTTTTGGGTGGAACTCCGCTCTAAGCACACACAAAAACAATCATCTTTTTAAGTATCTTTACAGTGTACAGTTTATTCCTCCCATGTTGCTGTCACTTTTGCTAGTCTACATTTATTATTAGAAAAAAATTGCAATTGAAATAAAGAAAAAAATGGATGACAAGTAGTCTTTACAAAAAAAGCTAAGAAAATTGGTACAGCCATGGGACAAATACATTTATTAGAGCGAAAATATTTGTACCCAATAGGATCTGTCTTTAACCACTTGACTTCCGGAGGGTTTTACCCCCCTTCATGATAATGATAGGTCAATTTTTTGCTATTCAGCACTGGCACTTTAACAGGCAATATTTGTGCAGTCGTGCAACACTGTACACAAATAAAATTTATATAATTTTTTCACACAAATAGAGCTTTCTTTTGGTGGTATTTGATCACCGCTGAATTTTTTTTTCATTATTAGATAAACGAAAAAATACCAAAAATATAGATTTTTTTTGCTATAAAAGATATTCAATAAAGTAAAATGTCTTCATAAATTAAGGCCTAAAAAGTATTCTGCTACAAGTATTTGGTAAAAACCAAACTGTGTTTTTATGGACACTAGTATAGTTCTAATTAAGATACTGATCCGTACAGACACTATACTAGTATTGGTGGTGATCAGCAACTTATATATAGTGTGACTGTGATAGTGTGGTGGAAAATCTAACGCCGACACTGGCTGGGAGGTACACTAGCTGACTAACTGACACTAATGTCCCTAGTGACACTAATACAGTGATCATTGATAAGACTCTACACTGTACTAAGGCCCCTTTGCACACTGGGGCAGTGCGGGTGTCGGTGGTAAAACGGCACTATTTTTAGTGCCGCTTTACCGTCGTTTTAGTGGCGCTATTCGGCTTCTAGCAGGGCAGTTTTAACCCCCGCTAGCAGCCGAAAAGGGTTCAAACCGCCCGCAAAGTGCCACTACAGCAACAGCCAATCAGCAGGTTTCAGCCAAAATCATTGGCTGAAATTTGCTGAGAAACTTGTGCTGTGTCCAATCACAGCACAGGTCAGCAGGGGGTGCATGATTGCTGCCAAACCAGGAGTACACTGTCTGCTCGCAGTATATACAGTGTACTGTAATCAGATTAGCAAAAGGTTAATATGCAAATCCAAGCAAACTTGTGACCTGTACAATTATAACATTATTCTGGGGAGAAAAGGAGCTGTTAGCTTTATTAATTCCAGCATTCCAGCTTCCCTAGGTCATACCTTTCCTTATATGTTCTGCAGACCATGTATTTTATATATGCACACTATTATCCTGTGGCAGGAAAGAAGGAAAGTTTCACACTTGTAGAGAAACAAGGCATGTCAGGTTTGTATTTAATTGCCACACAGACATTCTGAAGGCTTTTTTAAGTGATGCCAATTTTTTCTTTTCTTTTTTTTTTAATAACAAACATGTTATACTTACCTGCTCTGTGCAATGGTTTTGAACAGAGTAGCCTCAAAATTCCTCTTCTGGGGCCACCCACCGGTGTTCCTGGCTCTTCCTTCCTTCTGAGTGCCCCCATAGCAAGCCGCTTGCTATTTAAGCACTTGAGCTGGCTTGCTTCCGAGCCAGGCTATGAGTGTGCTCAGCCCTGCCCCCTGCTCACAGGATTTGGTTGATTTGATTGTATGTGTATGTATGTCATGTGTTTAAGTGCATTGCAGTAGGGCAGCCCATTATTTTTAAACAGATTGCCAACACACGGATCAAAAATTGGAAATGCAGCACCACAACACACAGAAGTGTGGTATCATGCATTATTGTGCAAGGCAATGCTTGTGCATCAGAGCTGTGTTGCGGCTTGTGTGTTTCATTTAAAATGAAAAGAGCAGCAACTCACTAATGCATGTAACATGCATTGAGGCAATGTGCTTGTTACTGAAATGTACTGTGAAAGGACTCTAAATATATTAATCACATGCAATTATTAGAAATAAGTAGTACAGATAAATACTTTTTGTGTTATAAATAAAATATTGGGGAAAAAAGGATTGATTTAGTAAGGTATCGTTGAAAATGATGTGTTTCTAGGTGTAAACTATACATTTATCCTGGTTTTCTTTCACGCGTCTTAGAATAGAAATACATTTGACACTCTTGTTAGTCTGGCAAAGCTTCTATGCAACTTTTCACCAATATTGACTGGTGTTTGTTATTAGTATTGACTGCTTCTTAGACTGAATTTATGCAAGCAAAAACGATATACTGTAGTGCTAACATAATAAACTAACGCAAAAAATGCAGAACTTATTTGAATTGTCAACTTTTCAGCCGTTTTCTCTTTTGAATTGATGCCAAATCTCTAGGTGAAAGTACTTGTCAACTGAACATTCATGTTCAACATTAAATTATATTTTTCAGTAGCTGACATAGCAGAACATTAATTTAATCATACATCAGAGTCAGCCATTAGATAGCAAGAAAAGCAGAAAAGTGCAGGAGACATGAGATCCATTTAGATTTTTTTATTCCAACCTGCTGCACCAAGAGGTGAGAGACAAACACAGAATGCAATATACAACAGCATAATGTCGGTTTTGAGATCATGTGCTATGTCAAAGGTTAAAGTGATTCTAAAGCTTCAAATATTTTTTTTTTAAAATAACAAACATGTCAATACTTACCTCTACTGTTCAGTTCGTTTTGCACAGAGTGGCCCCGAACACTGACTTCTAGGGGCCCTCGGCTGCTCTCGCGGCTCCTCCCCGCATCAGATAACCCCCTAGGAGAAGCGCTCTCCCAGGGGGTTACCTTGCGGGCGTGCTCCTAAGTCCAGCATTCAGCGTCCATAGGCACTGAATGTATGACTCGCCCCAGCACCAATGTCATTGGATTTGATTGACAGCAGCGGGAACCAATAGCTGCGCTGCTATCTATCCAATCAAGTGCCGAGAACCCCGGGCAGAGGAACAGCGCGTCCTCACCATTGGAAATTCCAGGGCTCTGGTAAGTAAAAACGGGGGGGCTGAGGGGCTGGTCACTGCCAGGTGTTTTTCACCTTAATGCATAGGATGCATTAAGTTGAAAAAACACAAAGGTTCACAACCCCTTTAAGTTTTGGTTTGGCCATCAGACTGCATTTTTTCACACTCTGTTTTTGTTTCTAACTTTATGTGCAGCATTTTGGATGATTAAAGTGGTTGTATGGGCAGAAGGTTTTTTTTATCTTAAGACATGCTATGCCTTAAGATAAAAAGCCTTCTGTGTGCAGCAGCCCCCCTCAGCCCCCATAATGCTTACCTGAGTTTGTCTCGATCCAGCGATGACTTGGCTGTCTGGAACTCTCTATCTTCATTGCCAAAGACAGCAGTGAAGCGCCATTGGCTCCTGCTGCTGTCAATCAAAGTCAGTGAGCCAATGAGGAGAGAGATGGGTGGGACTAGGCCTTGGATCTGTGTCTGAATGGACACATGGAGCTGCGGCTCGGCTCGGGTGCCTCCATAGCAAGCTGCCTGTACCTGTAAAGAAGAAAGTAAATATTTACCTGTTCCGCCTAACACCACTCTAATCAAAAGGAATCAGTGGCTGAAGTCTGTACTGAAATTGACACTTGTGAGAATGTTGATCCTCTGCACCTACGGCACTGAGCTGTTCCTCCCTCTGATCCCCATGGGAAACATAAATAACAGAGGTCTGAGCTAGCCATACATGAATGATAAATGCCAAGGAAGTGTGTCTAAAACTAGGTGCCCTAAACAAATATTATGTGCCTGCTTAGAAGTCTCAAGTTTGTGCTAGGCTCACACTGTAGTGAGTCTGAGAATATGTATAAATTACACGCATTCCTTGACCCCCAAGCAAAACACATTGGTATTTAGCAGACTTATGGGGGTGCCATTAACTCTTAAAGCCACCGCCATGCATATGGAAATGCAGTGTGTCCTTAGATGCGTGAAACTGCATGGTGCAGCAGCTCCATGTGGTTCTGTGCAGCTGCATTTTTTAAAAAGAGTCAAGGGTTTTTTTCCTCATTTCCCACAGGTACAGCAGCCCATTCAAATGAGTGGGCTGTTGTGCCTGCGCAAACATAAATTAGAAGAAATGGCCACACACCACTATGTTGATCCAAGATCTTTTATTAGGACATCCCAAAAGACACTACAGGAACAGACTGCTAGGTAGACGCGTTTCACACACTTCAGGTGCGTTTAATCATTATCAGTAATAATTAAGCACACCTGAAGTGTATGAAAAGCGTCTACCTAGCAGTCTGTTCCTGTAGTGTCTTTTGGGATGTCCTAATAAAAGATCTTGGTTCAACATAGTGGTGTGCGGCCATTTCTTCTAATTTATGTTATACATGGAGGCGAGATGGGGCAGGCACCCACTGGATCCTTCATGCTTCCATTTATCACCTGAAGCAGCGATTTCTCCTTTTTCAGTGCCTGTGCAAACATGCCTGCCTGGACCCACTACAGTGTGAAACTACATTTACATAGTAGTTTCAAGAATTATTCCAGCCAAAACCTTTGTTTAGTTTTGGAAATAGTGGAGGTCTTCACTGCTGCTTGTGAAGACCTGTCCCAATATATATGTTGTAACAACACACTTATTGGAATAGGAAATGAGGATAACTTCCCAACTAGCACATAGTACCCAATACAAAATAAAGGGCTCTAATTTTTTTCACCCTATAAATAAAATGAAAAAATTAAAAAGTAGCTATCTCTTTTCCAAACGAAAGGAAACACTAGCAGGACTAATAAATTGAGTCTATGAAGCATTTTGTTTCTATCTTTAAACCCTGCAAGAAGTTGTGAGCTTCTCAGTGTGAGACATCTCAGTCAATGGCCTCAGGTTTATTACACTAGCAACAGGTGATATGCAGGAATATAACTGAGAAAAAGTACAAAATCAATAAGCAAAAAGCAATCTGAACAAGCTGTGGTCATGGAAGTTTTAGTGTTTAAAAACAACCATAGGGGTCAATCCACACTGCAAAGTGTGCACTGGGCACAAATAAATGGACATGTGTTAATGTGCATTGGCATGGTGCAAATGCAGTGCATTGATTTTTACACGCACATCTCCCCTCACCTCCTGGAGCATGCAAAGGGTCTATGGAACAGCAGAGGAGCCAAACTTGTGCTGGCCTACCAATTTCCCTGTGTGTTGAGGCACATTGCATTGCACTGAAAAATATTAGGGCATGCTGTATTTTCTTTCCACCGCAAACCAGTACATATCAAAGTAATGCACCCATTCACATACCTCATTTTCTTTACAAACCATTGCATTGGCATGGGTTAAAAAAATGTGGTAACGCATCAGGTTTGAATGGACCCTAAGACACAGACCAGGACAGATAGTGTTTAACAACTTCCTATCTAGCGACTTACCAGTACATCTCTGGATAGGAATAGTGATATCTCAGTCATCGCTGCAGCTGCAGCGATGACTGAGGGATCCGCTTTTTCAAACAGCGCTTCTGAATCCGTTAAAATTAATCTGAGTGGCTAAAGAGCTGTTGGATTACTTCTACAGGCCTCCGCCTTTACTGGGCTCTCCCGAGCTACATTCCCACAGACATATGTAAATGGTGATTGCATCACATATGTGAGGCATCACCACAAACATCAGAGTGAGAGCTATAATTCTAGCCTCAGACCTCCTGTGCAACCCTAAACTGGTAACCTGTAAAGGCTTTTAAAGTGTCACCTATGGGGATTTTTAGGTAGAGAAGTTTGGCGCTGTCCCACGGGCTGATGCAATTTTAAAGCATGACATATTTGGTATCTATTTACTTGTAACGTTGTGCACAAAGATCGTGTGACATAAAAATATGCAACACCCACCATCTTATTTTTAGTAGGACCTAAAAATAATATATATAATGTTTAGGGGTTCTAAGAAATTTTCTAGCAAAAAACAACCATGGTTTTTACATGTAGGAGAGGAATATCAGAATTGTCCTGGACTGGAAGTGGTTAAGCAATGCTGTAATACAGGGGAAAAATCAGGGAAACTAAACTATCCAAAAAAATCATAGGGCAGGACTCATGACACCAAGCAAAAATAATATGTTCTGCTTAGTCCTGGCACAAGTGTGCTTTACAGTGAGCTGTGCTACTGCTAAATTTCCAGCATATGGTAAAGGTGTGTGCAGAGGGCCAGTGTGTCAAACAAGAGGAGAGGGAGATCACCAGCAGAGCTTAGTTTCTAAAACTTAGCACAAGGGAAAAATACAAATCCTCCAAAAAAAAGAAAAAAAACATTTATGAATAAGGTAACGATGAAGATATTGATTAATGACATTATAATTTGACAGCTTTGAAAATGGATTGTAAAACATAAACCTAAAGCTAAATTTGAACTTTCACAATATTTGGTTAACAAGTGTAGCAGATTCTAAAATCACAACACATTCAATGTGTTGTTATCTCACTTACTATAAAATAAACTGTAATTGAATGACTAAGCAACTGTAACAAGAAACACAGCCAAAATGTTCACACTTTTCTTAGTCAGCTTAATCAGATACACTCCATTTCCTGTCATGGAGGCAGGAGGCCTGTATCCTATCACTCACAGTATATCAGATGTTGGTATGTAATTTACAGAACATGCACATATGTATAATCAATTTTGCGGTATGTAGATTTGGTGTTGCATCACTGTTTTACTACATTTGTTATTTATATATGAGAATGAAACACAATTTGTTTTTGCCGTAACAACTACTGATTTCCTAGCTTTTGCCTGCAACAATAATATTATTTAGAATAATAATTAAATTTTTAGTGTCCATGGAAGGGATGAGTCGAACACCCTCCTGTTCCTGTTCCTGGTTCGCACCACAACATGCGAACAGGCAAAAAATTAGCTTGAACACGTGAACACCGTTAAAGTCTATGGGACTCGAACATGAATAATCAAAAGTGCTAATTTTAAAGGCTTATATGCAAGTTATAGTCATAAAAAGTGTTTGGGGACCTGGGTCCTGCCCCATGGGACATGTATCAATGCAAAAAAAAGTTTTAAAAATGGCCGTTTTTTCGGGAGCAGTGATTTTAATAATGCTTAAAGTGAAACAATAAAAGTGTAATATTCCTTTAAATTTCGTACCTAGGGGGTGTCTATAGTATGCCTGTAAAGGGGCGCATGTTTCCCGTGTTTAGAACAGTCTGACAGCAAAATGACGTTTTTAAAGGAATAAAAGTTATTTAAAACTACTCACGGCTATAATGAATTGTCGGTCCGGCAATACACATAAAAGTTCATTGATAAAAACAGCATGGGATTCCCCCACAGGGGAACCCCGAACCAAAATTAAGAAAAAGAATGCATGGGGGTCCCCCAAAATTCCATACCAGGCCCTTCAGGTCTGGTATGGATATTAAGGGGAACCCCGTGCCAAAATTTTAAAAAATGGCGTGGGGGTCCCCCTCAAAATCCATACCAGACCCTTATCCGAGCATGCAACCTGGCAGGCCGCAGGAAAAGAGGGGGGCGAGAGAGGGGTAGCCCCCCAAAGCACCTTGTCCCCATGTTGATGGGGACAAGGGCCTCATCCCCACAACCCTTGCCCGGTGGTTGTGGGGGTCTGCGGGCCGGGGGCTTATCACAATCTGGAAGCCCCCATTAACAGGGGGGCCCCCAGATCTCACCCCCCTGTGTGAAATGGTAATGGGGTACAAAAGTACCCCTACCATTTCACAAAAAAAGTGTCAAAAATGTTAAAAATGACAAGAGACAGTTATCGACCATTCCTTTATTTAAAGTCTTCTTTCTATCTTCTGCGGGTCTTCTTCCTTCCTTCTTCCTTTGGTTTCTTCCTCCATCTTCTTCTTCCGATCCTCTGCTTCTTGTTCGGGTTTTCTCATCCAGCATCTTCCTCCGTGGCGTCTTCTTCCCCGCTTCGTTCTTGGGCCGCTCCGCATCCATGGGAGGCTCCCGCTGTGTGACGCTTCTCTTCTTCTGACACTTCTTATATAACGGAGGGCGGGGCCACCCAGTGACTCCGCTCTCCCTCTGCCGCACAGGGACTTGAAGGGGACATCTCTATGGCTTTTCCCGTGACTTCAGAGGGGGCGGGGTCACCCGTTACGTAACCGTATATGCACATTTGTATAGCATATCATTGCAATTGGTAGGATTTATATGTTATACATCTTTCTTATGTTGTTTTCTCACATATCTGCATGCACATAAACTATTATGTACTTCCAGGCTAGCCCCTGTGGTACCCTCATTTAGAAATCATTCCATACAGTATTTTATTGATGTATCATTCCATATAGTACTTTATTCATATGGTTCTTCAGGATGTGTGTCCTTTACACACCTACACACATAGATATATATATATATATATATATATATATATATATACACATACACAAGAAGTGTCCCCACACTAGGCACTTGGTTGAGCTTGCTGCGATATAGGAACTGAGGCTTGGTGTTGATCAGCCCCCTGCCCCTTCCCATACATTCTGTGCCCTTAGCTATTAGGTAGGGCCACTTAACCCCTACTATTTGTTGTTTTTTTGGCACTTTCTAGAGCTCTCCTAGGGGAGCCCTATTAGGGGAGGCAGCAACCTTCACTTTTTAACTCCATTTTTATCCTAAGCACAGCTTTCTTCTTTATTTTAATATTACAGGCATATACAGGGCTACACAATTGTGCCCCAACTTATGTGAAAGAAAGCTTCATCTCTAAACTATGGATACAGTGATTGCTGAAGGGCTTGTCTATTTTCCCTAAAGCTCAGCATGCCAACTGTGCCAGTCACTGTAAAGTTGTACTCTGCTTATCATCCCTACTATTATTATTATACAGGATTTATATAGCGCTGACAGTTTACGCAGCGCTTTACAACATTAGGGCAGACAGTACAAGTACAATACAATTCAATACAAGAGGAATCAGAGGGCCCTGCTCGTTAGAGCTTACAATCTAGGAGGGAGGGTCAAGTTATACAAAAGGGTAATAGCTGTGGGGGATGAGCTAATGGAGAAAATAGTGCAGTCGTTAGATGGAGGCAGGATAGGCTTCTCTGAAGAGGAAAGTTTTCAGGGATCGCCTAAAGGTGGATAAATTTGGAGACAGTCTGACGGATTGGGGTAGGGAATTCCAGAGTGTGGGTGAGGCTCGGGAGAAGTCCTGGAGGCGGATATGGGAGGAGGTAATGATGAACAGAGATGGCGATTAGGTTGGTATTTTGAGACTAGGTTAGTGATGTAGCTGGGGGCAGAGTTGTGGATGGCTTTGAAACTTATTGTTAGTGTTGTTAATTTAATTTGTTGGGCGAGTGGCAGCCAGTGGAGGGATTGGCAGAGAGGGGTAGCAGACACTGAGCGGTTTGTAAGGTGGATGAGTCTGGCAGCAGCATTCATGATGGACTGAAGGGGGGATAGTTTATTTAAAAGGTAAGCCAATGAGGAGGGAGTTGCAGTAGTCGAGGCGAGAGATAACCAGGGAGTGAATCAGGAGCTTTGTGGTTTCATTGGTTAGAAAGGGACGTAGTTTAGAGATGTTGCGGAGGTTGAGGCAGCAAGCTTTGGAAAGTGATTGGATGTGGGGCCGAAAGGAGAGTTCAGAGTCCAGGATAAAACCTAGCACTCTGACATTTGGGGACGGGTGGATGGTTTTGCCATTGCTCTTGACAGAGAAGTCAGGGGAAGAGACACATGGAGGAGGAAATACTATAAGCTCGGTTTTGGACAAGTTGAGTTTGAGGAAGTGGTGTGACATCCATACAGCTATGTCAGTTAGTAAGTCAGTGATGCGTGAGGAGGCTGATGGAGTGAGTTGAGGGGTGGAGAGATAGATTTGTGTGTCGTCAGCATAGAAATGATATTGAAAGCCATGAGAGGCTATCAGCTGACCCAGGGAAGAGGTGTAGATTGAAAATAAAAGAGGTCCAAGAACAGAACCTTGGGGGACTCCGACGGAGAAGGGAAGAGGAGTGGAGGAAGTAGAATTGTAAGTGACACTGAAGGTGCGTTGGGATAGGTAGGATGAGAGCCACTGAAGAGCACAGTCACGGAGACCGAGGGAGTAACGTTTTTTGAGGAGGAGGGGGTGGTCAACCGTGTCAAAGGCAGCTGAAAGATCCAGAAGTAGGAGTACAGAATAGTGTCCGTTGGTTTTTGCAGTTAGTAGGTCATTTGTGCGTTTTAAAAGAGCAGTCTCTGTGGAGTGTTGAGAGCGAAATCCAGATTGAAGGGGATCAAGAAGGTTGGTTTTAATGAGGTGGTCACTCAGTTGGTTGTAAACCAGGCGCTTAAGTAGTTTAGAGGAGAAGGGGAGCAAGGAGATAGGGCGTAGGTTGTTAAGATTGATAGGGTCCAAGGATGGCTTTTTAAGTATTGGTGTGACCAGTGCATGTTTTAGAGCGTTGGGGAAGATGCCAAAGGTGAGGGAGAGATTGAAGATGTGGGTTAGAGAGTGTAGGATGGGGTCAGAGGGCGACCGTAGCATTTGAGAGGGAATAGGGTCCAGGGGACAGGTGGTTAGGTGGGCGATAGAAAGGAGTTTAGCAACTTCGTCTGTGGTAGCAGATTTGAATAGGGGGATTGTCAGTTGTACCTGTTGACATGGGGTCTTAGCTAGGGGAGATACCTGTAGAGTGGAAATTTCATCACGGATTGTATCAAACTTGTTTTTGAAGTGATTAGCGATCTCCTGGGCAGTGAATAAGTCAGTGGGTGGATGTGGTGGAGGACAAAGTAGAGAGTTGAAGGTAGAGAAGAGTTTACGGGGACTGGATGAGAAGGTGTTAATAAGAGTTGTAAAATAGGTTTGCTTGGCAGTGTGGAGGAAAGAATAGTATTTTTGGAGGGCAGACTTGTATTGGTTGAAGTCTTTGAGAGACTTAGTCTTGTGCCACAGACGCTCAAGAGCGCGACTGAGTTTTTTGAGAATTTTAGTGTCATCTGTTTGCCAGGGTTGTAGGGGTCGAGGCCTGATTCTGTGTGTAGTGAGGGGAGCGAGCTTGTCCAGGGTGGAGGACAGGGATTTATTGTAGATGGACGTGGCTTGGTTGGGACAGGACAGGGGAGAGATTTTGTCATAAAGGTGGTCAGTAGCAGAATAGAGGAGAGATTAGTTGAAGTTGCCAAAGTTTCTACGGGTGATGGTTAGACGATTGGAGGGAAAGGTGGTGGAAGACAGGGGGAGAGAGAAACTAATAAGGTGATGGTCGGAGAGAGGAAAAGGATTGTTTGAGAAGTTGCATGGAGTGTATAGGTAGGAGAATACAAGGTCAAGGGTGTTGCCATCAGAGTGAGTAGAAGCCTGTACCCATTGCTTCAGGTCAAATGAAGAGGTTAGACTAAGAAGTTTAGAAGTAGCAGGAGTGTTTGTATTAGCAGGGATGTTGAAATCACCGAGAAGGATTGTGGGAATTTCCGAAGAGAGAAAGTAGGGTAGCCAGGCAGAGAACTCATCAAGGAAAGTCGATAATGGTACAGGGGGCCGGTAGATCACAGCAATTCTTAGGGAAGTAGGAGAGAATAGACGTATACAGTGGGCTTCAAATGAAGAGAGGGAAAAAGAGGGAGGAGAGTGAATAACCTGGAAGGTGCTCTGGGGGGATAGGAGGAATCCCACTCCACCTCCCTTGCGTCCATTAGGCCTAGGGGAGTGAGTCCAGTGAAGGCCAACCTGGGACCTCTGGCAGGAGAAGGGGTGTCATGTTCATGGAGCCAGGTTTCGGTGAGATCAAGTAGATTAAAGGAATTAGTGACAAAGAGGTCATGAACAGCAGTAAGTTTGTTGCAGACAGAGCAAGCGTTCCAGAGGGCACAGGAGAGGGGGGGCTGGCATTGGGAAGAAGAGGAATGGAGACTAAATTGCGTAGATTGCGACTACTGTTAGAGGGTGTAGGGTGATGGTGATGGGTGTATTGGGTACAGTTAAATAAGGGAGGCCCAGGCTTTGGGGAATTATCTCCAGCGATTAGGAGAAGCAGAAGAGTAAGGGAAGTAGTATGAGAATGTGATTTGTATGAGGGGACTTGCTTCAGTATCCTGAGGGGTTTGTTAGCAAGTGGGCTTAGAGTTAGAAAGAGGTGATGAGTGCAGTAATAGGGGGAGTGGAGAAGTGAGGGTAATATGTACAGATTGTGGGGTGGAGCAGACGGGTGAAGAAAAGTGAGTTTGAGGAGAGAGGCTGCAATTGTGAAAAGGAGGAGAGGTAAAGAGTGCATGTTTCAGAGAGGAAGGTAAGATAGCAATATACCAAAGGATTTCACTCACTGAGAGCAATATGGGGATCATTTCCATTCTCGATAACCATGTGCTAAACCATCCAACACAAAAGAAAAAAACCCAATATGATTCCCTCTTATAGGCATGAGCTTCATCAGTAGTGCCTAGTCACTTCATGGTGTGCATGTGTCAAAATGGTGTTTGTTGGGAAAAAATCCACCATTTATAGATAAAGATGGCATCTATGTCCTTCCCTTCTGGTTTGTCACTTCCACTCGTGTTCAGTTGAATTTCCCATTTTCCATAATACAGAAGATAAAGATGGTGAATAATATTAACAAGAATAATAAAAGTTATGTTTTAGTCTAGTGGCACTGAGGGGCGGGAGTGTGCATGCATGAGTTTTTGTAGTTCTATAATTTTGCCACATATAGGTGGAGAAGTATAAATGTATTGTATATATCATGCTTTGCAAACAGATTCATAATGGATACTACCTTAAGAGACATGCTTATCTCCCCTGGGAATTTCCTGCATTCTGATATGCTATCCTGTATCCACAAGTTTAAACTGACATAGCTCAAAAATAAAGTTGCTAATCTTGAGGGTAGATCATGACAAAAAACACTAAAGTTTGTGGGATCCCCGAATTTGTGCAGTCCAAGCAATTGATGCTATATGCCCGGGAACTTCTCTGTATCACTTACCCGAGCCTACATATCTACCTGAAAAGGTACCATGTATTGCCCTTATGCAGGTGCACTTTTTCCATCTAAAGGAGCAATTATTGGAGGTGTCTTGTAAACCTTAAGACCAACCTGTACAATACTTTCCACTGCAATTTTTTGCAGCTCTCTCTCAACACATTGGAGGAACTTCCTCCCCCAAAAAATAGCATTACACAACCACTGAGGCTATCCTACCACTGGGATTTTCCCACCAAGCTGATTATCAGCAAAAATTGCACTATCTCCTAGTAGCCAACCTTCAGGTCTGGTATGGATTTTAAGGGAAACCTTACGGCAAATTTAAAAAAAAACTAAATGGAATCCCCCCCAAAATCCATACCATTTTTTCAATAGCCAGGTGCCAGAAATTGCCAACGCGAATCAATTTAAATGTGATTTGACTCTTTTCTTTAGAAATGTAATTTTCATTCCACTGTACAGGCAGAATAAGGGGACCCCCTAAGCACTATATTTAAAGGAATTTTTCATTTTTATTGTTGCACTTGAAGCATCATTAAATTCACTGCTCCTGAAAAAAACGAATGTTTTAAACAAAAAAATGTTTAATTGATATATGTCCCCCAGGGCTGTACCCGGACCCCCAAACTCCTTTTATGGCCTTTAAAATGGGCACTTTAAATTTTTCCTGTTCGACTCCCATAGACTTCAATGGGGTTCGCTGTTCGGGTTAGAACTTTTCCCCTGTTCGGGAGTTCTG
The DNA here is from genome assembly GCF_042186555.1 of Aquarana catesbeiana. Taxonomy (NCBI): domain Eukaryota; kingdom Metazoa; phylum Chordata; class Amphibia; order Anura; family Ranidae; genus Aquarana; species Aquarana catesbeiana. The sequence continues at coordinate 304,201,996 of NC_133327.1, read as the reverse complement.
CTGCGAATTGAACAGGGGAGTGTTCAGCCCACCTCTACAAGTTTCTGCTCTTCAAGAACTCCTCACAAAATCTTTTTCACACCTCTCTTGCTGCGGCATATCAGTGGGCCACATAAACAGCCAACTCTTATAAGCAGCTCTTACATACATACCATGAGGGTAACATTAATCTCAGTCAATGCTGCTGGACTTAATCACCCTGCAAAAATATCCACTATGCGTAAAGAGGCATTTTCTACTAAATGCAACATTCTTTGTGTCCAAGAGATTTACTTTCTCGCTTCCGATACACCCAATTGCTCACTAAGAGCTATCCACACAAGGGGGGGTACGAATCATTGTTACAAACACTGTGTCATATAAAGTACTTCACTCCATTTCTGACCCAGAGAGGCATTATTTGATCTTAGTTGTGTGATTGATAACAATCTTTACACTATTGTGAATTCATATACTCCAAACTCCATCAGATCTGCTTTCTCAACAAATTATTTAAAAAATATCATCAACCCGTTGTTCTTCTTGTTTGCAGAGACTTTAACCTTGTAGTAGATGTTGTTTGGGATACTACTACCCCTCCTAGGCAATCTTCTCCAACTCTGCCCTGCTTACTTTTTAGAGAAGATATGTATGATACTTGGAGATGCCAGCATGTCAACTAAAGAGACTATACTTTCTTTTTTTGCCAGACACTATTTCTATTCTAGGATTAATCTCTTTCTAGTTGACAAATTGTTATTGCAGAATGTAGCAGCTAAAAATGATATAATATAGTCTGATCATGCTGTAATCTCCATCACCCACTCTGATAGGCAATCCTCTTCACCAATTCACCTCTGGCGCAATAACTCTTCGGTAATAAAGATACTTCATAACACATTCCTCCTTATGCAGCATCTACATGAGTTTTTCTATACAAATTCACAATCAGTGTCTGATCCATTCATACTGTATTATGGAATGCTCACAAAGCATGTACACATGGCATTATCACCATTATCACTACCACCTTTTGCTAGAATGAAAAGGCAGAGAAATCAGCATATAGCCTATCTACTATCTGAAATCCACAAACTGGAATCTCAAAACAAAATTTGTCCTCATCAAAATGTCTCTTTTAATCTGATCTAATTCTGCTTAAACTCAGAAATGAAACGTGATCCCTGCTACTACACCAATTTGATAAATTTTCCCAGAAACTGAAGTTTAATCCTTAATCTAGTAGTAATAAAGCGCAAAAGTACTTAGACAGACAAGTGTAAGCCATCCACACTAAAACTAAAATTTAACATCTTCTTCACCCAATAGATCAACATAAAATTACTAACCCCCAAGAAATTGCAGATTTGTTTGCCACATGGGTCTCTATGTAATCTAAAAGATCATGAGGCTACTCCTGAACCTACCAAAGTGACTATAACTGATTTTGTTACTACATTGAAATTGCCCACACACTTGTCTAGCCAGTTAGAAGATTTAAATTCTCAGATCACCCTATCTGAGATTCATAAGGCTATAGAATCCTTACTTAACGGTAAAACTCTGGGCCCAGATGGCTTCCCTGGAAAGTACTATAAGCTTTTTAATACTAAACTCAATCCCTTTGTTAACTGTGCTTATAAAAAACAGCTTCCTCTATCTTTTTCCTTCCTGAGATGTTAAAAGCCCTAATTGTCACAATACCAAAGCCAGGGAAAGATCCAGTTGTGCTGCAAAAATTTGGCCCTGTATTATTATTAAATATTGATATAAAGGTCTTTTTGGCCATCGCTTAAAGTGGATGGAAACCCCATTCATGAACTCTGACCTGAGCACATATATCTGTAATGTTTACTTATCTCTCTCTAAAGCCCTAAGTCCCTTTTTTTTGCTGCTCTGTTCTTCTGTTATCAGCATGATAACTTCTGATAAGTTCTCCAACACAGGAGATAAAAGCAGCTAGATATTTGTGTCGGGGAGGGAACTTAGAGATAGATAAAGAGAGAGCTTGTCTAGTCACTGTACAGCTATGCATGTTTCTTCATTCCTCTGCCTATGTGGAGGGGGGGGTGCCTTTCCTCCAATCAGCTCACACACAGTGTATGCCAGGACTCCCCTCCCACTGCTGAAACAGGAAGAAAAATTTCTAACACGATGTGCACTGTCTAAAGAGTCCAGAAAGCTGAAGACAGCAGATATAAAAGTAAAACTTATGTAGGGAGATTTGTTTAATCTCTGTGTATCATCTAAGGCTGTTCACGTCACTGCGTATATGTGAGGGTTTACATCCATTTTAACTAGGTTTCACAAAAAACAGACAAGCATTGGACACCACCCATAGAATACTTCATATAATCTACTATGTTGAAACTAAAAAAGTGCCTTTTTTGCTGCTGGCATTAGATGCCAAAAAGGTGTTTGACAGAATACATTGGATAATAAATTGGATGTACTTATCCCGAATCCTTCATAAATTTAGCTTTTTGGTCCCAATATTTTACAGCCATATTAGCTTTATAATTATTCCCAACAGCTCAGGTATACACCTCCAATATGCTGTCAAAAACCTTTTCAATCACCAATAGAACACCGCAAGAATGTCCACTCTCCCCTCTAATCTTCAGTCTGTTGATCAAATTTCTGGCTGAATCTATTCACTCTAATGCCCCGTACACACGGACGGAAAATGTGTGATAGGACCTTGTTGTCGGAAATTCCGACCGTGTGTAGGTTTCATCACACATTTTCCATCGGATTTTCCGACACACAAAGTTTGAGAGCAGGATATAAAATTTTCCGACAACAAAAACCGTTGTCGGAAATTCCGATCGTGTGTACACAAATCCGACGGACAAAGTGCCATGCATGGTCAGAATAAATAAAGAGATGAAAGCTATTGGCCACTGCCCCGTTTATAGTCCCGACGTACGTGTTTTACGTCACCGCGTTTAGAACGATCGGATTTTTCCGACAACTTTTGCAATACAAGTTTGAGCCAACATCCGTCTGAAAAAATCCTAGGATTTTGTTGTCGGAATGTCCGAACAAAGTCCGACCGTGTGTACGGGCATTATTCCGATATCTCTGGATCTACCTTCAGAGCTAGACAGCATAGAATAAATCTTTTTGTGGATTATGTTATTTTAATGCCCACTAAATTGGCTACTTCCTTGGCAGTTGTGCACCATACCTATACTATATTTAGTGATATTTCATACTATAAGGTTAACTCAACTAAATCATATGTCCTGAATATGGGGATCAATCAATCTCTTAAACAAAACTTACAAGTAGAGTTTTCTTACCTGTACGTGTGGAAGGATACAGGTATTTCTTATTTAGGTATCACCCTAACCAGTACAACCGCTACTTTGGCAGTGCAGAACTATACAAATCTTATAGATAAGTTGTCCATAGAAATTCCATGATTGGCTAATCATGAAATCGCTTGGTCTGGCCATCTGGTTACCCTTAAATGTTTATATTACTCCAAATTTTGTATATCTTGAGAACATTTCCTATACCTAATCATATCATCCTACTTCACTACCTTACAGTCAATGACCAGGACGTTTATTTTGCATAATGGGAGAGTAAGATGAGTGCTCACTCTCATTTGGTCAGACATAAAAAAGTGTCAGGCATGGGTTATTTGAGATTACTATACAGTGACAATCCTAAACTTAAAGATTAGGTAAACTTAAATACTGGTTTACACTTTCACCAGATATGTTGTGGTGTGATATTGGACATTATCTAATACCCACAAATGATCTATCCTCATTTCTTCCAGAGAGATTTCTACTCATCAGCTGGCTGCAACAATTCAGGTATCTGTCACTGCTTGAAAAAATATGTGTTTAGTATCCCCAGTGGAGGCCTTAACATAACCCCTTCCCATACCGATAGCAACCCTTAAGGTTCTAATACCGAATTGTCTATATCCAACTGGAGTCACAAGGGTGTAAACTTTACACAAAATCTTTACAAAGAGGGCCCCCTTAACAGTTTGGAGACCTCATATGTGATTATGATCTCCTCCCTACAGAACAATATTTATAACTGTTAGTTAAGTTATTTAGAGAACTTATATCAGAGATGGTACTTGACCTTTTACCGCTCAGGTAAGTTTTTCCCTGACTAAAGCTCTCTATGTTGAAGAGGATGTGGTCATACCAGCACCCATATTTTATGGTCCTGTAAAAACATTGACAATGCAGGTGCATGGTCTTCCAGTTGATTTCAGAAGTAACGGGGATTATAACAGCACCTAGTCCACCCTTAGCTATTCTGAACCTTGATATCGATAGATTTCCCACTTGATTCCCAGCCTTATTTATGCATATTCTGTTAGATGCAAGATTAAATATCACTGGAAATTGGAAAAAAAGATCTTGCTCCTAATCTAACAGAGGTTATTGAGTTAGTCCAAACCTACTATACCTATGAGAGAATGCTAGCCTTCCAAAAGGATAAAATTGCTGTGTTTAAAAACCTTTGGAAATCATGGTCAAATTGGATTAACACTATGCGACTACATTAGTGTGATTGCTTAGCATGCAATTCCTATTAGACTTACAATATCATTGTGGAGCACTTTATTTTATTTTTTCTTTCTGATCATATGTTTAAATTGCTCTCTTCTTTGAATATATTCAATATAAAAAGTTTATGTCAAACTAAATGGACAACCTATGCAACTTACTTTTGATGGGTCCAATACATACTGAACCAGCTATATTATGTTATCTAAGCATTGGGGGTTATTTATAAAAGGCAAATCCACTTTGCACTATAAGTGCACTTGGAAGTGCAGTCACTTTTAATCTGAGGGGTAGATCTGAAATGAGGGGAAGCTCTGCTGATTTTATCATCCAATCATGTGCAAGCTAAAATGCTGTTTTTTTATGTTCCTTGAATGTCCCCCTCAGATCTACAGCGACTGCACTTTCAAGTGCACTTGCAGTGCAAAGTGTATTTGCCTTTCGTAAATAACCCCCATTGTACCCAGAATATGCAGTATGTATATTGACGCTCTGCAATGCATATTGTTTTATTTGTAATATTTTATTTGTTGAAAACCAAATAAAAGAATGGTGTAAATCTAATAAGGTGTCCAAACACTGTATTGCATTAAAAGTATTTTGTAATTCACAAAAAATGTGTAATCTTCCTTATCAATGTCACATAACAATGTTCTTCAAACCAACACCTCCACTTATGTGATTAGAGCAACTAACCAGAGTGAACCAAATCTAGGATAGTAGTATTTTATGCATGGATCCTCTCTGTTACTCAAATGATGATGTTTCACATTCCTCAAATGACAGGTATATACCAACATGGACCTCTTATATTCCCTCATAAACCAAAAACTCCTATTTACACCACAAAGTATTTAGTTATGTTGCAGGCAAACACCCACTTCAGTCCTCCGGATCAGGGTGCAGGCTCCCAGCAGTCGCTGGCTGCTCTATAAATTCCACTTTTAGACAGAAGGAAAGAAAAGAAGCTGCTCTCCAATAATAGCCTTGTGTATATTTATTCAAATATCAGATGCACAAACTGTTCCACTTGACCCTGCAAGCCCAAAGCATTTCACTCAAAATTAAGCGTATTCATAGAGTAAAGATCATGGGGTGAAAGGGTCCTTAAATAGAGGCTTCCAAACATACACCTGTAACTCATGAAACATCCCAACAAGCTGAGTGGATGGCTCCTAAAATTTGTCACTGATGCACGGTACCAGATATCAGACAGAAAAATACAGCTTGTATTTAATAAGGAGCTTTTGTTACAAGTATCTCTAATATGTTACAAATCCCTCTAATATGTTACAAAGGGGATAAAGGGTTTTAGTGTATCTAATCACTTAAAAAGCTGCAGCAGCTCAATGAACTCAATCTAACTACAATAATAGAGTTTTCAGTTCTGATTTTGTTTTATTTTTAGTGGGCTATAGTGCATTGATTATAAGTATGTCAGTCCACATCTGTATATTCATGCATCCCTCATTATGTTTATTTAAAGAAATTACACTAAATCCAATATATTAACTATTATATTGATTTTTTTGTATAATTGGTCTAATAAAATATTGATTTTAGATGGGGTGAAAATGTAGTTAGAGCAATTGTACATATAGATGCACATTTTCCTAGACCCTGAAGTGCAAAGACAGTAGAAACATCCACAAAATGACTCCACTTTGGAAAGCAGGTAATTGCTAAATGATGTGTTGAGTAGCATAATTTTGGAAAACGAAGACAGAAAATAAAATTTTATTTTTTCAATAAGTTGTAATTTAATAAGATATTTCTCTTGCATAGCATGGGCATCTATAGAATTACACCCTAACAAGCATTCTACTACTCCTTCTAAGTATAGGGATTTTGCATGGTGAGATCTTTTCATTGCCTAGCTGTATAGAGGGGATGCAAACTCAATGAGCACCTTTAGTTTCTTCAAGTGGCATGAATTACGCATCTTATTTGCTGACTACCTTTTACATTTTTGTAGGCCCTAAAGTACCAGGACAGTAAAGACTCCTACAAAACATTGGATCTGGCTATGATTTGCAAACTCAAAACACTGGCTCTGGCTGGGATTTTAAAACTGGAAACATTAGCACTGCATGTAATCAGCAACACAGCTGCAATCCAGGATTGGCTGTATTCTGGCATTGACCTTAATCGGGCATTGGCTATAATCTGGCACTGGCTGTGATCAGGTAAGGGGAGGTTTAATTACAAAGGCAGGGCATGGGGAGATTATTAAACCATTTTGGGGAATATTCATTCAGGCTCTCCTGACTCTATCTCTTTTGATACTGGAAAAACCAACAACTCCATCCAGATGCAAACCAGAACTATAGTTTGCAATCAACTCTGACTCAATTGCATGGTCTGTTCACAAACACTGACTTCAAATAGATGTGGCTCAAAAGTATATTTAGTTGCATAATTTCACTAATGTTCAACCTTAGAATCTCACTGGAATTGGCCTGGAGACTTTGACTGAGTTCCCGCCATCCTGTCTGCTATATGTCTTACCCCGGAGCAGTGACCTCAGCGTTTAGTACTGCAGTCACACAAGGGTCTAAACATCAAGTGCATACTATGGAGAAAAAGAGAGCTGTGAGGAGGTGTGGGGTGGGCTCACTCTTTCCTCTCGCCACACAAATCCTTTTCACTGAAGACTAAGGGAAGTGGGAAGATCTATAGAGAAAGACTGTGGCCCTGTTATTGCCACTATGTTTTGTCTATGCATTGCTGCCTTTGCCCATTTAAGGTGTCATAACTGCCTTTTTTTTCCCCTACATATTGACAAAACTGTCCGGTTGTCTACATATTGTCATGATTAATATTTTATTGCCCATTAATTGTTGTGAATGCCAGCGTGTTATGCACATTTTTCTTCATCCGACTGTCCTAGTACTTTGCCCACATTTGTTGTGGGCTTGTTTGTAGCCTGTTTATAGTAACAATTTCCATGGTGTTACACACATATTGTCATGATCTCCAATGTATTACACCACTGCCAGTGTGTTGCTTATGCAGTGGCAGCTGGTGAAGTTTTAGGATGGGGGCGCCAGACCCCGCCCTTCCTTTTTGACCCATCCCACTTCTCATAAGCCCCACCCTTTATAGGATCCACCCACTCTGTCCACTGTATTCCACCCATAGCGTTAGGACTATGCAGCGCAGCAACACAAGACAGAGTATACAGCCCCAGCATCACAGGACAGAGTATATAGCTCAGCCTCACAGATCATGGTATATAGTTTAGGATATACAGCTCATCCTCACAGCTCAGGGTATACAGATCAGGGTATACAGCTTAGCCTCACAGATCAGGGTATACAGCTCAGGGTATACAGATTAGCCTCACAGATCAGAGTATACAGCTCAGGGTATACAGAACAGGGTATATAGCTCAGGGTATGCAGCTCAGCATAATAGCTCAGGGTATACAGATCAGGGTATACAGCTTAGCCTCACAGATCAGGGTATACAGCTCAGGGTATACAGCTTAGCCTCACAGATCAGAGTATACAGCTCAGGGTCTAAAGCTCAGCCTCACAGATCAGGGTATACAGCTCAGGGTATACAGCTAAGCATCACAGTTTAGGATATACAGCTTAGCCTCACAGATCAGGGTATACAGATCAGGGTATACAGCTCAGCATCACAGATCAGGGTATACAGATCAGGGTATACAACTCAGGGTATGCAGCTTAGCCTCAGAGATCAGGGTATACAGCTCATGGTATACAGCTCAGGGTATACAGCTAAGCATCACAGATCAGGATATACAGCTTAGCCTCACAGATCAGGGTATACAGCTCAGCATCACAGATCAGGGTATACAGATCAGGGTATACAACTCAGGGTATGCAGCTTAGCCTCACAGATCAGGGTATATAGATTAGGGTATACAGATCAGCATCACAGATCAGGGTATACAGATCAGGGTGTACAGCTCAGGGTATGCAACTCAGGGTACAGAGCTTAGCCTCACAGTTCAGGATATACAGCTCAGGGTATACAGCTTAGCCTCACAGATCAGGGTATACAGCTTAGCCTCACAGATCAGGGTATACAGCTCAGCACAGGACCCCCGGCTCAGACAGCACCCCGAACACCCCTGGCTCGCTGCTCTGATGACAGCACCCCCCCGTGGAACTTGCGGCTCTGGGCTGTGGACACTGATGACAGCAACCCCCCTGTGGGACTCGCAGCTCTGGGTTCTGATTACAGAACCCCCCTGGGGCTCACAGCTCTGATGACAGCACCACCCCGGGACTCGCGGCTCTGGTCTCTGATTACAGCACCCACCCTGGGGCTCACGGCTCTGAGCTCTGATGACAGGCACTTACCGCCAGGCTGTGGGTATCCTCTCCAAGTGCTCCTGTGTCTCCACCAGAACAGCAGCGGTGGCGGAGGTATCCTTCCTCCAGTCCAGCGCGTGTCTCCTCTGCTCCTCTTCCTAAGCACCAGGCATCCAATAGGAACGCCTGGTGCTTTGACCAATCGGGAAACAGGTCTGACGCCTTGCCTCCTGATTGGTGGGGAGGAATGTTAGTGTGAAAATAGCGAAAATTAATTCGCTATCGTTACACATTTGAGTGAGATCAGGGTGCACTTTCTGCGGCCCAAACCCACCCTATTTTGAAGCCTATTAGAGCCTCTGGCTCTAATCAGGTGCTTAAAAAAACACCCCCTCCCACCCTGCCTTTCATCAATTCATGTATTTATAGCATGCTCTTCTGGTTTGTGATTGTATATAACGTTATTTGAAGTTTATATTACTGCTCAACAAGGTGCATTTCTTGCTGGAATGTACTGTAACTTACCCCTGCTACCTAATTTCTCCTTTTTATGGAGCTTGACCCTTGTAACAAGTATAGCCATACCCTCTAGGGAAGCCTGCCACAGGGAAGAGCATGAGGGTGCATATGGCACTGCAAAGTTTGGGGTCCTGGTTGCTGCTATGACATGCACCACCCAAACCTTACCTTGAAACACAATGCCTTTGCATTGGTTGGATAGTGACAGAACCATTGATCAAGTTCATCACCCAGTAAGACTGCTCAATATACCATATATGAGCAGCATGTACAGTAAATAATCATTTTATTTGAGGCTCTGTAGTGACTTTACCTAGAGAACACAGTACAACTCTTTATGCAATCAAAGAGGTTTTTACAGGGATTGCTTAGAATGATCCTTTGTTAATGAATGTTCCACTGGAATGCAGTAGCTATTGTTGAAATACAAACTGCAAGTCTTTAACAGGTGCAAATACATTCTTTGGGATGTTAAAGCATTTGTAAAGGTTCAGATTTTTTTTAAAAATAACAAACATGTCATACTTACCTACTCTGTGTAATGGTATTGCACAGAGCAGCCCGATCCTCCTCTTCTTTTCCCTCGTTGACCCCTCATGACCCCTCCACCCTCTTGAGAGCCCTCATAGCAAGCTGTTTGCTCTGGGGGCATTTGTGTATGCTCACTCTCGAGCTGCCTCTGTGTGTCTATGAGACACACAGAGCGTGGCTCGGCCCCGCCCCCATTCCCACCTCACTGGCTTTGATTGACATCAGCGAAAGCCAAAAAAGAAAAAGATGCCCGGGAAAGCTTGTGCTCTCGTACACATCACTGGGTCAAGATCGGGCTCAGGTGAGTATAAGGAGGAGCTAAGGGGGGAGCTGCACACTGTAAAAAAACCTTTAGAACCACTTTAACTTCAATTTGACATATTGAACATTACGTAGGATCATTTAAACATATGATCACTTATTTCTCCCTGAATCATTTTTGACCACACGAGTGATTGCATTTGTATTCCATCTCTAACTCTATTGAATTACTATTTTCTATTGAACAAAACTTCTGTAGCAACACTTGAACATGTCTTAAATCTATGTGTTATACTGTGACACTAAAAAATATTATGAATGTGAATGCAATTGCATTCGATCTCTAAGCCTGCTCACCTACACTTGCAGAAGTTTATGAAACAGTATGAATTGCATCTGCTAAGTTATTGTTGCTTGATTTATAAATCTTGGAACGAAAGGAGTAAACTCACGTGTTTTTTCACCTTAATGCATCCTATGCATTAAGGTGAAAAAACACCTGGCAGTGAATTTATGGAAACACGCCATTCGCATGTTTTTGTGTGCATTTGGGCGTTTTGTTGGGTGTTTTTGTGCGATTTTCTGCGCCAATGAAAAAGTGTAAAAAATACAATAGTAGTACTATATGAATACATAAATGTAAAATAAATACCCAAATAATTAAAAAGTCATCATAAATAGATAAAATAAATTAATAATGTGTAATAATACATAAATAAATAATAAATAAATAAAACCCCTAACCTTAAAAATATCAAATAAATTATTATTATTATTAATAATAATAATAATAATAATAATAATAATAATAATAATACTAATAATAAAATAATAATTAAAAAAATACCCGAACCTGAAATAATAATAATAATAATAATAAATTTATTTATTTTGTGCTGGGGTAGGGTGCTTAGTTATTTATTATTATTGTTTTATTTTTTTAAGGTTTAGGAGTTAAGGTTAGGGGTTAATTATTTATTTATTATTATTCATTTATTGAATTGATTTATTATTTATTTATGGTTATTTTTATTTATTTGTGTATTTATTTTACATGTATTTATTCATGTATTATTATTAGTAGTAGTATTAGTAGTAGTAGTAGTAGTAGTCGTAGTAGTAATAGTAATATTAACACCCTAACAAAAGTTAGAGTTTTCTCTATTGGCTAATAAAAAAAGGCCAAAACTCAAAATTTTGGTACTCCCAGGTGTGAATGCAGCCAAACATAGAATACAATAAAGAATGTTATGTTTTAGTAGTTTGTTGTACACATTTTTTTCACCACCCATTAGAAACATATTTTCCAAATATACGGAAGGACCCTGGGTTGAGGATTTTCTGGTTCAAACCATTTGTTTTGATAAAATTGCTAGTGAGTTGCCTGTGTATTGCCACATTTGTTTTGTATTACCACAGTTCAGTGCTGTTTGTTTTGATAACCTTTTAATATAATATAATCCCCTGCAAGCCTGTCACTATCAATGTTATTATCTGCATACCAACAAACCAAGCCATATTTTGGGAACAGTGCCAACTAGACTCTATCTTTTGGGCAAGATGCAATACTAACATCCCAGTCGTGATTTATATGTATATTTTTGCCAAATATCATAAAAAAGCTAAATATTAACAATTGCCTATGACATACAGTATGCTGATTTCTGTACTGAAAGATATGGTGACCTTTAAACAAATTGGTCCACTTTAACTGCTTGCTGCCCGCCCACTGTCAAATGACGGCAGAGTGGTGCAGCTCTCATTCTGGGATGCTGTCATATGACGGCATCCCAGAACGGCAGCTCCCTGACAGAGTGTGAGGAGAGGTGAGCCGATCAGCGGCATCTCCTCACAGGGGGATATGTAGAAATGTAATCAGTGCACTGATCATCAGTGCCTTGATTACAATAAAGAAAAAAAAGGTCACCAATCAGTGCCCACCAACTGCACACCAATGCCAGCTATCAGTGCCTGCCAGTGGCAGCAATCAGTGCCCACCACTCCACACAAGTGTCACCAATCAGTGCCCATTAGTGACGCCAGTCATTTCTGGCAATCAGTGCCACCTATCAGTGCTGTCCATAAATGCCCATCACTGCTGTCAATCAATGCCCATCAGTGTCACCCATCAGTGCCACCCATCAATGCCCATCAGTACCGCCTATCCATGCTGCCTATCAGTGCCCACAAGTGCCGCCTATCAGTGCCCACCAGTGCCACCTAACAGTGCCTATCAGTGCAGCCTATCAGTGCCACCTATCAGTGCCCATAAGTGCGGCCTATTAGTGCTTCCTCATCAGTGCCACCTAATCAGTGCCCATAAGTGCTGCCTCATCAGTGCCCATAAGTGCCACCTCATCAATGCCCACCAGTTCAGCCTATCAGTTCCCATTAGTGCCGCCTCATCAGCGCACATCAGTGAAGGTGAAAAATTACTTAGTTACAAAATTTACTGACAGAAAAAAAAGTAAAAAACATATTTTTTTCAAAATTTTTGGTCTTTTTTTTTTTTTTTGAAAAAAAAAAAAACCAGCAGTGATTAAATACCACCAAAAGAAAGCTCTATTTGTGTGAAGAAAATGATAAAAAAATTTGTTTGGGTACAGTGTAACATGACCGCACAATTGTCATTCAAAGTGCGACAGAGCTGAAAGCTGAAAATGGCTTGGGCAGGAAGGGGATGTTAGTGCCTGGTAGGCAAGTGGTTAAATATCTTTCATACTTCCAGATATGGTTGTGCTCATAAGTTTACATACCCTGGCATAATTTATGATTTCTGATTTTTTTTTTTCGGATTCTGATTTTTTCTTTGTGTCATCTGAATGATGACACAAAAACTTTACTTTCACTCATGGTTAGTGTTTGGCTGAAGCCATTTATTATCAATCAACTGTGTTTACTCTTTTTAAATCATAATCACAACAGGAACAACCCAAATGACCCTGATCAAAAGTTTACATACCCCAGTTATTAATACTGTGTATTGCCCCCTTTAACATCAATGAAAGCTTGACGTCTTTTGTGATATTTGTGGATGAGGCTCCAGATTGTAAAGCTGCCCATTCCTCTTGGCAAAAACCCTCCAGTTCCTGTAAATTCTTGGGCTGTCCCCGCTGCACCTCCATTTTTTCCTCAAGTGCCCCACATAGTTGTTTGGACACTCTTTGGACCAATAGTATCCACCAGCTGGTGATTTTTATTATTTATCTGTTATTTGTGAACGTAAGCACCTTGACACTCATCCTAGATTCACTTATTATACCTTGCTCTTGGTCTGACCATAATATGGTCTTGACTACCCTCTTATAATTAATCCCAAGGCCCAATTTCTGCACCTGGTACATCAATGATAGTTTGTTGGCTAATCCTACCTATTGTCAGGATATTGAAAAGGCTATCAAAAATGATCAGGTTAATAACAAAGCCACTGATACAGACCCCCTGACTCACAGGGAAGGCCTCAAACCTTATTTTAGAGGTGTCTGTATCAGTCAAGCATTTTACTATCGTAAGTTGAGGCGACAGCTTAAAAAACGATTAGAGGATGCATTTTATTTGGCTTCAGAGCATTTTCAAGCCACACCTTCTCCATCTAATAAAATACTGTATGATAAAGCACGTTTGGAACTTGATCTTTTCCTGACGGAATCGTCAGAAAAGATTCTCCGTAAGTCTAAACATGTTTTCTACATGAAAGCGAACAAACCAGATACCTTTTTAGCCTTAGCTTTACGTAGTGCTGCCTCAACAATCCAAAACCTATCCACTTAAAACCCAAACCCAACTTGATGATTCTCTCCCATTCGCCTGGTCCATGACACATATCTCATACCCAAGTATCAACTTTACAGCAAACCCAAAGGATCTCTATGCAATGAATTACCCTCCTTTATTGACTCAAATTACTAAACTCCTCACAACCTGGTCATCCTTGCCATTGGCATGGATGGGTAGAATAATGCCCCGTACACGCGGTCGGACTTTGTTCGGACATTCCGACAACAAAATCCTAGGATTTTTTCCGACGGATGTTGGCTCAAACTTGTCTTGCATACACACGGTCACACAAAGTTGTCGGAAAATCCGATCGTTCTAAACGCGGTGACGTAAAACACGTACATCGGGACTATAAACGGGGCAGTGGCCAATAGCTTTCATCTCTTTATTTATTCTGAGCATGCGTGGCACTTTGTCCGTCGGATTTGTATACACACGATCGGAATTTCCGACAACGGATTTTGTTGTCAGAAAATTTTATCTCCTGCTCTCCAACTTTGTGTGTCGGAAAATCCGATGGAAAATGTCCAATGGAGCCCACACATGGTCGGAATTTCCGACAACACGCTCCGATCGAACATTTTCCATCGGAAAATCCGACCTTGTGTACGGGGCATAACAGTAATCAAAATGTCTATCCTTCCTAAAATTCTCTACCTATTTATTTAGAGTACTCCCAATAACGATCCCTTCCCAATTTTTTATGCATTTTACAATGCAAAGCCATACAATTTATTTAGGACAAACTCAGATCATGTTTACTAAAGCCAACCCTATATACCCCCCGTATCCGCGGAGGATTTGGTGTACCAGACCTTACCAAATGGTACTATGCAGCTCAATTGGCACAACTGTCCAAATACCATGCTACTAAGGAAACTCCACTATGGGTAGCAATAGAGTCAGTTGACTGTGACCCCCTCACTACTGCAAATATCTTACGGCTCACCCCTGCTCAATGACGGACAATCACCAACCCCATTACTAAATACAGCCTTTCTATTTGGGACAAATTAAAAACCTACTTTAATCTGAGCATAACCCTCTCCTCTCCTTCCTCCATAATCCTTCCTTTTACCCAGCCTGGTCCTCCACGATCTCCTTCTCCACCTGGTCTACTGCTGGTTTGATTCATGCCCACCATTTCTTTCAATCTCCTATTATTATTCCCTTCCCTACCTTACGACCCCTGTTTTCACTGTCTTTGAACCCAACTGTACATCAGATCCTCACAGACAAGGTCTTATTTCATCTTTATATGCGCAGTTAATCTCACACACTACCACTTCTCCCCCATCTTACAAAACAAATGGGAGACTGATCTCCACCTCCAACCGTAAGAACTGAATTTGGCCCAGATCTGGCAGGCAACCAAATCTGCCATTCCAAACATAGTGGCTCTTGAAACCAATTATAAAGTTCTTACCAAATGGTATTTAGTCCCTGCCAGGATATTCAAATTTTGTCCTCAATAAATCTCTCACTGCTTCCGTGGTTGTACTACCCTGGGCACACATGTCCACATCTGGTGGGAATGCCCCATTGTCAGTTTCTTTTGGTTGGTGGTTTTTCAAATCCTTTCCACTATGTTTTCTATCACCTTACCTCCAGACCCAGCTGTAGCACTCCTAAATAGCAAATCATGTCACATTACTCACCACCAACTTAAACTTCTGCTCTTTGTAACCATGGCAGCAAAACAAACCATAGCAAAAGCATGGAAATCTGCTTGACTCTGCATATTATCTGTTGAACACAGAGTAACGCAAGCCATGATTCACGCAAAAACGGAAGCTATTCTTCTTGATAACATACCCAAATTTTAATCAATATGGAAACCTTGGGTCAAACATTACCTACCCCTAGGCTTCGACAATTCACTACTACTACCTTAAATGCATATAGTATTCTCCTCCCTGTTACACTTATCGCATGATTGGATATCATGACTTCTACACCTTTTGTTAGGCTCCTTCCTCCCTTCTCCCACCCTACACTTAACTCTCCCCTTCCCCTTTTTTATTTATTTTTTTTGTCTGCTATACTATTTAATTTCAGTAGGGAACATTAGGGATGGATTAAGCTACTGATCCTCTCACCGGTATATGCCAGGCCATAGTGTTGGATCCTGGCCCTGATGAGCTCTAACAACCTTTCATTCTGTCCCCGACTAACTTTGCCTATACACCCACTGGCATCTTTGTCGTCTTTATTTGTTTTGTTTTGCATATACTTACAATAGTTTTTTCCATGTTCATTGTTAACGCCTTTTGGAACTGCAGCTCACAAAGTTCCCAACTGGTATTCTATTGTATTACAATAATATATTAATTAATTTAGTTTGTTAACTCATCTCTGCTTGATGATGCTTAATTATCTGTACTTATTTTATTTATATTACTGCTTTTGTTACCAATGTACAAATTTTCTTGTACCTTGTAAAACTCAATAAAATATTTGAAAAGAAAAAAAAATTATTGGGCTGTCTTGCATGAACTGCATGTTTGAGATCTCCCCTGAGTGGCTCAAACCTTCACTCTATTCTGCTGTAGCCAATGACAGGTCGACTTGTGTTTTGGATCATTGTCATGTTTAATGTCCAGGTACGTCCCATGCACAGCTTCCTGGCTGACAAATGCAAATGTTCCTCTAGTATTTTTTGATAACATACTGCATTCATATTGCCATCAATTTTGACTAAATTTCCTGTGCCTTTGTAGCTCACACATCCCCAAAACATCAGCGATACACCTCCGTGTTTCACAGTAGCTCTGTGTTTCACAGTAGGAATGGTGTACCTTTCATCATAGGCCTTGTTGATTCTTCTCCAAATGTAGCATTTATGGTTGTGGCAAAAAGGCTCAATTTTGGTCTTATCACTCCAAAGGCTTTTGTGCCAGAAAGTTTGAGGCTTTCTGTCTCTGTGCTGTTTGGCGTATTGTAAGTGGAATACTTTGTGGCATTTGCGTAGTAATGACTTTCTTCTGGCGACTGGACCATGCAGGCCATCTTTCTTTAAGTGCCTCCTTATTGTGCATGTTAAACAGCCATACCACATGTTTTCAAAGAGTCCTGTATTTCACCTGAAGTTATTTATGGGTGTTTCTTTGCATCCCGAACAATTTTCCTGGCAGTTGTGGCTGAAATTTTAGTTGGTCTATCTGACTGTGGTTTGGTTTCAACAGAACCTCTCATTTTCCACTTCTTGAAAAGAGTTTGAACACTGCTGATTGGCATTCTCAATTCATTGGATATCTTTTTATATCCCTTTCCTGTTTTATACAGTTCAACTACCTTTTCCCGCAGATCCTTTGATAATTCCTTTGCTTTCCCCATGATTCAGAATCCAGAAATGTCAGTGCAGCACTGGATGAAATATGCAAGGGTCTGTCAGGAATCCAGAAACTCATTGACCTTTTATACACACACACTAATTACAAGCAAACAGATCACAGGTGAGGATGGTTACCTTTAATAGCCATTCAAACCCCTTTGTGTCAACTTGTGTGCATGTTATCGGGCCAAAATCACCAGGGTATGTAAACTTTTGATCAGGGTCATTTGGGTAGTTTCTGTTGTGATTACGATTTAAAAAGAATAAACACAGTTGATTGATAATAAATGGCTTCAACCAAACACTAATGACGAGTGAAAGTTTTTGTGTTATCATTCATATTATCTGAATAATGGCCAAGAAATCATGCATTCTGCCAGAGTATGTAAACTTATAAGCACGACTGTATTTCCTCTGTATCATAGTTCAAATAAGGACTTGCAAAACATCCCAGCTGCATTGACACACAGATTAAATATGGTGATACAAAAGAAACATTTCATTATATATCTTAGACAAATACACTGTGGAGTATAGACATTTAACTTGTCAGCACCTTTATTTGCTCATTACATTACATGTGTGCTTTGTAGCAGAATAGATATATCTATATTTTTTCTACAAACCAATTCTATTATTATTCCCAGTGGAGAAGAACATGTCCTGAAATATTGAGCTGTTAGTTCAGTAAAGAAAAAATATTATACATACAGGCTGCTTGAAGATTTCACTGAACCATGTTAGAAGTTTGTGTTTGTGAAATATCAATTGAAAGTACTCAGCTAAGCAGTATCTGCATCTAGACTGACCACATAACACAACCCCATATTCCTAGTGTCATTATTATTGCATGTTATAACACTGACTAATTCATCCAAGGGAATGGATTTGGGGTTATTAACAATTAGTACCTAATTTTCCTTATAATTCGAAAAAAAAAAAATGTATTTTCCTGCTTTAAAAAGCATTATGTAAGTTTTATATTAATATTACCTTTTATCAGCTGTAAAGATGTAAAGCAGTAATTAAAGCATGTAAGTCACTACCCTATGACCACTAGACACTTTTCCCATTAATCTACTCAGCCAATTAAAAAAATAAATTCACTCTTTAAAAGGAAAAAAGATCAGAGGGGTGTCTTGACAATGTTAGGGTGAGGATGCTTGGCGTTCCAGCTCAAGCTCTCCCAAACTAAGCAGTGCACTGATTGCATCAAGCAAGGTCTTGTTGGCCAGCTGTCTTTACACATACACCTGCCAGCATGACTAACAAACAGAAGCCCTACTCATTCAAGCCGGAATCGCAGGGGGACCAGGTCTTGCTACTGCTCTTCCCAGAGCATGGGCAGAGTTCTCCTCCAGTCCCCAACAGGACAGCAGTAGTAGCTGAGGCAGTTTGGACAGAATGGAGGGGAGTAGCTTATCTCACGGTCAGCAGCAATGGATAGTAAGCGGTAGAAGGTAGGAGGCGGCAGTCCTGGTGTCTGCTCTGTTTTATCTACATACAGTATCTCACAAAAGTGAGTACCACCCTTCACATTTTTGTAAATATAATATTATATCTTTTCATGTGACAACACTGAAGAAATGACACTTTGCTACAATGTAAAAGTAGCACGTGTACAGCTTGTAAACAGTGTAAATTTGCTGTCCCCTCAAAATAACTCGATACACAGCCATTAATGTCTAAACTACTGGCAATAAAAGTGAGTACACCCCTAAGTGAAAATGTCCAAATTAGGCCCAAAGTGTCAATATTTTGTGTGACCACCATTATTTTCCAGTACTGCCTTAACCCTCTTGGGCATGGAGTTTACCAGATTGCCACTGGAGTTCTCTTCCACTCCTCCATGATGACATCAGAGAGCTGGTGGATGTTAGAGACCTTGCGCTCCTCCACGTTCTGTTTGAGGATGCCCCACAGATGCTTAATAGGGATTAGGTCTGGATACATGCTTGGCCAGTCCATCACCTTTACCCTCAGCTTCTTTAGCAAGGCAGTGGTCTTCTTGGAGGTGTGTTTGGGGTTATGTTGGAATACTGCCCTGCGGCCCAGTCTCTGAAGGGAGGGGATCATGCTCTGCTTCAGTATGTCACAATACATATTGGCATTCATGGTTCCCTCAATGATCTGTAGCTCTCCAGTGCTGGTAGCACTCATGCAGCCCCAGACCATAACACTCCCACCACCATGCTTGACTGAAGGCAAGACACACTTGTCTTCGTACTCCTCACCTTGTTGCTGCCACACACGCTTGACACCATCTGAACCAAATAAGTTTATCTTGGTCAACAGACCACAGGACATGGTTCCAGTAATCCATGTCCTTAGTCTGCTTGTCTTCAGCAAACTGTTTGCGGGCTTACTTGTGCATCATCTTTAGAAGAGGCTTCCTTCTAGGATGACAGCCATGCAGAGCAATTTGTTGCAGTGTGCGGCGTATGGTCTGAGCACTGATAGGCTGACCCCCACCCCTTCAACCTCTGCAGCAATGCTGCCAGCACTTATACGTCTATTTCCCAAAGACAACCTCTGGATATGACGCTGAGCACGTGCACTCAGCTTCTTTGGTCGACCATGGTGAGGCCTGTTCTGAGTGAAACCTGTCCTGTTAAACCGCTGTATGTTCTGGGCCACCATGCAGCAGCTCAGTTTTAGGGTCTTGGCAATCTTCTTGTAGCCTAGGCCATCTTTATGTAGAGCAACAATTCTTTTTTTTCAGATCCTCAGAGAGTTCTTTGCCATGAGGTGCCATGTTGAACTTCCAGTGACCAGTATGAGAGAATGAGAGTGATAACACCAAATTTAACACACCTGCTCTCCATTCACACCTGAGACCTTGCAACACTAACGGGTCACGTGACATCGGGGAGGGAAAATGGCTAATTGGGACCAATTTGGACATTTTCACTTAGGGGTGTACTCACTTTTGTTGCCAGTAATTTAGACATTAATGGCTGCGTGTTGAGTTATTTTTAGGGGACAGCAAATTTACACTGTTATTACAAGCGGTACACTCACTACTTTACATTGTGGCAAAGTGTCATTTCTTCAGTGTTGTCACATGAAAAGATATAATAAAATATTTACGAAAATGTGAGGGGTGTACTCACTTTTGTAAGATACTGTATTTTTCATCAGCTTAAATCCCCCTTCAACACAGTCACTGCTGCAGTCACTGCCAGACTCTCCCTCATTTGCCTTAACCCCTACTGTTCCTTCTGCTCCAACACAGCTACAACTACAGCAGTCACAGCAACAGCCCCAGCTATGCTTCTCTTTGCCTTCTGTTGCTGAGCTAGACTGGGATATTAGAGAGCATATTAGATCTCTCCCCACTGAAGCTAATTTTGAAGCTATGCTAAGCAAAACAGAGAGTACTTTCAAACATGAGCTAGATTGCCTTAGAGCAGACACTACACAGTTGGGAAAAAGGACTGAGGCCCTCAAAACTAAACAATTAAATTCTGCATACAATGCAGCAGTTAAAAGATAAAATAACTTTAAATAAAATTTCTAATCTCACAATTAGATGGTCAAGAGAATAGGAGCAGGTGCTCTAATATTTGAATTAGAGGTTTATCTGATTCAGTTAAGGCTCTGGATCTCATTTCAACATTGCAGAATGTGTTTAATAGGATCTTGGAACATGAGGCTATTATTCCAATAGAGATTGATCGAGCTCATCATGCTCTTAGGCAGCCTATGGTGTATACAGATTTTCCCAGAGATGTGATCTGTAAGCTTCATAAGTTTTCACTTAAGGAAGCTATTATGAACAAAATGGGTACCAGACAATATTTGGACTTTAACTGAGAGCATTTGTATTCCTTCCTAGATCTCTCTGGGTGAACTCTAACTAAACGCTGTTCCTTATGACCCTTTCTGGAAACTCTCCATCATGCGAACATTCCTTATAGTTGAGATCTCCCCTTTAGGTTATTCACAAAGAAAGGGGGTACTGCGACGGTATACAGAGTGTGTAGTAACTTGCCTAGATTCTTGGAAGTTCTGTATCTCCCTGAGCTGATTCTTCCAGAAGATAATATGGTGGACTTTGCTTCAAATCTTCCACCTTTGATTCCATCCCAGTAGTGCACAAAGACAGCAAAGAACTATAGCTGCCCATAGAGACATCAACTAGATTTTAGCCTTAAATTTTAAGACAACATCCCCATCTATGTCTATTTATATCTTGAGTTTGCCACTTCATACATTCATTCATTTGCCGTGTCAAATAATATTCCTAGACAAGGTTTGTCTTGATTAGTTGTTTTTCAGGAGGGCACTGTAGTCATCGGGGGCAACTTTAATCTCAGCCCTTATCCAAAATTAGACACTTCAACTTGAAAAACCCCATTATCCTGTGTGACTCTAAAACATTTCTGTAAAAGATGTCACTGGTGAAAACACACTATTTAGTAGAATGCATCCCAACGAGACTATAGCTACTACTCTAAGGTCCATAGGACTTATTCTGGAATTGACTTGCTTTGGTTAGACCAGTTCTATTTAGATATTTTTTGAGTACCTATTGAGCAGATTCATTTATCAGATCATGCTTAAGAACTACCTGGCAGAGATAAAATACCCCAAAGTATCTACAGAATCAATTGCTCTTTTTGAGAAACCAATCACTCAGGAGGAACTGGAGGCAATTATTAAAAGCCTTTCCTAACGAGAAAAGCCATGGCCCAGATGGCTTTAACAGTACTTATTACTGTAAACATATGCCCCTCTTGCTCCCTCATATGTGTGAGTATTTTAATTGTATAAACATAATAATATTTTACCAAAAGCCCTCATGGCCTATATAACAGGTACAGACCCCACTTCATGCGCGAATTAACAACCTATGTCTTTTAACTCTCGATGTAAATAATTTAGCAGAGTTACTAGCCTCTAGGTTACAGCGCCTCCTACCATTTGTAATCCACCTGGATCAGACAGGGTTTATTATGGGTAGGGAAGCCAGGGACAATTCAGTAAGAACTCTTCACACAAAAAAACCCTAAAAAATAAATTGAGGACTTTTGACGCTACCACTAAGATTATGATAAAATATAAAATATTTATTGTACAAAATATAAAAGCATGTAAACAATTAAAGGACTCATATCAATACAGACATTAACATGTACACAAAATTGTATGGTACTATATGGAAGTTGCCTCATCATCCCTACTGAAATCGGATGATGGGTTGCTTGCTATGACTTTGAGGCGTTGCACAGGTCACTGCCCAATTCATCAGGAAGAGAACTACAGCCAAGCTCTATAATAAGAAATACATATTTATCAACTTCAATACTACAACTATTTAATAGAGCTTCATACACCAAATGGGATAAATGTCCTACATACCTATAATATATGTATAAAAAGGCACGCAAAGGATAAACACAGTAATACTATGACCAGTTGTTGCCAACTCCCTCGGCAGATAGGGTAGTTTATCAGGCTTATATCCACTGTGTCACCAAGGGCCAAGGTTCAAGCACCACTATAGGTTTTAGTAATGGTGAATATCTAGGATATAAATAAAGGGCATAATGGTATTATTCAGATATACTCTGAAGTGATTGGGGAGAAGGGGTGCAGTTGGGATATCTTAGGGCCCTTTATTAATACTATGGATCCCTCCCCCCTCCCCACGTTTCTTTGCAAGTATAAATTTCACTTCAAAGTATACATCTTGTATCTGCACTGGTGTCAGTATGTACTAAATACCTTGGACTGTCTACTTTCCAAAACAGGGTCATTTAGGGGAAATTTTTACTGTTCTATCACGTTCAGGCCTCAATAAATAAGGCCATCAGTACATCAAGACTGATCGATTTTCATATATTTATATATTTATATAGCATAGTTTGTGGCCTCTATAACTT
Source organism: Aquarana catesbeiana (assembly GCF_042186555.1). Classification (NCBI taxonomy): domain Eukaryota; kingdom Metazoa; phylum Chordata; class Amphibia; order Anura; family Ranidae; genus Aquarana; species Aquarana catesbeiana. The sequence goes on along the minus strand of NC_133327.1, from coordinate 304,178,877 downwards.
TCCTACAATATACACCGATTATACACCGATTTGGGTTATTTTCACCAAAGAAAAGTAACCAAATTCTATTTGGTCTAAATTTATGAAGAAAGATTATTTATTTGTAAAATTTTTAACAGAAACAAAGAAAAACACCTTTTTTTGTTTATTATGCAAACAATAAAAAGATCAGCAGTGATTAAATACCACTGAAAGAAAGCTTTATTTGTGTAAAAAAGGATAAATATTTTATATGGGTACAAGTGTTGCATAACCATGCAATTATCATTTAACCACTTCAGAACTGGAAGAATCTCCTTCTTAACCACTTGCTGACAGCCTCACGACGATATACATCGGCAGACTGGCACGGGCAGGCAGAATCACTTACCGGTGCCCGAGGCAGTCGGCTTTGGTCTGGGAGCGATCAGAAGTGAGGGGGAGACCATCCGTTCATGCCCCCCCCCTCACGATCGCTCCCAGCCATTGAGAATCTTTCTTTGCTGCTGTATGCTAAACAGCAGCAAAGGAAATGATGTCATCTCTCCTCGGCTCGGTATTTTCCGTGTCGGCGCCGAGGAGAGAAGACATCACTGTGAGTGTAAAACACACACACACTCAGTAGAACATGCCAGGCACACTTTACACCCCAGATCACCCCCCAATCACCCCCCCCCCCCGTCACACTGACACCAAGCAGTTTTTTTTTTTCTGATTACTGCATGGTGACAGTTTGTGACAGTTAGTGTGGTAGGGCAGTTAGTATTAGCCCCCTTTAGGTCTAGGATACCCCCCTAACCCCCCCTAATAAAGTTTTAACCCCTTGATCACCCCCTGTCGCCAAGCGATCATTTTTCTGATCGCTGTATTAGTGTCGCTGGTGACGCTAGTTAGGGAGGTAAATATTTAGGTTCGCCGTCAGCGTTTCATAGCGTCAGGGACCCCCATATACTATCCAATAAATGTTTTAACCCCTTGATTGATCCCTAGTTAACCCTTTCACCACTGATCACCGTATAAGTGTTACGGGTGACGCTGGTTAGTTCGTTTATTTTTTATAGTATCAGGGCACCCGCCGTTTATTACCGAATAAAGGTTTAGCCCCCTGATCGCCCGGCGGTGATATGCGTCTCCCCAGGCAGCGTCAGATTAGCGCCAGTACCGATAACACCCACGCACGCAGTATACGCCTCCCTTAGTGGTATAGTATCTGAACAGATCAATATCTGATCCGATCAGATCTACTGTATACTAGCGTCCCCAGCAGTTCAGGGTTCCCAAAAACGCAGTGTTAGCGGGATCAGCCCAGATACCTGCTAGCACCTGCGTTTTGCTAATCTGCCCAGCCCAGCCCAGCCCACTTAAGTGCAGTATCGATCGATCACTGTCACTTACAAAACACTAAACGCATAACTGCAGCGTTCGCAGAGTCAGGCCTGATCCCTGCGATCGCTAACAGTTTTTTTTTGGTAGCATTTTGGTGAACTGCCAAGCACCAGCCCCAGGCAGCGTCAGGTTAGCGCCAGTACCGCTAACACCCACGCACACACCGTACACCTCCCTTAGTGGTATAGTATCTGAACAGATCAATATCTGATCCGATCAGATCTACACTAGCGTCCCCAGCAGTTTAGGGTTCCCAAAAACGCAGTGTTAGCGGGATCAGCCCAGATACCTGCTAGCACCTGCGTTTTGCCCCTCCGCCCAGCCCAGCCCAGCCCACCCAAGTGCAGTATCGATCGATCACTGTCACTTACAAAACACTAAAACGCATTACGTCAGCGTTCGCAGAGTTAGGCCTGATCCCTGCGATCGCTAACAGTTTTTTTGGTAGCATTTTGGTGAACAAGCACCAGCGGCCTAGTACACCCCGGTCGTAGTCAAACCAGCACTGCAGTAACACTTGGTGATGTGGCGAGTCCCATAAGTGCAGTTCAAGCTGGTGAGGTGGCAAGCACAAGTAGTGTCCCGCTGCCACCAAGAAGACAAACACAGGCCCGTCGTGCCCATAATGCCCTTCCTGCTGCATTCGCCAATCCTAATTGGGAACCCACCACTTCTGCAGCACCAGTACTTCCCCCATTCACATCCCCAACCAAATGCAGTCGGCTGCATGAGAGGCATTTTCTTTATGTCCTCCCAAGTACCCCTACCCAATGAACCCCCCCAAAAAAGATGTTGTGTCTGCAGCAAGCGCGGATATAGGCGTGACATCCGCTATTATTGTCCCTCCTGTCCTGACAATCCTGGTCTTTGCATTGGTGAATGTTTTGAACGCTACCATACACTAGTTGAGTATTAGCGTAGGGTACAGCATTGCACAGACTAGGCGCACTTTCATAGGGTCTCCCAAGATGCCATCGCATTTTGAGAGACCTGAACCTGGAACCGGTTACAGTTATAAAAGTTAGTTACAAAAAAAAAAGTGTAAAAAAAAAAAAATATATATATATAAAATAAAAAATAATAGTTGTCATTTCATTGTTCTCTCTCTCTCTATTCTCTCTCTATTGTTCTGCTCTTTTTTACTGTATTCTATTCTGCAATGTTTTATTGTTATTATGTTTTATCACGTTTGCTTTTCAGGTATGCAATTTTTTAGACTTTACCGTTTACTGTGTTTTATTGCTAACCATTTTTTTGTCTTCAGGTACGCCATTCACGACTTTGAGTGGTTATACCAGAATGATGCCTGCAGGTTTGGGTATCATCTTGGTATCATTCTTTTGGGCCAGCGGTCGGCTTTCATGTAAAAGCAATCCTAGTGGCTAATTAGCCTCTAGACTGCTTTTACAAGCAGTGGGAGGGAATACCCCTCCCCACCGTCTTCCTTGTTTTTCTCTGGCTCTCCTGTCTCAACAGGGAACCTGAGAATGCAGTCGGTGATTCAGCCAGCTGACAATAGAGCTGATCAGAGACCAGAGTGGCTCCAAACATCTCTATGGCCTAAGAAACCGGAAGCTACGAGCATTTCATGACTTAGATTTCGCCGGATGTAAACAGCGCCATTGGGAAATTGGGAAAGCATTTTATCACACCGATCTTGGTGTGGTCAGATGCTTTGAGGGCAGAGGAGAGATCTAGGGTCTAATAGACCCCAATTTTTTCAAAAAAAGAGTACCTGTCACTACCTATTGCTATCATAGGGGATATTTACTTTCCCTGAGATAACAATAAAAACTAGAAAAGGTACAATTTCTGGGGAAATTGTGAAAGTGTTCTTGCCTCTACAACTGGAGTGGGCGGAGTAACTGGGTGGGGTGGAGTGGCTTGAGTAACTGTGAAAAGTGTTAAAAAGCTTAATATTTTAAAAAGTATAAATAGTAGTAAAAAAGTTCCATCATTCGCTGAAAGAGCTGAACATTTTTTTCAAAAGTAATTTTTTTTTTCAAAAATGAATTTTTTTTAATCAAAAATGATTTTTTTTTCTTCAAAAATGATTTTTTTTTTCAAAAGTAATTTTTTTTTTCAAAGGTAATTTTTTTTTTCAAAAATGAATTTTTTTATTTCAAAAATAATTTTTTTTTCGAAATTATTATTTTTTTTAAAGTAATTTTTTTTTCAAAAATAATTTTTTTTTTTCAAAAATAATTTTTTTTTTAAAAGAAATTTTTTTTTCAAAAATATTTTTTTTTCAAAAATAATTTTTTTTTTTTCAAAAATATTTTTTTTTTCAAAAATATTTTTTTTTTTTCAAAAATTATTTTTTTACTTTTTTCAAAAATTTTTTTTTTTTTTCAAAAATATTTTTTTTTTTACATGGGGCGGTCATAATGTTTTGGCTGATCATGGGGTGGTCATAATGTTTTGGCTGATCATGGGGTTGTCAGCTTTTGTCACTTCCCACTCTAGTTTTGAACATTTCGCCATTCATTCCTATGGGACCAATTTCGCCGCAAAAACGTCATTTCGTGGACCATTCGGCAAAACATTCCACAAAGTAATAACACACCAATCGGGAACAATCCGCTCGTTTCGGTATATTACTTGTCTCTGTAGTGTAAAAACTGTGGGAGGAGTCTACAAGCATTATCAAGTCTAGCAGATGAAGTCACATGCATTTGGAGTGTCTCAGCATCTTGTGTTTACAACCACTGTTTCCTAGCAACGCTCATGCCCTGTTTATGCTTCCCAAATACTACTTCATCAAAACTGCCCCATCAGAATTACCCCATCAAAACTGCCCCATCATATTCCTCTATTATAAATCAGTACATGGTGTGTCTGTCCCCTCCCCCGGGCTCTGTAATCAGAGCTGAGATGCTCCAGCCACCTCCCCCCCTGTGTATAACAGAAGCTTTGGTAACCATGGCAACAAAACAAACACTAACAGTACACTCTGATTAATGGCTAAAATTTCCTGAAATGACCTCTAAACAAATGGCCGTATTTTAAAAACTATACATCCTACAGCGAAGATCTTTATATTGTGAGAATCACAAGACCCAGACCTAGATTTTGATGTATAGTATGTCTCTGAAATATTAAAAATGAAGGCACAGTCGCAGTTTAGAAATTGCCCTTCAAATTTGGAGGGGGCTAGAGTGTAGTTTCAATGAATGTCAATGGACGGCGTGAGTTGCAAACAAATGGTCATATTGTGAAAACTATCAGGACTATGGCTTAGCCGTGGACATGTTTAGTGGCAGCAGGGATAGCTGAACGTTTTGATATAAGATTTGTGTAGGTGGGCTTGAAAATGAGGGAGTGGCGGCAGTTTAGAAATCATGTTCTGATTTTCCAGCTTTTGTCATCTCCCACTCTAGTTTCCCCATTCATTCCTATGGGACCAATTTCGCCGCAAAAACGACGATATTTCGTGAACCATTTGGCGAAACGTTCCACAAAGTAATAGCACACCATTCGGGAACAATCCGCACGTTTCGGTATATTACTTGTCTATGTAGTGTAAAAACTGTGGGAGGAGTTAGGGTGGTAAATTTGGCTATAATAATAAGAATAATATATATGTGAGATAACAGTAAGTGGTCTTGCTATGCAAGAACACTTAATGATTAAAAAAAATGAAAGGAACAGTTTAAAAACTAGAAAAGGTACAATTTCTGGGGAAATTGTGAAAGTGTTCTTGCCTCTACAACTGGAGTGGGCGGAGTAACTGGGTGGGGTGGAGTGGCTTGAGTAACTGTGAAAAGTGTTAAAAAGCTTAATATTTTAAAAAGTATAAATAGTAGTAAAAAAGTTCCATCATTCGCTGAAAGAGCTGAACATTTTTTTCAAAAGTAATTTTTTTTTTCAAAAATGAATTTTTTTTAATCAAAAATGATTTTTTTTTCTTCAAAAATGATTTTTTTTTCAAAAGTAATTTTTTTTTTCAAAGGTAATTTTTTTTTTCAAAAATGAATTTTTTTATTTCAAAAATATTTTTTTTTTTCAAATATATTTTTTTTTCAAAAATAATTTTTTTTTTAAAAGAAATTTTTTTTTTCAAAAATAATTTTTTTTTTCTCAAAAATATATTTTTTTTTTTCAAAAATGATTTTTTTTTTTCAAAAATTATTTTTTTACTTTTTTCAAAAATTTTTTTTTTTTTTCAAAAATATTTTTTTTTTTTACATGGGGCGGTCATAATGTTTTGGCTGATCATGGGGTGGTCATAATGTTTTGGCTGATCATGGGGTTGTCAGCTTTTGTCACTTCCCACTCTAGTTTTGAACATTTCGCCATTCATTCCTATGGGACCAATTTCGCCGCAAAAACGTCATTTCGTGGACCATTCGGCAAAACATTCCACAAAGTAATAGCACACCATTCGGGAACAATCCGCACGTTTCGGTATATTACTTGTCTATGTAGTGTAAAAACTGTGGGAGGAGTTAGGGTGGTAAATTTGGCTATAATAATAAGAATAATATATATGTGAGATAACAGTAAGTGGTCTTGCTATGCAAGAACACTTAATAAGATAAAAAAGCAAAAAAAAATTAAAAAAAAAAAAAAAAAAAAAGCACCCCTGTCCCCCCCTGCTCTCGCGCTAAGGCGACCGCAAGCGTCGGTCTGGCGTCAAATGTAAACAGCAATTGCACCATGCATGTGAGGTATCACCGCGAAGGTAAGATCAAGGGCAGTAATTTTAGCAGTAGACCTCCTCTGTAAATCTAAAGTGGTAACCTGTAAAGGCTTTTAAAGGCTTTTAAAAATGTATTTATTTTGTTGCCACTGCACGTTTGTGCGCAATTTTAAAGCATGTCATGTTTGGTATCCATGTACTCGGCCTAAGATCATCTTTTTTATTGCATCAAACATTTGGGCAATATAGTGTGTTTTAGTGCATTAAAATTTTAAAAAGTGTGTTTTTTCCCTCAAAAAATGCGTTTGAAAAATCGCTGCGCAAATACTGTGTGAAAAAAAAAAAAAATGAAACACCCACCATTTTAATCTGTAGGGCATTTGCTTTAAAAATATATATAATGTTTGGGGGTTCAAAGTAATTTTCTTGCAAAAAAAATAATTTTTTCATGTAAACAAAAAGTGTCAGAAAGGGCTTTGTCTTCAAGTGGTTAGAAGAGTGGGTGATGTGTGACATAAGCTTCTAAATGTTGTGCATAAAATGCCAGGACAGTTCAAAACCCCCCAAAATGACCCCATTATGGAAAGTAGACACCCCAAGCTATTTGCTGAGAGGCATGTCGAGTCCATGGAATATTTTATATTGTGACACAAGTTGCGGGAAAAAGACAAATTTTTTTTTTTTTTTTTGCACAAAGTTGTCACTAAATAATATATTGCTCAAACATGCCATGGGAATATGTGAAATTACACCCCAAAATACATTCTGTTGCTTTTCCTGAGTACGGGGATATCACATATGTGAGACTTTTTGGGAGCCTAGCCGCGTACGGGACCCCGAAAACCAAGCACCGCCTTCAGGCTTTCTAAGGGCGTAAATTTTTAATTTCACTCTTCACGGCCTATCACAGTTTCGGAGGCCATGGAATGCCCAGGTGGCACAAAACCCCCCCAAATGACCCCATTTTGGAAAGTAGACACCCCAAGCTATTTGCTGAGAGGTATAGTGAGTATTTTGCAGACCTCGCTTTTTGCCACAAAGTTTTGAAAAAAAGAAAAAAAAAAGTTTTTTCTTGTCTTTCTTCATTTTCAAAAATAAATTAGAGCTGCAAAATACTCACCATGCCTCTCAGCAAATAGCTTGGGGTGTCTACTTTCCAAAATGGGGTCATTTGGGGGGGGGGGGGTTGTGCCACCTGGGCATTCCATGGCCTCCGAAACTGTGATAGGTAGTGAAGAGTGAAATAAAAAATTTACGCCCTTAGAAATCCTGAAGGCGGTGATTGGTTTTCGGGGGCCCCGTACGCGGCTAGGCTCCCAAAAAGTCCCACACATGTGGTATCCCCGTACTCAGGAGAAGCAGCTGAATGTATTTTGGGGTGCAATTCCACATATGCCCATGGCCTGTGTGAGCAATATATCATTTAGTGACAACTTTTTGTAATTTTTTTTTTTTTTGTCATTATTCAATCACTTGGGACAAAAAAAATTAATATTCAATGGGCTCAACATGCCTCTCAGCAATTTCCTTGGGGTGTCTACTCTCCAAAATGGGGTAATTTGGGGGGGTTTTGTACTGCCCTGCCATTTTAGCACCTCTAGAAATGACATAGGCAGTCAAACTAAAAGCTGTGTAAATTCCAGAAAATGTACCCTAGCTTGTAGACGCTATAACTTTTGCGCAAACCAATAAATATACACTTATTGACATTTTTTTTACCAAAGACATGTGGCCGAATACATTTTGGCCTAAATGTATGACTAAAACTGAGTTTATTGGATTTTTTTAATAACAAAAAGTAGAAAATATAATTTTTTTTCAAAATTTTCGGTCTTTTTCCGTTTATAGCGCAAAAACTAAAAACCGCAGAGGTGATCAAATACCATCAAAAGAAAGCTCTATTTGTGGGAAGAAAAGGACGCAAATTTCGTTTGGGTACAGCATTGCATTACAGCGCAATTAGCAGTTAAAGCGACGCAGTGCCAAATTGTAAAAAGTGCTCTGGTCAGGAAGGGGGTAAATCCTTCCGGGGCTGAAGTGGTTAATGACCAGGCCATTTTTTGCGATACGGCACTGCTTTACGGCTTTAACTGACAATTGCGCCGTCATGCGATGCTGTACCCAAACAAAATTGACGTCCTTTTTCCCACAAATAAAGCTTTCTTTGGTGGTATTTGATCACCTCTGCAGATTTTATTTTTTGCTCTATAAACAAAAAAAGAGGAACAATTTTGAAAAAAAAGCAACAATATTTTATACTTTTTGATATAATAAAAAAATTTAAAAAAAGAAATTTCTTCATCAGTTTAGACCAATATATATATTCTTCTACATGTTTATGTTAAAAAAAAATTCACAATAACTATATTGATTGGTTTGTGCAAAAGTTTACAAATCGTAGTAAAAAACGCAATGGGCGGGGTCATGATGACCAGTATCGTTGGTCAATTCAGGAAACAGGTTACCAACTCACCTAATAGGTTGGTGTTCCTGTCAGAACAGGAGAAGTAGTCAAAATAAAAGGGGAGTGGGAATAGGACCCAAGGTGTCCTTACCTTCAGTAAAGGAAAAGGAACAAACTGCGGTTTAACCTGATATAACTTTATTAGAACAGTTAGTAGAAAAACATTTTAATCATTGAAAGGAAAGCATATACAATAGGAGATTGCATAAGGTAAAAACTGACAATGTTGTCACTTGAAAATGCATGCCCATGAGCTCAGCCATATCCCAGTCATCCACATGTGTCAATCATCTCAAGTCATTAAGTGTGACTTAATATATAATGCTTACATGTGTTTAGGCGAGGTGAGTTCCGGGAAACCTTGGTAGCACAAGTCGGTACCCATATTGTGCTTAACCATGGACCTCCAGACTCCCTATATGCCTATAGAGCTGCTGCATTAAGTCTTTACAATGTTGAAGAAAGCATTGGTTATCTCAGACAAATAAATGCAATTCTGGCTAGAAAGTATCCCTGATAGTTAGTGAACGAGACAGGTTTGATTTCTGGATGTAGCACTGTCAAGCATAGAGATAATAAATTTTTTTTTTTTTAAATGTAGCACGCTGTGATGCAAGCATGCGACTTGAGTCAAGGAGAAACAATAGATTCACAACAAGCCTGTTAGTCATTCAGCACCATGTTTCCATGAAACATTAAAGATAGCACCACATATAGGTTGGATAGGAAAATATAGTCAGCTGAGTCAAAACACAGAGCTATTTAGACGATATTAGATTGCTCCTCAATTGCAGCGACAAGGTGGTGAATCCAGAGTCCTTTGCAGGGGTCCACAGGTGTGCAGGATGCAAATCTCTGTATTCCTAGTCCTGGTGACATGCACAGGATGTTATCCACTCAAAACCAGCATGGGGCCGCCTGGCCATTTACTTCCAGTTTTCGGTTGTTTGTGGATTTCCAGTTTGCGGAGATAGGATGAGGGCTAAAAAGAGTGATGAAAAGCCCAAGTTGGCTATCGGCAGAGGGCATGTGTAAGCACACACACCGACATGTTTCACCCTCTTGTGACATGGGTTTCTTCAGGGTGAAGTGTTGACATGGACAGAATCCTTTTGTAGGCAGAGTGACACTCAGTGAATTACTTCCTGTTACATCACTTCCTGCCTAGACATGGTCATGTTAACCCGATAGGGGAATTCAGACTGCTGTAAGGAAAAAGTGTTTTTACACCACTGCCATCTTGTGGCAGTATATGACTATTGCAATTCATAGTATATAATCATTGATGTACAAGGTAAAATCGCCATTCACAAGTTGACATAATATGCTTTTAATCACATCTATTAAATTCAATAGTAGTTGTATTAAGATGTGAATGTAAAGCTAAATACAGATGGATACATTTGTACAAACTGAGGCTTAGTATGATATTTTGACAATTGATCAATTCGGTGGAGATCAACTTATCGAGTCAGGAATAACTGTAAATTCAGCTCAGTGTTTAATCCATTCGGCGCGAGCATCCCCAGCCGAAAAATCCACTCCTTTTCTTTTTGCAGAAGTATCAGGTCGAAGTCACCTCTTCTTAATGGGAGTTTTAAGGCATAGAACCACTTAATTTTGAGTCCGTTTGTTTCCCTATTGTGATATTTTGAAAAGTGTTCTCCTATGGGGGTATTGTCATCTGGGGAACGAATACGGACCTTTAAAGGACGCTTTGTTTTGCCTATATACAGTTTATGACAGGGACATTCCAGCATATAGAGTACTCGTGTAGTATTGCAGTTAACAAAATGTTTAATTTGATACACCTTTCTTCCTGTTGCATCTGTAAATAAGTCAGATCTATCCACAAATCTACAAATATGGCATTTTCCACAAGCATACATCTCTCGCAATGGAGGCAGGTCCATGAGCCAATTGCGTGGATTGGGTCTGGTATATTTATATCAGACAGTCAGATTTTTGGCTCTTCTTGCTACCATGAAGGGTTTAGGGCAAACTATAGAAGCCATCTGGGGAGCTCGAGTCAGTACGTGCCAATGTTTAGTCAAGATCGTTCACACATCTTCCCACTGTGTACCAAATGTGGTGATGATTTTCACTTGATCAGAAAGGCTCTTGTTGGCATCTTGGTCATTCTTTGGTATTAGCAGTTCTTTCCGGTCAATTGCGGATACTCGTTTTCTTCTTTAAAGATCTATGTGGGTAAACCCTTTCTCTAAATCTTTTATAGAGTTGCTTTGATTCAGCCCGATAGTCTTGATCCAGTGGGCAGTTGCGTCTAATTCTCAGAAACTGCCCTGTTGGTATACCTCTTACCAAGGACTTTGGATGATGGCTGGTTGCCTCAAGAAGGGTGTTTGCTGCTGCTGCTTTACGAAACATTTTGTGGACAGATGGTCTCCATCAATCCTTATTATGAGGTCCAGAAAAGAAATTTAGTTCAAGTCATAGGTAAATGTTAGGCGTATATTACGGCTGTTTTAGTTCAGTTCACTCAAGAACTCTTCAAGGGATTCGACAGACCCCTACGAAAGCAGCAAGACATCATCGATAAATCTTAGTCACAATTTGGCATGGTCTAGATAAGATTCAGAGCAATAAACAACTTCCTCTTCCCAATAACCAAGATGTAAACATGCGTAGGAAGGTGCCCAAGGGGCCCCCATGGAGGTGCCTTGTATTTGTCTATAATAGACCCCTAGGAATTCAAAGCAGTTGTTAGTCAGGGCAAACTGCAGCATCTCAAGGATGAACTCATTCTGAGGTCCCATATGTGGAAATTTCTGGTCAAGAAAGTGTGCCACTGCTGCCAAGCCCCATGCATGGGGTATAGATGTATAAAGAGACTCTGCATCAATGCCTACCAGGAGAGTTCCAGGAGATACGGTTACCTCTTCAATTTTTGCTAATACATCAAGGGTATCTCTAATGTATGAGGGTAACTCAAAGACCATTTCTTTCAGTAGGGCATCTAAGTATCTTCCAATTTTCTCCAGAGGACCCTTCACCGCTGAAACGATAGGCCTGCCTGGTGGGTTCGTCAGGGATTTATGGACTATAGGAATGATGTAGATTGTAGGGGTGTTAAACTCCTTCACTTTCAGATACTCATACTCATTCCAAGATGAGAAGAGGCCGGCTTCCTGTGCAAACATAAGTTTAAAATTCAGTTCATTGATTATAGAGGTAAAGGGGTTAGCAGGAAGTTTTTCATAGGTGGATCGGTCATTTAACTGTCTTTTTATCTCATTTTCATAGGAATCTGTTGAAAGCAATACCACATTGCCCCCTTTGTCGCTTTTCTTTATCACCAAATTTGGTGCCTCCTTCAGCTCTCGTAAGGCCCGGCGTTGTTCAGGATCCAGGTTGTCTTTTCTTCCTCTTTGCCAATTCACCTTAGTTAGGTCATCTTGAACCAGGTCTAAGAAGACCCCCAACCATCTATTTTTCCGGAAGGGGGGCATTTTTGTTGATTTTATAAGTAGATTGGCGTTTCTATGGGCTAGAGGGAGTAGGGATGGATTGGTCATCATCCTTACTTTCCATTAATAAGGAGGTAAGTATATCTAGATCTTTATCATCTTGGGATTCAGTTGGGGGGTTTTCATCTTCGTCTTGGGTAGGTCTTTGATGTAACTGTCGCAGATAGACTTTTCGTAAAAACAAAGTGATGTCTTTATATACCTCAAACTTGTTCATTGACCCAGTAGGTGAGTAAGAGAGTCCTTTTTCAAGCAATTTTCTATGCCTTTCTTCTAATTTAAATTCTGAGAGGTTAATAATAGTCTTGGAGTGTTGATCAGGATGAGGATTTAAGGAAGTGATGTCTAATGATAGTGGGGAGATTATTTCGGTCATCTCTTCTGGCTCTGGGTATTGGCCCTGGTCGTTTCTCCTCTGTCCCCAGCACTCTTGTATTTTCCTTTTCCTCTCCTTCTGTTCCTCTTGTGGGCTTTAGGATCCTATTGGTAGCAGTTGTCACCAAAGGTGAGCATTCTTGTCCTAAAAAACCAACCATTCTTTTTGTATCTTTGTCGCTTTCTGAGGTATTTGGTATTCCTCTGGTTGAGGAGCGTGACCATTGCCGGCCTTTTCTCGAGGTGCTTCTACCCCTAATCTTTATCAGATCAAAGATTTCTACCTTGGCCCAATCGTCTAGATCCCTTTGGAATTTAGATTGTTTAGTGTGTCTTAAATTTTTTTGTGTTTTAATAACTTCTTTTTTCAAAATTTCGTTTTGTTTTTCAAATTCCAGTTGGTCCTTGAAGGGTTCAGGTTGTTGCAGACTAGCCTCAATTTGTGATTGTAGCTCAGAAGCCTGTAGTTTTTCTTCCTCCACTATGAGTTTCATTACGGACACACCATGATCAATACATTCCTGCTTCCATTTAGTTAAAAAATGTTCATTATGTAGATGTTCTACTGGAATGACACACTCACGTAACCTTCGGGGAACTAAACCTTTAGCAATATAGGATTCTAGAGATAGAATGTCCCATTTCCTATTTAGTTGTTTTATTGTAAGCTTTTTATGCAGTTTAAATACATTTTTTATTGATTCATCAGCAGAGGGAGTGGCTTCTTCCCCTCTGTCGCTGAAAGTGAGTCTGATTTCCTCCTCTATGTCATCTCCAATTACAAACGCCATCAGTGTACAAGTATCTATCTGAGCAGTTACACTTACAGCAGTAATAAATGCAATCCTATTGTAAGGCTTTCTAATTTCAAATAACACTTCCTGCCTCAGGAATGGTCCAAAAGACCACAAAGGCATACAAATCGTAGTAAAAAACGCAATGGGCGGGGTCCTGATGACCAGTATCGTTGGTCAATTCAGGTCACAGGTTACAGACTCACCTAATAGGGTGGTGTTCCTGTCAGAACAGGAGAAATAGTCAAAATAAAAGGGGAGTGGGAATAGGACCCAAGGTGTCCTTACCTTCAGTGAAGGAAAAGGAACAAACTGCGATTTAACCTGATAAAACTTTATTAGAACAATTAGTAGAAAAACATTTTAATCATTGAAAGGAAAACAAACAATAGGAGATTGCATAAGGTAAAAATTGACAACGTTGTCACTTAAAAACTCATGCCCATGAGCTTAGCCATATCCCAGTCATCCACACGTGTCAATCATCTCAAGTCATTAAGTGTGACTTAACATATAATGCTTACATGTGTTTAGGCGAGGTGAGTTCCGGGAAACCTTGGTAGCACAAGTCGGTACCCGTATTGTGCTTAACCATGGACCTCCAGACTCCCTATATGCCTATAGAGCTGCTGCATTAAGTCTTTACAATGTTGAAGAAAGCACTGGTTATCTCAGACAAATGCAATTCTGGCTAGAAAGTATGCCTGATAGTTAGTGAACAAGGTTTAATTTCTGGATGTAGCACTGTCAATCATAGAGATAATAAAAAAAAATGCAGCACGCTGTGATGCAAGCATGCGACTTGAGTCAAGGAGAAACAATAGATCCACAACAAGCCTGTTAGTCATTCAGCACCATGTTTCCATGAAACATTAAAAACATTTGTGCTAAAGTTATAGCATCTACAAAATAGGGAATAGATTTATGGCCTTTTTATGGTATTTTTATTGTTATTAATTTTTTTACTAATAATGGCGGCAATCTGTGATTTTTAGCGGGACTGCGACATTATGGTGAACAGATCGGACACTTTTGACACATTTTTGGGACCATTGACATTTACACAGCGATCAATGCTATATAAATTCACTGAATACTGTGTAAATGTCACTGGTAGAGAAGGGGTTAACACTAGGGGGAGATCAAGGGGTTAAATGTGTTCCCTCATGTGTGTTTATAATTGTGGGGGGATGGGACTGACTAGAGGGAGAGACAGATTGCTGTTCCTAATCTCCTGTCAGAACAGGGATTTGTATGTTTACACACACAAATCCCCCTTCTGGATCTCGTGCCCGCGATCACAGATGGCTGTCAGACATCGCTCTCGCTGTGCAGCACGCCTGCTATAGCTGTTTAAAGGGCCAATGTACAGCTACCGCGATTTGCGGGAATGAGCCGACCTGCTGCAGTATAATGAGGCCGAGTAATTGGCTAGTGGTTAAAGTATGACAGCTCTGAAAGCTGAAAATTAGCCTGGGCAGGAAGGGGGTAAAAGTGTATTGAAGAGGTAAAATAGGGTGCACGGCTTCATTTGTATTACCGTTTACTTTTAGAGTTATTTAACTTTCTCTTGTGATCAGGAATTGCCTTATTTATATCAGCTTGTGATATCCCCCTGGGAAAGTTTTTAACCCGTGGCTATAGCAGTTTTATTCTTACACATAGGGTTCTGTTTATAAAGTAATGACATTCACCAAACATTTTACTTACATTTTGGATCTGGAAGATTGACCTGCAGATAATGTTTGCTGAATGCCCTACACTCTGCTTTAAAATATGCCATATAATGTCTATGTTAGTGATTGGGCATGTATTTTATACATATACTAATATATTTACCAATTTCATGTTGTTCTAATATAATACATCTTCTCCCCAAACCTCCTGAGGATATAGATCCTTGTGAAACACTGAGCAAGTAACTCTGTCCTATTTTGTGATACTGCTGACTGTCAGATTTTTTTAGGAACCTATGTTTGTTTGTGAACATGGGAATGTGTAAATCAAATTAAACAGTGGGAAATACAGGACAAATTTGTGGGAATGTATGGGTGGCACATAAATATTTGTCCTGTTTCCAATGTTTCTACATTGCTTACATCAAGCATTTATATTGTATTAATAAAATTCTAATTTTACAAACTGGCTTGTGTAATCTCATGACACTTCAAAGGTCTAGATGAATTTTTCCTTTGTATGCATTTAGTAATTTTATTTGGGAATGTCGTGCTTAGACTGTTTTCTCAGCCCATAATCTTTCTTTCTGTAAATTAGCATTCAGAATAACGAGATTTCACACTCATGAAAAATAAAATTAGCAGAAGGTCGACTCGTGGCTAAGGCATCAATAACCCAGCAAAGTTTTTTTTAGCCTATTGACTTCTACAACTTATAGAGTCTTCTTCAAGTTATTTTTTATCCAACAATTTCATTGACAATTTACATCACCCTAAAGCTGCCACAATTAGCTATTTTCAATATCTGAAAGTTGTAAGTGCTTGTATACTCAAAACTTTTTTCCTAGAGTAGGGCTAGAATCCATGATTTTTTTTGTTGTTTTGCATTTGTTATCCTCGCTGATGAGAATTGTGATGCCTTTGGGGTTGATTTTCTAAAACTGGAGAGTGCAAACAATGTGCAGCTCTGCATAGAAACCATCTTTCAGGATGAAAGAATCAGCTTTCAGGTTTTATTTGTCAAAGCTTAATTAAACAAGCTGAAGTTAGAAGGTGATTGACTACCATGCCCAGCTTCATCAGATTTTGCACTCTCCAGTTTTAGTAAATCAATTATTTGTCCTGGTGAACACTCATCAGGACAGAATATGATGGAAAATTTTCCATCAGACACTCTTGTTCTCATGTGCTGTCCAAGAGTTGCCCTCAATTTGGAGACATTTCTTCTAATGTTTTGTTTTGTCTCCAGGACAAAAAGAAGATCAAATGTTGGTATTTGCAAGTGCACTTTCATGGGATACAAGGGCACGCTATAGGAATGGACAATGAATCTAAAGGCATACCTCTGGATTGTGTTGCCTTTTCATCAATGCAGTACAATATATATTCTATTTAAGAATCATTTAATATTGACATGTTCTAGATGCTCTTTACATAGGGAAAACACTATAGAGTATATCCTCTTTCAGCTGCCTTTATCCGAGAATGATTTTTCTGAGAGCTTAAAATGGCATTACTATGAACGCAAGCTATGGAACACATGCCTAGGAGATAATGTTCTGCAGATTTTTTTTTTTTCAACTGAAAAGAAGTCACAATATGCACAGCTCATATGTTTCAAGAATTATTATGAAGGCCTGTGTTAATAAAACTCAGCATGCTTTTCGGCACAGGAGGATAACATATTGGGTCATCTTGAATCCATATTGTGTTTAGAGGATTAGTGAGTAATAGTGTAAACATGGAATGAAAGCTTTAACCATGAGACATAAATTGTTGCTAAGACTATGTTCCTGCAAGAAATTAGTTACATTATATATCAGTTTTGACAGATGATAAATAGCAAAAATCAAAAAAATTTAGCAATGCTTTTTTTAACTAAATCATCATACAGTTTTACACTATATGGATATTCTTCTCTTCTTTATGAGACATCCCATAGGGAGGGATTAGGAACCAGTACGGTCCGCCATGACACTATCTCTCTACTATCTCCCTTTCAATGGATGGATTTGCCATGATTTGTAATTCCATGCTTATCTAGACTCCTATAATGTGGAGTATAGGGATCTAATAAGCATACAGCTTACTCAATTATGGTGAAGGTGCACTCGGGTGAATGGTCATTCATTTTCTTTCGGACAAGTTTTCAAAGACTTTGTTTCTATACATTGCATTTACCACTTACCCATATATGGAAACATTTTATGGACTGTTGTTTGTTAGTTAATATGTTTTCACCATATTATTGCTCACATAGTGTGGCAATTTATGATTTAAAAGTATTTTTAGTGCAAGCAGTGTAAGCAGCCTCTAGAACTCCCTGTCTAGCAGGGCTCAAGTGTGAGAAAGAAGCAGTAAAGGATCCATATTGGTTCATGTGCTGGCAAGATCATGGTGATAGAAGGAGAGGGCAAAGCAACAGAAAGATGAACTCACCACTTTGCTGCTTCTTAGAGGATATGGGTTGAAATAGACTAGTCAACGCAAAGAAGGCATCGAAAGATCTCACCCCTGTAGTACTTTACAATTCCAGGATCAATGCTGAATAATAAAGTATAACATGGGGACTTGTAGCTAAAGCTGCTTCATGCTGGAGCCACGGTACATGTAGAGTGATCCATCACCAATCCCCATGTTATACTTTATGATTCAGTACTGATGAAGCATATTCCACCTGTCCCCTTTTAGCAGGCTTGGTGTTATTGGCTTTTTTTTATGGGGGGGGGACTTCATTTTGAATTTTTGCATCTACATGATTTACAGTTTGTATATTGGGCAGGGTGGTGTTGACTGTTGAGTATTGGTGCAATCAAATGCCTTTTTTGTACTTTGTAACACATACACGTATACATATAAAGTATTTTATATGTGTTTATTTGTTGAATTACAATACACATATTATGTATATGGTTTGCTCACTTAGGTCAGTCTTATTCAGGGCTTTATGGATGTTGATGGATGATAACACTATATAGTATATAAACAAACCACTGTATAGGATATATATATATATAGATATATATATCTATATATATATATATAGATATATATATCTATATATATATATATAGATATATATATATAGATATATATATCTATATATATCTATATATATATATGTTATTTAGGCTTATCAATGCAAAATATTGATATTGGGTGGGGGTTTGTAGTGTTTGTTAGATGTTTTAAATATTTTTCATCTGTGGATTTTATCTGTGGGGTGTTGTGCATTTGTATAATGTAATATATAATAAAATTATTTTTTATTTTGTATACATATTTTGTAATGAGGACATTTGTTTAGGTGGTACTTTTTCTGTGGGTATTGTACATTTTCGATCCTGTTAACAATAGCTCACCAGTGACAAGCATGCTGGAAAGGGCAAAGGAAACACTCGCTTGTTTTAACAGCATCACTTTTTGAGTATCCTTTCTTGAGGTGATTGTAGCCATATTAGTGCACTTGCAACAGAAACAATGTGAGTACTGTTCATGATACTTTTTTAATTTGCACTAACAAGCAATTTTTCAGGACAAGCTTTCAGGGTATGTCCCCTTCTTCAAGGTCCAAACAGTGCTTCTTGGACCTTGAAAAAGGGACATACCCCGAAAGCTCATCCTGAAAAATTGTATGATAATCATTTCAGCCCCGAACCATTTGGCTGGCCAAAGAACAGATCATTTTTTGCGATTCGGCACTGCATCGCTTTATCTGACAATTGCACGGTCGTGCGACGTGGCTCACAAACAAAATTCGTGTCCTTTTTTCCAACAAATAGAGGTTTCTTTTGGTGGTATTTGATCCCCTCTGTGGTTTTTATTTTTTGCACTATAAAAAAAAAAAAAAAAGGGTGACAATTTTGAAAAAAAACACAATATTTTTTACTTTTTGCTATAAAGAATATCCCCAAAAATATATTAAAAAAATTGTCTTTCCTTTTCTTTCCTCAGTTTAGGCTGATACATATTCTTCTACATATTTTTGGTTTAAAAAAAAAAAATCGCAATAAGCGTTTATTGATTGGTTCGCTCAAAAGTTATAGCGTCTACAAAATAGGGGATCGTTTTATGGCATTTTTATTAATATTTTTTTTTTTTTACTAGTAATGGCGGCGATCTACGATTTTTATCGTGACTGCGGCATTATGGCAGACAGATCGGACACTTTTGGCGCTATTTTGGGACCATTTACATTTATACCGCAATCAGTGCGATTAAAAATGCACTGATTACTGTGTAAATGTGGCTGGCAGTGAAGGGGTTAACCACTAGGGGGCGCTAAGGGGGTTAAGTGTGTCCTAGGGGGTGATTCGAACTGTGGGGGGGATGGGCTACGTGTGACACGACACTGATCACCGCTCCCGATCACAGGGAGCTGTGGTCAGTGTCCTGTCACTAGAAAGAATGGGGAAATGCTTGTTTACATCAGCATTTCCACGTTCTTCCTCTCCGTGAGACGATCCCTGCAGACATTGAGTCCGCGAGACCCATGATCACACTCACAGAGCTCGCGGCGGTGCGCACGCCCACAATGCCACGTCTTAAAGGGCAACATACAGGTACGTTAATATGCCTGTACGTGCCCTTCTGCGACGTATATCAGCGTGAGCCAGTCGGCAAGGGGTTAATGCAAATATAAAAAGTATCACAGACAGTACTCGGTTGTTTCTGTTGAGTATCCTTTCCTTGCTGACGGAAACACAAAAAATCCAGCTGGCAATTAAGCACTGCTGTTAAAACAGATGAGTATTCCTTTGGCCTCTATAGTGATAGCAACAGGAATGTGATATGGCCCTATAGCTACCACCTTGTACTACATCTGAAATGTTTTTACTTTACACATCATAATTCATATTAAAACAATGGAAGGCTGTTAAACTCCCTTGGGAAGCAAGAGTATTTTATAAGCAACATGTAAATAATGTCTAGTCAAGGTTTATTTATTATTTCAGTTTTGTGTAGAGTTGGGAATAGTATGACCATTTTTCACTGATAATGTAATTAACTCACCTCACCTCTTGCTCTCAACAGAATGCTATGCAATACAATTCTAATATTCTCCCACTCTAATACAAAAGTGTTTTAATTGCTGTTGTGACTGCCTAACTAGTGTGAAAATGAAAAGAGAGGAAATCTCCTTCATGTAAAATAGTAAAATGGTAACAATGACTTGAAAGAGGCTCTAACCCCTTTCACCCTACCCCCCCCCCAAAAAAAAATAGTATAGTGCAATTTGTGCCAATAGGTGAGAACATTAAGTGAGCTACTAAGGCTAGTAAGAAAAGGGTACAAACTTTTACTCAATTCTTTACATGCTTATAAACAGGATCCTTAGGATGACACCAGGGCAGAACTTCCCAAAACTTAAAATGTGTAACTTCCTCTGTCTGCCTTCTGGACTACCAATCACATTCAAACATTAAAGGCAGGTTTGCTTCTGATTGTTGCGTGTGAAAAATGTCTTAGTGCTGGCATATTTACATCAGACATTATTTATGTTAAAGGCACCGAGGAGCCTTCAGTAGGTGCTCTAGAATCACCAGCTGCTGTGCATTTAAGGATCATCAAAATTAGGAGAAAGGAGTGGGACTGGCACACTTAATGCTTGAATAAAAAAATAAATAAAGAAACCACTCAGTAGGTAAGCTATGCTTTCTTTATGCATCTCAATGTTAAATTTTCCATTTGGCGTGCAGTGCACCTTCTATGTTGATTGGCACTTATGGGTTTTGCACTTTGCATACTGTTTTTTCTTTACTAGATATGTTTTTTTATAATACAATATTTTCTATTTCAGTTACATCTCTTTAGATGTTTAAGAGAGAGAACTATTAGCTAATGCAATGCAGAGACACGGCTATAAAATGTACAGCTATATACAGCTACCAGACAGTAATATTTAATGGATCTGAAGATACATAAAATTATTATATGTAGAAAAAGAGGGTGGCTATGTAAATTATATAAAATAGTCCTTTTGCATAGTATAGTACCTATTAATTCCTGTATTCCTTCCTCCATCTTAAAGGAGACTCGGAATCAGACATACTTTTCCATGTTAGTTGCATGTAGGCCAAATAATGTTTGAGTTAATAGTGTAACACAGGTATATGGTACCTCTCATAGAGGTCACAGTACCCAGCCTGATAATGTCTTTATCGTCTCAAGCAAATCCTGGTCTATGCACGTCTTGGCTGTGTTCACCTATGTCTGAGACAGATTTGTCCCCTAGCTACACTCTCTCACCTTGTGACTGGATAAAAAAGTTAAATGTTGCAGTCTAATCACTGGGGAAGATGAGCTTAAGGAAATGCTTCCGCCTGCCTGAAGCACACTGATGACATCATCCTATCCTGGGCAAAGCCTGGAACTCAATGACTGTCTTTAATGAAACAAGGTACAGATTTTCTGAAAAACAACACTGTTTCCGTATATTGTGACAAACTGTATTAGGAATTTAATCTTGCAAATTTGCAAAGTTACAGAAAGGTCCACATTAAGGACTTATGCCCCGTACACAAGGTCGGATTTTCCAATGGACAATGTCCGATCGGAGCGTGTTGTCGGAAATTCCGACCGTGTGTGGGCGCCATCGGACATTTTCCATCGGATTTTCCGACACACAAAGTTGGACAGCAGGAGATAAAATTTTCCGACAACAAAATCCGATCGCGTCAATTCCGACCGTGTGTGGCCTGTTCCGACGCACAAAGTGCCACGCATGCTCAGAAGAAATTCCGACACGGGACAGCTCGTTCTGGTAAACTTAGCGTTCGCAATGGATACAGCACTTTCGTCACGCTGCAATGTAAAAAATTGTTTAATACAGCGCACTCTCTTCTTCTTTATAATGTGACAAGAATTAAGTAGTTTTGCTGCTCATATTCACACACACTTCTCACAAACTTTTATTTGTGTTTTTTTAGTGGGATTCCCTCAATATATTGTTATTAGTTGTCACATCTGACAGTTTTATATTTTTTATGTTTTTTTTTTTTTGTTTTTAAGCCTTTTTTTTTCTTTAGTGTTTGGATTTTTTCCAAGGCTGATCTTTGTTCAATGTTATTTTTATTTTTACTCCAGAATATTTTTGTGTGTGTTTTGTGTGACAAGTTACCCCAACACCATTGATATCTTTTATTATTTAATCTCAAGGAGATTGTTTGGTGTTGGTGTCCCTTGTTCATTTCACATTGTATATTAGAAATGTACCTGAATCCTCACAAACAAACTGTCCTTTTTGAAGTAAAACACATAGGAGAGTATAATTCCAAACAAAAATCCTTTATTAAGGGATCAGAACCAAACAAAGAGGAAGGCAACACTGGATCAACAGGAGAAATTAGTGAAGCCTGGGACCCCCACGGCAGACATCAATTCTTCAACATCAAAATTGGTGGCCTGAGGAGTCCATATGTAAGGGAGGGCAGTCTGGTCCGGGATTCACAGAGATCTGGATAGCAGCAGATGACATCTGTGTCCCCAGGCTGTGGTACCACAAGAGGCTGCATTTTTTGGCCGACCAGACTGGACCCAGGGCAATCACTGTCTGGTCTTCCTTTCACGCTTCCTTCCGGGCTGTGGCTGTGCAGTTGGAGATGTGGCAGGAGGAGGAGTAGGACCTGGAGGAGGAGGAGGACTGGGGGGACCTGGAGGAGGACTGGGAGGACCTGGAGGAGAGGGAGGAGGAGGAGGAGGACCTGCAGGAGGAGGAGGAGGACCATCCCAAAGCTGTGTCTGAGGTGTAATTTGGCCCCTCATACCTTTCTCCAGAGCCTCTGATATGAGGGCCTGACACATGGCTTTTTGGCCCTCCTCCATCCTCTGCATTTTATATGCTATGAATGCAGCAATGTTCTCCTCCATGGTGTGTGGTGCTCCCAGGACCTCTGTAGCCCTCCAAAAGAATCTGATAGCCGCCTCCTCTAGGGCACTCGTCCTACTGCCACTTTCTCTTTTCAGGGGGGGTGGAGGGACCTGCAGATCAGCCAGCCGGCTCGGCCCCGCCACCTCCTGGCTGAGACTTCCCTGTGTATGAAAAAGGGACATAGTTGTAATGTTTTGCATCATCAATCACAATCCTAAATTAGTACTCCAAACTAACATCTAGTTAACATCATTGATTGGACAAGCAGAAATATTTAGAGGAATGCTATACCTGGCTCAATCTTGGCTCCTCCACATGCGGCCTGGAAGGCCCAGGTTGGGCGTCAGAAGCCTCAGCCAGGGGGGAAGGAAGCGTGGAAGGAAGACTGGAGAGGGATGGCCTGGGTTCAGTCTGGCCTGCCAGAAAGTGCAGCCTGTCGTAGTACAACATCCTGGGGACATAGATGTCATCTGCTGCTCCGGATCTCTGTGAATCCAGGACTTTCTTGCGCTCCCTCAGATATGTGCTCCTCAGGCCACCAATGAAAATCTTTAAATAAGTGATGTCTGCCGTGGGGATCACCTGCTTCACAATTTCACACAATTGCTCCAGTGCTGCCTTCCTCTTTGCTTGGTTCTTGAAATGGGGGTGGGTAATCTCCCACAGACAGGGCAGCTCACTTAGCATATCAATGAATAGTGACATGAAGTCAGTATCTCTCATTAAGATATCCATGTTCACTGCAAGACACAACACAAGACAAAGCCTAATGTCAGACAAAACTCTCCTAATCTTGTTACAATATAGGCCTCAATCTAGAAGCAGTATAGGCACAAGTTTGTCTCTTACCTTCGTTCTTACGATCGGCGCGTCCAATGCTCCTTCCTCCGCTCACAGATCGTACGTAATACGCACGCGTGTTACGCTTTATACACACTGCGCATGCGTGTAACTCCGCCCGCCCCTGACATTCTTTCTAGTGTATTCCCCGCCCCTTTTCGTTCGGCGCAGTGGGTGAAGAGCATGATGGCAGAGTTACAGCAGGTGCATGCTAATTATAGCAACGAGGAGGAGGAGGAGGAAAGCCCTGGTCCAGGCACGTCCCGATCCAGAAGGAGACGTTTTAAGGCCACAAATATGTCATTTGGGGAGATGTTGGAGATGGTACACATCATGAGGAAGTCCGACTATGACAGAAAATATGGGCCTTACCCCCACCCCAACATCCGAAAGGCCAAAATCATTGGTAAAGTGGTCAGGAGTCTGGAGAGGAATTTCGGGGTACGAAGATCTAAAGATCAGCTCAGGAAGCGGTGGTTGGACCTGAAGTTGAGAGAGCCAGAGCAGTACCGAAAGATCCGGAGAGTGCTGCAAAAAAGTAAGTAGTTGTGCTGTGTTCCTATTCTTTCTGTCTTTATTACGTTCGTTCTGCTCCATATGCTTTTATTAATTGTAACGTTTAAAAGGGCAACTTTAATGTTCATGGGCCTATTATTCGTTCGTATCAAACATTTTTCTTTCGGCCTCTAGAACACCATTGTTCAGGCCATATGCATTTTCACACATTTTTTGGGGCCTACTTGGATGCCAAATATTTGTTTGTGTAGATGGGTTTGTTACTAGAATGAAATGACAACTAGATTGTGTGTAAAGAGAGGACACTGAGCAGCTGTTTTCACATCTGGACACTGGAGTACTAGTGTGGGACCCCAGAACACCATTTTTATTAGGGGGGCACACAGGTGCTCCAGTGTATACTATAGGGGGGGCTACATCTGTGAAGCTTGTACCAAACATGTAAAGTATTGCAGCTTGACAAAGGGCAATAAAAAAAATATACATCTTGGAACTCGGCTAAAATAGACAATTGTACCCCACTTCCAAGCAATGTTTCCTATTTCTAGTTCTGCCATCAAATATCTGTGTGCTAATTATACCATTTTTGTTTTACATAGGGGAGAAAAGACTCGGAGGACAGCCCTCATCCGAGGAGACCACAGACCCCCCACCTATGGAAGAAGGTGAAATACCCCCAAACGAAGAAGAAGAGCAGGAGGAAGAAGAAGACGTGGTGGAGATTGGCACCACAACAGGTGAGTGTCTGCGACCACAGACTCAGGTAAACGAGATGGATGGTGGCAGATTTTTGAGACCTTTTTTTTGTTCTTTATCTCTTTTTAGGTGATCGTGATGTGAGGGATCCTGAACGCTTTACTTCAGAAAGTGCCCAGATACTTATCGGGGAGAACATGGGGTGTAATCTCCAATTGCAAAACATCCAGAAACAAATCAGTGATGTTATTAAAAAAAATAATAACATCATTGATGTTTTGGGGCGAATTTAAACCCCACAAAATCACCTGCTTTATTGTGGTCCAATCTTCCAAAAATTTTTAAAATGTTTAGAAAAGCCAAATTTGGAGGATGCACACAGTGTGCCAACATGTGCTATCTGCCATCACGGGAGATCAATGGACGCGTTTTGGGGGTGCAACACCTTCCTCAATTATAAAGTCGCATTGAGGAAAGGCTTTCTCCCCCAAAACACGTCCCTTGATCCCCCCTGATGGCAGATAGCACATGTTGCCATTCGTAAATTGGTGTGCATCTTCCAAATTTGGCTTTTCCAGGGGTGATTTCCCCCCATCTGAACGCTAGATCAAACCCAGTTCCTAAATACTGATGTCTGATATAGCCTTCAGGTTTTACCTAATGTGAACTTTGTAAGTTCAAGTTTTTTGGCTTTCTTGTTGGTGTTACACAGTCCTGTTTTATCTGAAATGGATATTTTGATTTTTCATAATGCTACTGCAAACATTGTTATACAACAAACATGTTGGTTTGTTTTAAAAACCTTTGGTAAATGCGCATGTGAGTGTGCAGGTATAAAAAAGTGCCTTACTCAAGAATGTGTGGATTATTGTCTCAACACTACAACACTTTTGGGGTGATGTAATTGTTGTTTTATGCACAAATGGGGGTTATTTCCCAAGGGCAAATCCTCTTTGCACTACAAGTGCAGGTTCAGTGCAGTTGCAAGTGCACTTGTAGTGAAATGTGTTTTTGCATTTAGGAAGTACCAGCCAACACTGTTTTTTATAAGGTTACCCAATCACGACATTTTCTGCACTCAACACATTTCTGTCAGGGTCAGCTAAAACAAACACAAGCAGTAAATGTCCACCAAGAATTTCTTTTGGTTGTTTTTTATTTGAAAAAGGTGTCACATATTGTCTGGCATATTGATAGCCCCCCTACCCGCAAAGAACTCCAGGTATCGTAACCGGACATCACGGGCATTCAGGGAGGGCAAGCCAGGACGGCCGCTTTCAAGTGCCGTCATTGTTGATGTATTTGGGATTCCGGCCTCAGGCCCAACTGAGCCAGCATAGTTGGCTGAATGTTTTCGTAGAAAATTATGGAGAACACAGCAGGCAAGTATTATATGGTTCAGTTTATACTCCGCCATATGGATGGGTGTCATAAATAATCGGAACCGGCTGGCCAGGATTCCAAATGTGTTCTCCACCACTCTTCGGGCTCTGGCCAGCCGGTAATTAAAAACCCTCTGTTCCGGGGTGAGGGTCCTCATCGGGAATGGCCGCATCAGGTGGTCCCCCAGCGCAAATGCTTCATCAGCAACGAACACAAATGGGAGACCTTCAACATTGTCCTCTGGAGGTGGCAAGTCCAAGCTGCCATTCTGGAGACGCCTGTAGAACTCCGTCTGGGCGATCACTCCACCATCGGACATCCGGCCATTCTTCCCCACGTCCACATACAAGAAGTCGTAATTAGCCGACACCACCGCCAACATCACTATACTATTAAACCCCTTGTAATTATAATAGTACGACCCCGAGTTGGGTGGTGGGACGATGTGGACGTGTTTCCCATCAATTGCCCCTCCGCAGTTAGGAAAGTCCCACCGCTGGGCAAAGTGGGAGGCCACAGTCTGCCATTCCTGTGGCGTGGAAGGAAACTGTTGAGGAAAAAACAATAAACATTACTATTTTTTCACAGAAACCTGGCAAGCAGATTAGACACAAACATTATGGGTCAACCTCCAGATAGCATTTATTAAGGGGAATTTAACAACAACAAAGTATAAGGTACACCTATCATATTCCCCCCCCCCTCTCATGGGCCATTTCTAACATTATAGGGGGAGGGGGGAACTCTTGGAAAGGTAACCCTCTTCACTTCATTGAGAGATGAATGCCTAAATACAGGGTATTACTTGGAACAGCCCCTCCTTAGTTACACTATTGGCAGCCCACTGGACAGGTAAGAAGTGTCATAATACAAAGATATAAATACACACTGTACACATTTGAGCACATTTGGACATTCTGCTATTACCTATCAAGATCATAATAGGATACAAGAACTTTAAACAGTACCATTGGAAAGTATACAGGCAGGCCCTTGCACTACATGCTTTGGGGAATTCATCCATAAATCTGAGCACTAAAGAGATGGTTATAGTGTGTATGGGTTTGGCAAAGTCAGCAGATAGATGATTGAGGATAGAGAATTGGGATCAGCTGACTTAGCAGTTGGGGGAGGGAGGGTTACAAAAAATTTGGGGACACCACAAAAAAAAGCCTCTGGCCCTCTGCCTGAATTTAAATCAAAAATAACATTTCAAAACATTTTAGGGGGTGTTTGGGGTAAAGCACTACTATGGAGCTGATAAAATACATTGTTAAGTAACTACATGAGGTGAATATAGGGCAGGAGACACCATGCTGGGGAGGTTATTGAAGGGCAAATATGTATGAAGGACCTAAAATAATAATTACATAAAAATCCAGCATGCATGAGGACAAAGGGGACATTCACAGCATATTCCAATCATGGTAATTAGGGAATGAGGAAAGAAATACAATATATTATCAAACATTCAATACAATAAAATGGGATATAAAAGGATAAAAATCTTACCTTAATATACTCCTTCTGCAGGACCTGGATGATGGCAGAACAGGTCTCTGGGATAATGATCCCCAGAGCCTGGGGGGAGATGCCTGTCGAGAACTTCAAGTCCTGCAGGCTTCTCCCTGTTGCCAAATACCGCAAGGTAGCGACCAACCTCTGCTCCGGAGTGATGGCTTGCCTCATGCAGGTATCCTGCCTGCTGATATAGGGGGTCAGCGAAGCCAACAAACGGTGAAATACGGGGTCCGTCATCCTGAGAAAGTTCCTGAAATCATCAGGATTATTCTCACGGATCTCACGGAGCAAAGGCATATGAGAGAACTGGTCACGCTGAAGCAACCAATTCTTGGTCCATGAACTCCTCCCCACCCTGTTCATGGACTGGACTTGTGTCAAGGTCAGGACCCCAACACCAAGCCCCCGCACAGCACGAACTCTACGAGGAGTACGCATACGAAACATGGCTAGAAAACGGTCGGCTGCTCAGAACGAAGTAACAGAACGCACTGAAGAACAGCAAGGCCTGTGAAGAGCGACCTGAAAAACAGCAACGAGCGGACAAGATCGCACAGAAAACTCCAATACGAACTGACTGCACGCACTGAAGAGCAGATACAAACCCACAAGCACAAACTGAACGGCAGAAAACGATCTGAAAGCCACGAGTCTGAAAAAGCGCAAATCGTCTCTCACCAAACTTTTACTAACACGAGATTAGCAAAAGGAGCCCAAAGGGTGCCGCGCTTGGTTCTGAACTGGCCTTTTCTAGTCTCGTCGTACGTGCTTGACGTCACCGCGTTCTTGGCAATCGGAAATTCCGACAACTTTGTGCGACCGTGTGTAGGCAAAACAAGTTTGAGTCAACATCCGTCGGAAAAAATCTGAGGATTTTGTTGTCGGAATGTCCGAACAAAGTCCGACCGTGTGTACGGGGCATTAGAAACATAAGATATCAAATCATAGGTGACCAGACATACAGTATCTCACAAAAGTGAGTACACCCCACACATTTTTGTAAATATTTTATTATAACTTTTCATGTGTCAACACCCAACAAATGACACTTTGCTACAATGTAAAGTAGTGAGTGTACAGCTTGTATAACAGTGTAAATTTGCTGTCCCCTATAAATAACTCACACAGCCATTAATGTCTAAACCGCTGGCAACAAAAGTGAGTACACCCCTAAGTTAAAATGGCCCAGTCTCTGAAGGGAGGGGATCATGCTCTGCTTCAGTATGTCACAGTACATGTTGGCATTCATGGTTCCCTCAATGAACTGTAGCTTCCCAGCGCCGGCAGCACTCATGCAGCCCCAGACAATGACACTCGACCACCATGCTTGACTGTAGGCAAGACACACTTGTCTTTGTACTCCTCACCTGGTTGCTGCCACACACACTTGACACCATCTGAACCAAATAGGTTTATCTTGGTCTCAGACCACAGGACATGGTTCCAGTAAAGAGGTAGAAAGAAATCCTGGATAGCCGCACTCTGGGATAAGGACATCTTTATTTCAATAAAATCCAAACATACAGTCAATAGCAGAGACGTACAGGGTGGTAGACTGCTAACGCGTTTCACATCATTTGGATGCTTATTCGTAGCTAGAGAGGGATAGTAATAGTGTGATATAAATAGAAAAGTAAAAAAGTAAAAGAGGGAGGGCGGGGTATGCACGCTGGTAAAACAACCAATCACCACGGTGCATAGCAAACCCACCCTCTCAGTGTAATTAAAACAATAATGATCCCATTATAAAAACCTACAGCTGCAGAAAAGAGGAGAGAAAACATCCATTGTTGACCAGACCAATATGGTTCCAGTAAACCATGTCCTTAGTCTGCTTTTCTTCAGCAAACTGTTTGCGGGCTTTCTTGTGCATCATCTTTAGAAGAGGCTTCCTTCTAGGACAACAGCCATGCAGACCAATTTGATGCAGCGTGCGGCGTATGGTCTGAGCACTGACAGGCTGACCCCCCACCCCTTAAACCTCTGCAGCAATTCTGGCAGAACTCATATGTATATTTCCCAAAGACAACCTCTGGATATGGCGCTGAGCACATGCAAGCAACTTCTTTGGTCGACCATGACGAGGCCTGTTCTGTGTGGAACCTGTCCTGTTAAACCACTGTATTGTCTTGGCCCTTGTGCTGCAGCTCAGTTTCAGGGTCTTGGCAATCTTCTTATAGCCTAGGCCATCTTTATTTAGAGCAACAATTCTTTTTTTCAGATCCTCAGAGAGTTCTTTGCCATGAGGTGCCATGTTGAACTTCCAGTGACCAGTATGTGAGAGTGAGAGCAATAATACCACATTTAACACACCTGACACCTTGTAGTAGGTTATGGTTTTGACATAACCAGAACTTCTAGATCAGATTTTGTCATATTTGCTACAATAATTCATCTTTGATCTACAACATTATTCACATGCCAATGATGAATTATTGTAGCGAATATGACAAAATCTGATCTAGAAGTTCTGGTTATGTCAGAACCATATCCTACTGCAGGGTGTAGCACATTAACGCAGTTGTATATTTTACGGTGGTGGTTTTAAGGCCTAAATGTTTTTACCTTAATGCATTTTATGCTTTAAGGTACAAAATGTCCTACTACCTTTTATACTTTATTTGCACTAACATGTTTACCATTGCATCTGTTGAGATATGTCCTGTACATTCCTTTTTAGCGAAACCCTTTGTGTTTTTCTCTTTTGCTAATGTAGCGGCTGCGTCCACATTGCTATGACTTTCTCGATAATCCTTTTTTACACAAATAAACGCTTTTTAAAAAGGAAAAGGTCCTACTACCTGTTTCCCCCTACCCCTAAGCACATACTTGGCTCATTTCACTGATCCAGTGCTGTCCTGGCTTTAGTAGCGCTTCTCTACTCCCTAGTCTCACAAGAGACACAGGCAACAATGGTAGCCATAGAGTTCTGCTGCTCTATATGGGAGGAGGATGTGGGGGTGTGGGAGAAGGATGTAGGGGTGTGGCTTACCAGCACTGTGTGTGTCTATGGATGAGGACAGCCCAGCTCTTTTGTTTCTTTAGAGAAACTCATAATTGCCTTTAGACTAGTGAAATAATCATTTGGTTCAGTTCTAAAAACAAATATCGATCAGAATATAGAGAATATATATATATATCATAAGAAATAGTTTTCATGAATCCAGCACAAAAAAAACTATTTGATGGCGCCAAACATTGGATGCATTGGTAGAACCAGAAGTCCCAATAGTGATAAACAATGAAAATAATTGAAGAATGGTCCATGTAATGAAATAATCTATGTATCAGAAGAACTTCCGGCCAGACTTGCTGGTTGGAAGCTAAACAGTGGGGACTTTGAGTTAAGAGTGAGAGAACAAGTTTTGCTTTTGACTGCTGGTTATTGTCGTGTTGCATTTTTAGGTTCTTTTTGGGTATTATCCTGGCAGCTTTTTAACACCTTTTTCTGTCACTTTTTAATCAGCCTTTTTTTCTTCCCTTCCTTCAGCCTACTAATTAAGGGAAATGGTTAATTGGTCACAGGTGCTTGAGGCCTATACAGCCTTCTGTAGAAATCATTTTGAGCCTGCTCATCTTGAGCTTGCTGGAACTTAGACCAAGTGGAGCTGGACTAAGTGGTGAGTTAAAAAACAGAGATAGTGGAGCTGGACTAAGTGGTGAGTTAAAAACCAGAGTAAGTGGAAATGCACTAAGTGGTGCGTTAAAAATCAGAGTTTTTTAAACGACCTGGAGGATGGGGAAAACAGTTCAATCTCTGTATTTATTGATGATACTAAGCTAAGCAGGGCAATAACTTCTCTGCAGGATGTGGAAACCTTGCAAAAAGATCTGAACATATTAATGGGGTGGGAAACTACATGGCAAATGCGGTTTAATGTAGAAAAATGTAAAATAATGTAATTGGGTGGCAAAAATATGAATGCAATCTATACACTGGGGGGAGAACCTCTTAAACTATGTAGAGGGTTCTTTACTGTAAGAGCGGCAAGAGTGTGGAATTCCCTTCCACAGGTGGTGGTCTCAGCGGGCAGCATCAATAGTTTCAAAAAACTATTAGATAAGCACCTGAATGACCACAACATACAGGGATATACAATGTAATACTGACATATAATCACACACATAGATTGGACTTGATGGACTTGTGTCTTTTTTCAACCTCACCTACTATGTAACTATGTAACTTCCCACACGAATCAGTGTTGCTAAACAACACACCAAGGTCCTGGAGAGTACATAAATATAAAATCTTCATCACACTCAGATAAATGGGATCAATCAAATCCAGCACAGAGTTCTCTAAAAATATGAGGGATGACAAAATATGCAATACATACAATATCTCACAAAACTGATTACACCCCTCACATTTTTGCAAATGTTTTATTATATATTTTCATGTGACAACACTGGAGCTGAGTTTGTTCCAATTAACTCAGCATTTAACTATAACCAGGTAGAGAGGTCTGTCTTTACTCTGGTTTCCGTGTACTGTTAATATGATTCATGACCTATTCTTGATTCATGAATAAGTTAAATAATACTCAATTATGTGAGCATCATACTGCATCACATTCATTGTAAAATACCTTTTTTCGCCATCTAAATATCATATGAAGATGCATATTTATATCCTATTACTGTACATGCCTATGGCACAGACAGATAGCTCCAGCACCATTCTTATTCATGTACTAACCCCAGAGAATAGAAAGCTATTGAACATAACATTTCAACCGAATTATTGTAGAAATTTTAGATATCAACCAATTAATAAATAAAGTAAATTTCCATTTTAGTTCTTAATGCTTATTACTGCACTTTAGCACTGAAGATAGCATACTTTTTAAAGACATCTACAGTATGTAATGTGTGTCCATTTTCATTCACTGGGTGTTTTCAGAGCTTTAATGTATGCAGTGTTTGTGATAATCAAGCTATATCTGATAGAAATTATTAAAGATATATATATATATATATATATTATATATATATATATATATATATATATATATATATATAATTTTTAAAAGAAATGAATACACAGTTCATTTCAATATTTCAGAATATATAGCAAAATCCAGCACCACTTCATTTCAATTTCCCTAAGTGTATTATAAAGAAATATTCATTACTCACTGTGTGTCTTTGATCAGAGGAGTGCTTCCTAGCTTAAAACATGTCTTTTCGCCTCCACAGGATGCCTTTCTCAGAGAAAAATGCTCTGCGAGGTCATATCCTGTAGAAAAAAAAGCAATTAAGTCATTTGAAATATAAAGCAGTGCACATAATAGTACTTAATGACATGGCCCAAAAATATTTCCAATTGTTTGTCAAAAAACATATCGTAGGCATTTCCAGAACAGACACAAGACCTGCTATGTACAATCCTTGTACAAGATACAAATAATTATGTTCCTGAAAATATAATAAACCCTAATTACCAACAGAAATGTAACATTCAAATAAAATTGACATTGTATGAAATCATTAATAGAGGAAAAGGGGCTGCAAAGACATAATCATGCTCTCTCTTCAAAACTGGCAATGCAGCGTGGATCATTTAAATATTAAAAACAATTCGCAAAATGGGATATTTTGTCATAATAAATGTGAAGCTACTAGTCTTTTTTATTTAGGTTTTATACTAAAAATTGTGTCAAAAAGCAGTCATCACAAAGAGGCCCCAGTACTTTTAATATCTGGAAAATCTATTTGTGCATCAGAAGCCCAGGTCATTCCATCACTATGGGCTCATTTTTTCTGACTTTGATGATAAACCTTTCCTGGGACTAGGACTTGCCCCACCCTCCTTCCCTATTATATTACTATCAAATAAGAGTGCCAATGTGCGCTGATGAGATAACCTCAATAGCGAGTGGTATTGTGGATGGGCAAGCCTTTATTGGTTCTGGGAGAAAAGTTTACTAGACGTGTGCATTCATTATCGTCCGAATGCATTTTCGTCCAAACTTCGGGGATTTTTTTCGTGTTTGTTTTAACAAAACGATAATGAACACACAGATTCTGAAATCCGAAAGATCCAAAATAAAAAAATGCTTTATTTTTGAATCCATTATATTTTCGTATCATTGTGACAACAGTTTGATATAGATAGATATAAGATTCAACATGACGGTGACTATAGAGATCTGTGTCTATTGAACCTGCAGTCGAATGTGCCTAACCTAACTCTATTAGTCCAAGATTATTCAACATAGAGAGAAAAGATTTAACATTATAGATACAATAGTAAAAGAGCTGTTAGTGGTCTCTGCTGGAATGGGTGGGGGAAGTAAAATGATGATGATGATCAATGTTATTGGCTTATTGTAACCAAAGAGAAGGAGCAGTAAAATAGCTAGAACTTAGTGCACACTCGTATAGCCAACTTACTTTCACTTACGATTGCCAACAGAGACAGACACACTGAATAATTTCAGACAGTCAATCTTAGCTGGTCTGTTTGTTTGTTAACAGAGAACCTCAATTATTAAGCAATAAACACAGCAGCAGAACAGATAGTGAAGCAAGCTATAGTTCAACTTAGCTTTTTTATTTCATCTGCTATTAATCTGCTAGTGTGTTAGTGTTGTGTTGAACTTGATAATGATACTACTCAAACAACATTAGAATTCTTCTATAGCTTGTGGGCGGAACATTCGACTGGAAATGTGCGATGGCGTCGTCGTACAGTTTAACTGCTTCGTCAAATTTTCTTAAAACATCCGACAGACACCATAAGCCTTCAATTGACAGATTCGACCTTAATTAATTTGGATTTTAGTATGAATGCATTTTTTAACAAAACAAAATAAATAAAAATGAATTTCGGGAGTAACTAAATAAATGTAGTTTTCGGGCGAAACCGAAATTTCAAAAAGTTTACCTTGGAAGTCAAGGCTATAGTAATAGACTGCTTTCAAGGCTAAATGGGAGCAAATAAATGGGTTTTAAGGTTATAAGAAGCTGGTAATGCTTTTGGGTAGGTTTTAAGTTCGTTGTCTCTATTGGAAAGATTCCTTCTTATGCCCTGTACACATGGTCGGATTTTCCGACGGAAAATGTGCGATCGGAGCTTGTTGTCGAAAATTCCGACCGTGTGTGGTCTCCATCTGACTTTTTCCATTGGAATTTCCGACACACAAAGTTTGAGAGAAGGCTATAAAATTTTCTGACAACAAAATCTGATCGCGTCAATTCCGACCGTGTGTGGACAATTCCGACGCACAAAGTGCCACGCATGCTCAGAAGAAATTCCGAGACGGAACTGCTCGGTCTGGTAAAATTAGCGTTCAGAATGGATATAGCACTTTCGTCATGCTGCAATGTTTTAAATTGTTTAATGCAGCGCACTCTCTTCTTCTTTATAATGCTAGAAGAATGAAGTAGTTTTGCTGCTCATATTCACACAGAGTTCTCACAAACTTCTTTCTTTATTATTTATGGTCATTTCATCAATATAATATTTGTATTTGTCACATCTGACTCAAAATTTTTTTTTTTTTGGTTAGTATTTTTTTCAAGCCTCATATTTCATTTTTTTTTTTAACTCCAGAATAGATTTGGGTGTGTTTTGTGTGTCAAGTTACCACAACACCATTATTATCTTGTATTATTTAATCTCAAGGAGGTTGCTTGGTGTTGGTGTCCCTTGTTAATTTCACATTGTATTTTTGAAATGTACCTGCCTCCTCACAAACAAACTGTCCTTTTTGAAGGAAAACACACATAGGCAAGTATAATTGCAACAAAAAATCCTTTATTAAGGGCTCAGAACCAAACAAAGAGGGAGGAAACGCTGGAGAAACTGCAGAGCTTGGCAAAGCCCTTGGCCCCCAGGGCACACATCAACTATTGTCATGCAAAATTGGTGGCCATATATAAGGGAGTGCAATCTGGTCCAGAAGTCCAAGAGATCATGAACAGCAGCAGATGACATACATGTCCCCAGGTTGTGGTCATACAAGAGGCTGCATCTTTTGTCAGACCAGACTGAACCCAGGTCATCACTCTCTGGTCTTTCTTCCACGCTTCCTTCCACACTGTGGCTCTGGTGGTGGAGGTGTGGCAGGGGGAGGAGTAGGACCTGGAGGAGGAGGATGGTCCAACTCACACAGGTGGGTATTGGGTGTGATTTGGCCCCTCACCCCCTTAGTTAAGGTTTTATAAATGAGTTCCTCACACATGAGGTGTTGGCCCTCCTGCATGCCCTGCAGTTTTGTGGCAGCCATGCAGGCAAAGGCCTCTTCAGGAGTGGGGAAGGCTCTGAGGGACGCAGAAGCCTCCTGAATCAGCCCGAGTGCTGAATCCTGCACGTTACTCCCCTTCCTGGGTCTTTTGTTTGGAAGGCAGAGGGGAGGGAACTACGATTCTGTCAGGCTCCTACTGGGCCCAGCCTTCTTCTGGCTGCCACTTGGCTCTGCCTCCTCCTGGCTGCCACTAAACCCCGCCTCCTCCTGCCTGCCACATTACACAGCCTCCTCCTGTGTGCCACATTCCACAGCCTCCTCCTCGCTGAGGTCTTCCTGGGTATGAAAAAGAGACATAGTTTTAGTTTTTTCTTCATCAATCACACATAATTTTCATCTCATGACTGTTGCAAATTGAATGTTACCAAATATAACAGACTATCATTCTGAGCCCAGCATTTTTCATTCTTGTCCCAATTATTTTTGCCCACTACTGTCTATTGATATGTTAAACACTTTATTAAATCAGCGATTAGTAATCAATAATAACATCTAGTAAACATCATTTATTTCTTGACCAGAAATCTGGAGCTCCAGCTGGGCTCCGCCACTTCTTCCTGGCTGGAAGTCCCAGGTTGGACATCAGAAGCCTCAGCTGGGGTGGAAGATATGGTGGAAGGAAGAGTGGAAGGAAGGGTTGAGAGGGATTCAGAGGGATTCACTGACTTCAGTGTGGTCTGATAGAAATCGCAGTCTCTCATAGTACCACAGCCTGGGGACATAAACGTCATCTGTTGCAGCTCCTGATCTCTGGGAATCCTGGACCTTCTTGTGCTCCCTAAGATAAGTGCTCCTCAGGCCACCAATTTTGGCTTTTAAATAGGAGATGGTTGCTGTGGGGACCACCGGCTTCACCAACTCCAGCAGTTTATCCAGTGCTGCCTGCCTCTTTTGTTTATGATTATAATGCGGGTGTTTCACCTGCCACAGACAGACACCTGTATTTGTCTCTGAACAGGGGGAGGAAGTTGTGGTCATTGAAGCCATCCATTTTATCTGCAATACACAAGACAAACCCTAATGTCAGGCTAAAGTCTCCTAATCTTGTCCCAATATAGGCCTCAATCTATAAGCAGTATAGGCCCAAGTTTAAATGTTACCTTCGTTATCACGATCGGCGCTTTCAAAACTCCTTCCTCTGCTCGTATATACTACACACGCGTGTTACGTTTTATATACACTGCGCATGCGTGAGACTCCACCCGCCCCGTTCTTTGTAGTCTATTCCCGCCCCTTCTCGTTCGGCGCAGTGGGGGAAGAGCACATGGCGGAAATACAGCAGGTGCGTGCTAATTACAGCAATGAGGAGGAGGAAAGCCCAGAGCCAGAAGTGTCCCGATCCCGGAGGAGACGATTTAAGGCATCAAATATGTCCTTTGGGGAGATGTTGGAGATGGTCGACATCCTCTAGAGGGCCGACTATGAAGGGAAGTATGGACCTTACCCCAACCCCAATGTCAGAAAGGCCAAGATCATGGCGAAAGTAGTCAAGAGTCTGCACCGGAATTTTGGGGTACGACGATCGAAAGATCAACTCAGGAAGCGGTGGTCGGACCTCAAATTAAGGGAGCACGAGCAGTACAGAAGGATCAGGAGAGTGCTGCAAAAAAGTAAGTAGTTGTCCTGTGTTCCTATTCATTATTTTTATTACGTTCATGCTGCTCCATGTGCTTTTCTTTATACTGTTGTACAGTTTAAAATGACAACTTTCATGTTCATGGGCACATTGTTCGTTCGCCAGAAACAATGTTCGTTCGGCCTAGAAAACACCATTGTTTTGGCCATATGCATTTGAATACATTTTTGATAGCCTACTTCTCCTCAAATAATTTTGGTGTCTAGATGGATTTGTAACTAGAATGTAATGCAAACTAGATTCTGTGTAAGGAGAGGACACTCAGCAGCTGTTTACACATCTGGACACTGGAGCACTAGTGTGGGAGACCAGAACACCCTTTTTATTAGGGGGCCCACACAGGTGCTCCAGTGTATACTACAGGGGTGTCTGCTTGTACAAAACAGGTAAGTATTCAAGCTTGACAAAGGAAAACAATATTTCTTCATCTTGGAACTCTGCCAAAACAAACAATTGTACCCCACTTCCAAGCAATGTTTCATATTCCTATTTCTGCCATCAAATATCTGTGTGCTAATTATACCTATTTTTTTTACATAGGGGAGAAAAGACTCAGAGGACACCACTCATCCATGGAGACCACAGACCCCCACCTCAGGAAGAAGTGCAAATCCCCCAAAGCTAAGCAGAGCAGGAGGAGGAGGAGGGAGACGTGGTGGAAATAGTCACCACAACAGGTGAGTGTCTGCGACCACAGGCTCAAGTAAGAGATGGATGCCGGCAGATTTCTAATACATGGTGTGTTTTTGTTTTTAGATTTTTAGGTGATCGTGATGTTGTGGATCCAGGTCATTTCACCAGTGAGAGTGCCCAGATCCTGATCGGGGAGATCATGGGGTGTAATAGGGACTTGGAAAAATGTTTCCGATTTTTTGACATATTCTCGAAAAGCCAAATTTTGAAGATGCACACAGTGTGTCAACAGTGTGTGCTATCTGCCATCACGGGAGATCAATGTAGGCGTTTTGGGGGTGCAACCCCTTCCTCAATAATAAAGTAGCTGAGAGAAAGGGGTTGCACCCCCAAAACACCTCCCTTGATCCCCCGTGATGGCAGCTAGCACATGTTGACATTTGGCAATTTGTGTGCATCTTCAAAATTTGGCTTTTCCAGGGGTGACTTCACCCCATCTGAACGCAATATCAAACACAGTTTATGAATACTCATGTCTTATATTGCCTTCAATTTCTACAAAAGTTGAACTTTGTAAGTTCCAGATTTGTGTATTTCTTGTTGGTTTTAAACATGCCTGTTTTACCTTAAATGGACATTTCTACTTTTATTAACGTTACCCAAAAAATTGTTATACAACAAACATGTTGGTTTGTTTTAAAAACCTTTTATAATTGCACATGTGATTGTGCTTGTATTAAAAAGACTGATAATCAACAATGTGTGGATTATTGTTTCAAAGCTCCCAAACTTTTGTTGTGGTAAAATTGGTGTTTTCTGTGACAATGGGGGTTATTTCCTAAGGGCAAATCCACTTTGCACTACAAGTGCAGTTTCAGTGCAGTCTCAAGTGCACTTGTAGTGCAAAGTGTATTTTACTTTAGTAAATAACACACAACAGTACTTTCTAATGTTACACAATCACGCCATTTTCAGGACTACCCACATTCCAGTCATGGTCAGCTAAAAGAAACACAAGCAGTAAATGTCAGCACATATCATATTTTAGTAGTTATTTTTGTATTTAAAAAATGTCTCAGACATTGTCTGGCATATTGATGGCCCCCCTACCCGCAAAGTATAAAAGGTATCTTAGACGGACCTCGCGGGCACTCTGGGGGGTAAGCCAGGACGGCCAGCTTCAAGCGCCATCAGGGTTGGTTTATTTACATGAATTCCGGCCTCAGGCCCAACTGAGGCAGCATAGTTCACAGAATTTCTCCTTAAAAAGTTGTGAAGAACACAGCACGCCAGGATAATGTGATTCAGTTTATACTCCGCCATGTGTATGGGTGTAAGAAATAGGTGGAACCGGCTGGCCATGATTCCAAACGTGTTCTCCACCACTCTTCTGGCTCTGGCCAGCCGGTAATTAAAAACCCTCTGGTCCGGGGTGAGGGTCCTCATCGGGAATGGCCGCATAAGATGGTCCCCCAGCGCAAATGCTTCATCTGCAATGAAGACAAATGGGAGTCCTTCCACATTGTCTTCTGAAGGTGGTAAGTCCAAGCTGCCATTCTGGAGACGCCTGTAGAATGCCGTCTGGGCGATGACTCCACCATCTGACATCCGGCCATTCTTCCCCACGTCCACATACAGGAACTCATAAGTAGCCAACACCACCGCCAACATCACAATACTATTGAACCCCTAATAATTATAATAGTATGACCCAAAGTTGGGTGGTGGGACGATGTGGATGTGTTTCCCATCAATTGCCTCTCCGCAGTTAGGAAAGTCCTACCGCTGGGCAAAGTGGGAGGCCACAGTCTGCCATTCCTGTGGGTTGGAAGGAAACTGTGGAGTCAAACAAGAAAAAGAAATGAATCATTTTGCACATAAACATGGAAAGCAGATTAGACACAAACATTCTTGGCCAACATCAGTATAACATTTATTTTAGGGACTATTTAAAGACAAAGGTATAAGGTCCACATATCAGATCTCCCCCCCCCCCCATGAGCCATTTGTTAAATTTTATGGGGGGAGATGTTTTGGACCGGTAACCCTCTCCACTTCATTGAGAGATGAATGCCTAAATAATGTGTCTTACTTTGGTCAGCCCCTCCTTACTTACACTATTGGCAGCCCACTGGACAGGTAAGAAGTGTCATAATACAAAGATATAAATACACACTGTACACATTTTAGCACATTTTTACATTCTGCTATTACCTATCAAGATAATAAAAGGATACCAAAAAGTTAAACAGTGCCATTTAAAAGTATTCAGGCAGGCCCTTGCACTACATGCTTTGGGGAATTCATCCATAAATCTGACCACAAAATAGGTGGGTATAGTGTGTATGGGTTTGGCAAAGTCAGCAGATAGTCAGCAGATAGAGGATTGGTATCAGCAGTTGGGGGGAGGGAGGGTTCCAAATGATTTTGGGACACCAAAAAAAAAAAAACCTCTGGCACTCTGCCTGAATTTTAAGCCCAAATCTCATTTTTACATATTTAGGGGGTGTTTAGGGTAAAGCACTACTATGGAGCTGACAAAATACATTGTTAAGTGACTACATGAGGTGAATATAAGCCCAGGAGAGCCTGCTGGGGAGGTTAGTGAAAGCAAATATACATGAAGGACAAAACTAAATTACATAAAAATCCAGCATGCATGAGGACAAAGGGGACATTCACAGCATATTACAATCATGGTAATTAGGGAATGATGAAAGAAATACAATACATTAGCAAACATTCTATACAATAAAATGTGATGTAAGAGGATAAAAATCTTACCGTAATATACTCCTTCTGCAGGACCTGAATGATGGCAGAACAGGTCTCTGGGATTATGATCCCCACAGCCTGGGGGGAGATGCCTGTCGAGAACTTGAGGTCCTGCAGGCTTCTCCCCATCGCCAAGTACCGCAGGGTGGCGACTAGCCTCTGCTCCGGAGTGATGGCTTGCCTCATGCAGGTATCCTGCATGCTGATATAGGGGGTCAGCAAAGCCAACAAACAGTGAAATACGGGGTCCGTCATCCTGAGAAAGTTCCTGAAATCGTCAGGATTATTCTCACGGATCTCAAGGAGAAAAGGCATGTGACAGAACTGGTCACGCTGGAGCAACCAATTCTTGGTCCATGAACTCCTCCCCACCCTGTTCATGGACTGGACTTGTGTCAAGGTAAGGACCCCAACACCAAGCCCCCGCACAACACGAACTCTACAAGGAGTACGTACACGCAACATGGCTAGAAAACGGTCGGCTGCTCAGAACGAAGTAACAGAACGCACTGAAGAACAGCAAGGCCTGTGAAGAGCAACCTGAAAATCAGTAACGAACAAACACAATGACAAGTTAATTGTACTCGCTGCACACACTTAAGACCAGATACAAACCCACAAGCACAAACTGAACAGCAGAAAATGATCTGAAAACCACGAGTCTGAAAAGGCGCGAATCGTCTCTCACCAAACTTTTACTAACACGAAATTAGCAAAAGGAGCCCAAAGGGTGCCGTGCTTGGTTCTGAACTGGCCTTTTATAGTCTTGTCGTACGTGGTGTACGTGACCGTGTTCTTGGCGATCAGAAATTCTGACAACTTTGTGCGACCGTGTGTATGCAAAACAAGTTTGAGCCAACATCCGTCGGAAAAAATCCATGGATTTTGTTGTCGGAATGTCTGATCGTGTGTAAGGGGCATTAATGTCGCATAAAGAAGGTTTAGAAGAAGGGGTATCCACAGGTGTCTAATCCAGCTCTATACCACAAGATCATCAATCCAATAATGCATACACAAATGAGGAAATTTGAGAAAGGTGGGTCCTTAGTGATGGCCTTGTGGTATAACTAGTCTCATAAAATGCACAAAGTATTCTAAATTTCATAATTTTATTACAAAAGCATTAAAATTACATTTAATATCAGATGAATAAAATACACCCCAATGCACATAATCAACCATGTGATGGTAGTTAGACTTAATGTAGAGCTGTCCTATGTGTTTCCCGGTCGCAGCTGCTTCTTCAGGGTTTCAGCCTCTCATCATCTGACTTAATATCTGCTAATAGTAATCAGATAAATACATAAGCTTAAACATTTTATTCACCTAATATTACATGTAATTTTAATGTTTTTGTAAAAAAAGAAGACATTTTAAAATACTTTGTGGATTTTATGAGACTAGTTATACGACAAGGCTGTCACTAAACACCCACCTTTCTCAAATTTCCTCATTTAAAGATTTCTATTGATTAGCTCCTGATTAGGGTTGAGCTTCAAGTTCGAGTCGAACTCATGTTCGACTCGAACATCGGCTGTTCGCCAGTTCGCTGAACAGCAAACAATTTGGGGTGTTCGCGGCAAATTCGAAAGCCGCGGAACACCCTTTAAAAGTCTATGGGAGAAATCAAAAGTGCTAATTTTAAAGGCTTATATGCAAGTTATTGTCATAAAAAGTGTTTGGGGACCTGGGTCCTGCCCCAGGGGACATGGATCAATGCAAAAAAAGTTTTAAAAACATCAATTTTTTCAGGAGCAGTGATTTTAATAATGCTTAAAGTGAAACAATAAAAGTGTAATATGCCTTTAAATTTCGTACCCGGGGGGTGTCTATAGTATGCCTGTAAAGGGGCGCATGTTTCCCGTGTTTAGAACAGTCTGACAGCAAAATGACATTTCAAAGGAAAAAAAGTAATTTAAAACTACACGTGGGTATTAATGAATTGCCGACTGGTTAGGTAAGGTTATGTCAGCTGTTATTTGTTTACATTAGAGAGCTGCAAGGTTGGAAACTTTCTGCTGCTAGGGAAAATAAGCAGAAAAGAGGTGCAATTCCATTATCTCTGTTGTGACTTTTAAAGATTAATTTCTCCGCACTGTTTATAGGTACAAGGTAAATGGGGGCTTGTTTTAGCGTGCTTTTACTGTTTGTTCAGAATATGTAAACACTTTATTGTGCATAGTCTGGACACATATGTGCCTTAATGGCCAACGAAAGCCAAAACGTTCTTTAGAGTTGAATAAATAAGTCAAGATTAATAGTTCTGTGAAGTTTTTTCTTTGTCAAGCAATGAAGGTAGCTGTTGTCTTGACATAAAAAGACAAACTGCCTCCGCAGTGATCTACCATCAGGAGTAGGGATGAGCCGAACACCCCCCTGTTCGGTTCGCACCAGAACATGCGAACAGGCAAAAAATTTGTTCGAACATGCGAACACCGTTAAAGTCTATGGGACATGAAAATTAATAATCAAAAGTGCTAATTTTAAGGCTTATATGCAAGTTATTGTCATAAAAAGTGTTTGGGGACCTGGGTCCTGCCCCAGGGGACATGGATCAATGCAAAAAAAAAAAGTTTTAAAAACGGCCGTTTTTTCAGGAGCAGTGATTTTAATAATGCTTAAAGTGAAACAATAAAAGTGTACTATTCCTTTAAATTTCGTACCTGGGGGGGTGTCTATAGTATGCCTGCAAAGTGGCGCACGTTTCCCGTGTTTAGAACAGTCTGACAGCAAAATGACATTTCAAAGGAAAAAAAGTCATTTAAAACTACTCGTGGCTATTAATGAATTGCCGGTCCGACAATACACATAAAAGTTCATTGATAAAAACGGCATGGGAATTCCCCACAGGGGAACCCCGAACCAAGATTTTTTTAAAAAATGACGTGGGAGGTCCCCCTAAATTCCATACCAGGCCCTTCAGGTCTGGTATGGATATTAAGGGGAACCCCAGCCAAAATTAACATGGGAAACATGGGAAACATGCGTCCCTTTACAGGCATACTATAGACTCCCCCCCAGGTACGAAATTTAAAGGAATGTTACACTTTTATTGTTTCACTTCACTTGTTTCACGCATAATTAAAATCACTGCTCCTGAAAAAAACGGCAGTTTTTAAAACTTTTTTTTGCATTGATCCATGTCCCCTGGGGCAGGACCCAGGTCCCCAAACACTTTTTATGACAATAACTTGCATAAAAGCCTTTAAAATTAGCACTTTTGATTATTCATGTTCGTGTCCCATAGACTATAATGGTGTTCGAACAAATTTTTTGCCTGTTCGCATGTTCTGGTGAGAACCGAACAGGGGGGTGTTCGGCTCATCCCTACTCCTGATGGTAGATCACTTCACTTTTATTTTGATTTGTCACATCTGACAACATTATTTTTGTGTTGTATTTTTTTTTTTTTTTTTTTGTTTTAAGGCAGATTATTTTTTTTTTGGTTTGTATATTTTTCAAGCCTGATCTTTGTTTTATTGTATTTTTAGTTTTACTCCAGAATATTTTTGTGTGTGTTTTGTGTGTCAAGTTACCACAACACCATTGATATGTTGTTATATTTAATCTGTAGGAGATTGTTTGGTGTTGTTGTCTCTTGTTAATTTCACATTGTACTTTAGAAATGTACCTGAATCGTCACCAACAAACTGTCCTTTTTGAATGAAGAGACACATAGGAGAGTATAATTTCACAAAAAATTTCATTTAATAAGGGCTCACAACTAAACAAAGAGGGAGGCAATGCTGGAAAAACAGCAGAAATGGGTGAAGCCTTGGACCCCCGGGGCACACATCAACTATTTTCAAGCAAAATTGGTGGCCTGAGGAGTCCTTATCTAAGGGAGTGCAGTCTGGTCCAGAAGTCCCAGAGATCCGGAAAGCAGCAGATGACATCTGTGTCCCCAGGCTGTGGTCATACAAGAGACTGCATCTTTTGCCAGACCAGACTGAACCCAGGGTCATGA
This sequence comes from Aquarana catesbeiana, assembly GCF_042186555.1. NCBI lineage: Eukaryota > Metazoa > Chordata > Amphibia > Anura > Ranidae > Aquarana > Aquarana catesbeiana. The sequence continues at coordinate 304,133,981 of NC_133327.1, read as the reverse complement.
CTCTCTTGTCTTCCTTCCACGCCTCCTTCCATGCTGTGGCTCTGGTGGTGGAGTTGTGGCAGCAGGAGGAGGAGGGGCCAACTCACTCAGGTGGGTATTGGGTGTTAGTTCCCCACTCACCCCCTTAGGACTTTATACAGAAGGTCCTCACATAGCTTGCGTTGACCCTCCTGCATGCCCTGCAGTTTTGTCGCAGCTATGCAGGCAAAGGCGTCTTCAGGAGTGGGTAAGGCTCTGAGGGATGCAGAAGCCTCCTGAATGAGCCTGAGCGCAGAATCCTGCATGTGAGTCGCCTTCCTCGCTCTTTTGTATGGAAGGCGGAGGGGAGGAACCTGCGATTCGGTCAGGCTTCGACTTGTCCCAGGCTTCTCCTGGCTGACACTTAGCCCCGCCTCCTCCTGGCTGCAACTTAGCCCTGGCTGCCACATTCCACAACCTCCTCCTGGCTGAGGTCTTCCTGTGTATGAAAAAGGGACATTGTTTTAGTATTTTTTTCATCAATCACACACAATTTTAACCTCCTGACTGTTGCAAATTGAATGTTAACAAATATAACAGACTATCATTCTGAGCCCTGCATTTTTCATTCTTGTCCCAATTTTGGGTGCCCACTACTGTCTATTGATATGTAAAACACTTTTTGCAATCAGCAATTAGTGATCAATAATGACATCTAGTAAACATAATTTATTTATTGACCAGAAATCTCTAGAACAATGCTATACCTGACTCCAGCTGGGCTCCTCCACTTCTTCCTGGCTTGAAGGGCCAGGTTGGACATCGGAAGCCTCAGCTGGGGTGGAAGGAAGAGTGGAAGGAAGAGTGGAGAGGGATTCCCTGACTTCAGTGTGGTCTGACAGAAATCGCAGTCTCTCATAGTACCACAGCCTGGGGACATAAACGTCATCTGCTCCAGCTCCTGATCTCTGGGAATCCGTGACCTTCTTGCGCCTTAGTGCTCCTCAGGCCACCAATTTTGGTTTTTAAATAAGGGATGGTTGCTGTGGGGACCAACGGCTTCACCAACTCCAGCAGTTTCTCCAGCGCTGCCTGCCTCTTTTGTTTATTGTTGTAATGGGGGTGTCTCACCTGCCACAGACAGGGCAGCTCCCTGTACTTGTCTATGAACAGGGGGAGGAAATTGTGGTCGTTGAAGCCATCCATTTTCTCTGCAAGACACAACACAAGACAAACCCTAAGGTCAGGCCAAACTCTCCTAATCTTGTTACAATATAGCCTTCAATTTCGAAGCAGTATAGGCCCAAGTTTAGATCTTACCTTCGTTATCATGATCGGCGCCCCCGATGCTCCTTCCTCCGCTCACAGATCGTACGTAATACGCACGCGTGTTCCGCTTTATACACACTGCGCATGCGTGTAACTCCGCCCGCCCCTGACGTTCTTTCTAGTCTATTCCCCGCCCCTTTTCGTTCTGTGCAGTGGGGGAAGAGCACATGGCGGAGACACAGCAGGTGCGTGCTAATTACAGCAACGAGGAGGAGGAAAGCCCGGATCCGGAGACTTACAGATCCAGAAGGAGAAGATTTAGGGCATCAAATATGTCCTTTGGGGAGATGTTGAAGATGGTCGACATCCTGAAGAAGGCCGACTATGATGGGAAGTATGGACCTTACCCCAACCCCAATGTCCGAAAGGCCAAGATCATGGTGAAAGTGGTCAAAAGTCTGCACCGGAATTTCGGGGTAATTCGATCGAAAGATCAGCTCAGGAAACGGTGGTCAGACCTCAAATTATGAGAACATGAGCAGTACAGAAAGATCCGGAGAGTGTTGCAAAAAAGTAAGTAGTTGTGCGGTGTTCCTATTCTTTTTGTCTTTATTACATTCGTGCTGCTCCATGTGCTTTTCTTAAAAGTGTTGTACATTTTAAAATGGCAACTTTCACGTTCATGGGTACATTATTCGTTCGTATCAAACATTTTTCTTTCGGCCTATAAAACACCATTGTTTTGGCCATATGCATTTGGCCACATTTTTTACGCCCTACTCGTATGAAACTAATTTGGTTGTGTAGATGGCTTTGTTACTAGAATGAAATGCAAACTAGATTCTGTGTAAGGAGAGGACACTGAGCAGCTATTTTCACATCTGGACGCTAGAGCACTAGTGTGGGACACCAGAACACCATTTTTATTAGGGGGGCCACACGGGTTCTCCAGTGTATACTATAGGGGGTCTCCATCTGTGAAGCTTGTACCAAACAGGTAAAGTATTGCAGCTTGACAAAGGACACTAAAAATTCTACATTTTGGAACTCTGCCAAAATAGACAATTGTACCACACTTCCCAAGCAATGTTTCCTATTTATAGTTCTGCCATCAAATACCTGTGTGCTAAGTATACCATTTTTGTTTTACATAGGGGAGAAAAGACTCAGAGGACACCCCTCATCCGAGGAGACCAGAGCCCCCCCCCCTTTGGAAGAAGGGGAAATCCACCCAACACAAGAAGTGCAGGAGGAAGAAGACGTGGTGGAACTAGTCGCCACAACAGATGAGTGTCTGCGACCACAGGCTCAGGTAAGAGATGGATGGCGGCATATTTTTTATACCTGTTTTTGTTTGGTTTCTCTCTTTTTAGGTGATCGTGATGTTGTGGATCCAGATCCTTTCACATCAGAAAGTGCCCAGATCCTGATCGGGGAGATCATGGGGTGTAATTTAGCATTGGAAAACCTCCAGAAAAACATCAATGTTGTTATTCAAAAAAATAAGAACATCATTGATGTTTTGGGTAGAGTTTAAAACAACTCCAAATCACTTTCTTTTTTGTGTGCTACAATGTTCAAAATGTTTTAGCGATTTTTATAAAAAGCCAAATTTGGAGGATGCACACAGTGTGCCAACATGTGCTATCTGCCATCACGAGAGATCAATGGACGCGTTTTGGGGGTGCAACCCCTTCCTCAATAATAAAGTAGCTGAGAGGAAGGGGTTTCTCCCCCCAAAACACGTCCCTTGATCCCCCGTGATGGCAGCTAGCACATGTTGACATTCGGAAATTTGTGTGCATCTTCCAAATTTGGCTTTTGCTGGGGTGACTTCACCCCATCTGAACGCAATATCAAACACAGTTCCTAAATACTCATGTCTGATATTGCCTTCAAGTTCTACCAAATGTGAACTTTGTAAGTTCAAGATTTGTGTCTTTCTTGTTGGTTTTACACATGCCTGTTTTATCTTAAATGGACATTTCTATGTTTGATAATGCCACCCCAAAAATTGTTATACAACAAACATGTTGGTTTGTTTTAAAAACCTTTTATAAATGCACATGTGATTGTGCTGGTATTAAAAAGATTGTTAAGAATGTGTGGATTATTGTCTCAACGCTACAACACTTTTGTGGTGATGTAATTGCTGTTTTCTGTGACAATGGGGGTTATTTCCTAAGGGCAAATCCTCTTTGCACTACAAATGCAATTTCAGTGCAGTTTCAGGTGCACTTGTAGTGCAAAGTGTCTTTGCCTTTATTAAATATCACCCAACAGTGCTTTGTAAGATTACACAATCACGCCATTTTCTGGACTCACCACATTTCTGTCAGGGTCAGCTAAAACAAACACAAGCAGTAAATGTCACCAAAGAATTGCGATTTTTTTTTAAATTGGATCAAGGTTTCACAAATGGTCTGGCATATTGATGGCCCCCCTACCCGCAAAGAACTCAAGGTATCTTAACCGAACATCACGGGCACTCAGGGAGGGCAAGCCAGGACGGCCACTTTCAAACGCCGTCAGGGTTGTTTCATTTATAATTCTGGCCTCAGGCCCAACTGAGCTAGCATAGTTGGCAGAATGTTGACATAAAAAGTTATGTAGAACACAGCACGCCAGGATTATAGGATTTAGTTTATACTCCGCCATATGGATGAGTGTAAGAAATAGGCGGAACCGGCTGGCCATGATTCCAAATGTGTACTCCACCACTCTTCTGGCTCTGGCCAGCTGGTAATTAAAAACCCTCTGTTCCGGGGTGAGGGTCCTCATCGGGAATGGCCGCATAAGATGGTCCCCCAGCGCAAATGCTTCATCCGCAACGAAGACGAATGGGAGTCCTTCCACATTCTCTTCTGGAGGTGGCAAGTCCAAGCTGCCATTCTGGAGACGCCTGTAAAACTCCGTCTGCGTGATGACTCCACCATCAAACATCCGGCCATTCTTCCCCATGTCCACATACAGGAACTCATAATTAGCCGACACCACCGCCAACATCACAATACTATTGAACCCCTTGTAATTATAATAGTACGACCCCGAGTTGGGTGGTGGGACGATGTGGACGTGTTTCCCATCAATTGCCCCTCCGCAGTTAGGAAAGTCCCACCGCTGGGCAAAGTGGGAGGCCACAGTCTGCCATTCCTGTGGCGTGGAAGGAAACTGTTGAGGAAAACAAAAATAAATTAGTATTTTTGCACATAAACATGGAAAGCAGATTAGACACAAACATTCTTGGCCAACATCCAGATAACATTTATTAAGGGGAATTTTACAACACCAAAATATAAGGTACACCTATCATATTCCCCCTCCCCCCCTCTCATGGGCCATTTCTAACATTATAGGGGGGGATCTTGGACAGGTAACCCTCTCCACTTCATTGAGAGATGAATGCCTAAATAATGGGTATTACTTGGAACAGCCCCTCCTTAGTTACACTATTGGCAGACCACTGGACAGGTAAGAAGTGTCATAATACAAAGATATAAATACACACTGTACACATTTGAGCACATTTGGACATTCTGCTATTACCTATCAAGATAATAATAGCATACAAAAACTTTAAACAGTACCATTTGAAAGTATACAGGCAGGCCCTTGCACTACATGCTTTGGGGAATTCATCCATAAATCTGACCACAAAAGAGGTGGGTATAGTGTGTATGGGTTTGGCAAAGTCAGCAGATAGAAAATTGAGGATAGATAGAGAATTGGGATCAGCTGACTTAGCAGTTGGGGGGAGGGAGGGTTAAAAATGATTTGGGGACAACACAAAAAAAAGCCTCTGGCACTCTGCCTGAATTTAAAGCACAAATCACATTTCTAAACATTTTAAGGGTTGTTTGGGGTAAAGCACTACAATGGAGCTGATAAATGACATTGTAAAGTGACTACATGATGTGAATATAGGGCAGGAGACCATGCTGGGGAGGTAAGTGAAGGCAAATATGTATGAAGGACAAAAAAAACCCCATAAAATTCCAGCATGCATGAGGACAAAGGGGACATTCACAGCATATTACAATCATGGTAATTAGGGAATGAGGAAAGAAATACAATACATTAGCAAACATTATATACAATAAAATGTGATATTAAAGGATAACAATCTTACCTTCATATACTCCTTCTGCAGGACCTGGATGATGGCAGAACAGGTCTCTGGGATAATGATCCCAGAGCCTGGGGGGAGATGCCTGTAGAGAACTTCAAGTCCTGCAGACTTCTCCCCGTCGCCAAGTACCGCAGGGTAGCGATGAGCCTCTGCTCCGGAGTGATGGCTTGCCTCATGCAGGTATCCTGCCTGCTGATATAGGGGGTCAGCAAAGCCAACAAACGGTGAAATACGGGGTCCGTCATCCGGAGAAAGTTCCTGAAATCATCAGGATTATTCTCACGAATCTCACGGAGCAAAGGCATATGAGAGAACTGGTCACGCTGAAGCAATCAATTCTTGGTCCATGAACTCCTCCCCACCCTGTTCATGGACTGGACTTGTGTCAAGGTCAGAACCCCAACACCAAGCCCATGCACAGTACAAACTCTACGAGGAGTACGTATACGCAACATGGCTAGAAAACGGTCGGCTGCTCAGAACGAAGTAACAGAACACACTGAAGAACAGCAAGGCCTGTGAAGAGCAACCTGAAAAACAGTAACGAACGAACAAGAACACAATGACTACGTCACGCGGAGCTTGCTTGCACGCACTGAAGAGCAGATACAAACCCACAAGCACAAACTGAACCGCAGAAAACGATCTGAAAGCCATGAGTCTGAAAAAGCATGAATCGTCTCTCACCAAACTTTTACTAACACGAGATTAGCAAAAGGAGCCCAAAGGGTGCCGCGCTTGGTTCTGAAATGGCCTTTTCTAGTCTCGTCGTACGTGGTTGACGTCACCGCGTTCTTGTCGATCAGAAATTCTGACAACTTTGTGCGACCGTGTGTACGCAAAACACGTTTGAGCCAACATCCGTCAGAATAAATCCTAGGATTTTGTTGTCGGAATGTCCGATCAATGTCCAACCGTGTGTACGGGGCATTAGAGAGTTAGACAAGGGTACCCAGCAAGTTACCAGAAAAAAAACATGCACTAATGGAAGGAGTGTCAGACCCAACAATAAGAGAGTCCAAAATTAATTTATTAGTTCATATTAAAAAAACAGCCAATGACTTAGAGCAGAGATATGCAATTAGCGGACCTCCAGCTGTTGCAGAACTACAAGTCCCATGAGGCATATCAAGACTCTGACAGCCACAAGCATGACACCCAGAGGCAGAGGCATGATGGAACTTGTAGTTTTGCAACAGCTGGAGGTCCACTAATTGCATATCCCTGACTTAGAGCAAACATTTAAGGATATTGGTCCTGCTTCCTCTCATTTCTTTTGTATCTAATCTTAGTGGGGAGACATTCACCACAAATGAGCTGAGGCTCTTAGAACTTGGATTAAAATATGGCCCAGATAAAGGTTTGGATGGGTTCAATGCTATTATTGATACTGAAAGGTTTATCAGAAAGCTTAATATAAAGACATTTTATGCGGAAAAACCCAATTCAGATGGTACGGATAGGGAACCTGGCGAATACAAGGACAGTGGGTTGAAGAATTTTTCCACTTTCAACCCCAAAAAAATCCTCTAACCAGTTTTTGAAGGTATTTTTTTTTTTTTGAAGGGCATGCCAGCAACCAAGATGGTAGCCACAGAAGACATCCTGAACCTTCAATGCCTGTTAGGAGAATGCTGCAGGCACACCGGTGCACGCGCACACCTTGTAACAGTTCATGGCACCAAAAATAGGCTATTTAAACTGGTTCAGCACCCAGACTCAATGCTGTCTGCTCTACAGTGTTCCCTGTTTGTCCCTGCTAACCAGTATCTGATATCTGTTCCTGTTGTTTGACCTGGCTTGTTCCTGACATTCCTGCCTTCTGCCTGCATCCGACCCCAGCTTGTCTTTGACTCTGCACCTGCCTGCACCTTCTGCTACTTCGCTGCCAGTCTGTTACCGATCCGGCCTGTACCCTGACCCCGCTCCAGCCTCTGCATCAGTTCTTGACTTGTATGCCTGTGTATGACCTGGCCTGCCTGTACCTGCCTTCTCTCCAGCCCTTTGGGAGCATCCATCCCACCTGCAGCTGCATCTGCTCCTCAGCCTATGGTGTATCAGTACCAGTCTGTTCCAGCTTCCTGCTTACCGCTGTTCCTAGTCTTCCGCTGTGTCGGTGTTCCTCCACAGTGCCACTAGGAGTTCCAGTCCAGCTCTGCTGTCAGCGACCCTGCCAGGCACTTGTGCGACTCCGCACTCCCTTGCCTCCAGTCTGCTCTACCAGGGGCCTTGAGCCAGAGGTGTAAGAGAGGCCGTCCTTTGCATATCAGGGTTTACCACCAGGTACATGACAGCCAAGGTAGAACAGGATATTAGACTGATTAAAACCAAAGTAAATAAGGAAAAAGGGAATCTCCAAAAGCCAAAGAGCTTAACAGATTGGTAGGAGACACAAATACATACAAACGGTTAAGGGGCAACCCTATTAATAAAATGAATACACAATTAGTGAAATTGGTCAAAACAGCTCAGTCCAAGAGTATTTTGACCAAAAAAGAGACCAAATATCTTGTTCCAGAGGGCCTTAGGCTTCCAGTTTTTTACCAACTCCCAAAGATTCACAAAGACAACCAATGCCCACCTGGAACATCCATACTTAGTGGGATCGATTCTATTTTCTTCAGGGTGGGAGAATACATAGATATTTTCTTGCATCCTATAGTCCAAGCTAGTCCATCTTATTTTAGGTACAGCAAGCATCTTATTAACTTGCTGCAGGATATTCCCATCATGGATGGCACCATCCTTGTCACCATCGATGTGGAATCCTTGTACACTAACCTTAGACATCTGGATGTTATCTCTACCACCCGTACAGCAATCGATGCTTACACTGATCTAAAAACCGAACAAAAAAAGTAATTATTTCATTGCTTGATTTGGCCATGACCATTAATTATATTTGGCACAAAAGTTCCTATTTTAACCAGGTCAAAGGTGTGACTATGGGGGCTAAGTATGCCCCCAGTGTAAACAACCTCCTCCTCAGTCATTGGGAGGAACAATTCATTTATAGGGAACCCATCCTAGAGGTAGCTCTGTACAAACTCTACATTGATGACATTGTCATTTTGTTGACCGGTGGTACAGAGAGACTGAGCTCCTTACCAAATGAACATCAACAGGTTTGGGCTAAACTTCACTGGTATTTGGGATCTGGACCACAACAGTTTTTTGGATATGTTGCTTACCAAGTCAGATGGGCATATTATCACCAAAAATATTTTAAAGGAACCGACAGGAATAGCTAAATTCCCACGGCCAGTTGTCATTATCCTAAATGGTTGGGGGCAACTGATGCGCATTCGGAGGAGGATTATGTTGAACAATCCGAACTATTGGTAAACAGAGTCAAAGAGAAGGGATATTGAGATGTGTCCTTAGCATCCATCAAGACTCAGGTACAAAATATTGACCGCCAGGGTCTATTGGTAGATAAACCCAAAAAGCCTACTTCTATTAGAAACAACGTGGCATTCCTAACAGAATTTAATAGAGACTATAGATCCCTTGAACAGGTTGTTAAAAAACATTGGCCTATTCTTTTGAGCAGTGGCGGCCCATCCATAGGGGGCGCCCGGGCACCGTCCCCCCTCCTCTCCTGTAGTCACAAAAAAAAATGAAAAAACATTTTTTTTTTAAAACTGGCCCTTTAAGAAATAAAAAAAATAAAAAAAAATAACTCCTTTAACCTTTAACATAGTACACTGTGGCGCCGGACGCAGTGCACTATGGAAAGCGCCACGTCAATGCAATCACGAGATTGCAGACATGGTGCTTCATTTGCAGGCTTATAACCCGCCTTGGGGCGCAATGCAGAATGCCGAGTAGCTTCCGCCTGTAAAATCACTGTGATTTATGGGGAGCATGGGGAGCATTGTTGTTAAAAATCTCGAGATCACTTCTGGCCGGGTTTTCTGAAACTGACAAAAGTCGGAAGTGACGTCGTCACGTCGGCAGCTCCGTTCTTCGGAGCTGCAGTAAGGTGAGAGACTGCATAGACATTCAATGGATTATATTAGCAGCGGGGCAGCTGGGCTTGGGAATTGGCATGAGCGGGCACCAGTTCTACTTTTGCTTTCCAGCTGGACTGTAGTGTGTCACCTGTCCTGAACCCCCCTGGGTGAATGGAAATGCCCTTTGCCAAATTTCAGCGGCTCCGCCTCCACGTTCCACCCACAGCCCAGCCAGAACTCCGTGACTGGAAGCTGGATGGGTGTACAGTGAACTGTGCTGCCTGTGCTGATCCTGCAGTGTCACTTAATATCTCACTCCTGTGACTGAGATTTTGGATACAGCAGGATTCAGAGTGAACAGCACAGGCCCCCAGGGTGCTGAAGACCCCTTGTAGTGACCAATCCCTACTGTGCCCACAATAGCAGCCCCACCCTCTGATGTACACACACAGCATGGTGCTAGGTGTGTGTGTAAAGCTGCAGCAGGCCAAAACTTCAATTGGAGGACATAAGAGACTGCAAAATTGGTGAGTCCACTGTCATAACTTGACAAATGCATATGTCCCTCTCCTCTGATGCTCTGAGTCTCTTACTATAAAAGACTGTCATTCCTCTGAAAAGCTGGCTGCTATATACTATCTGTGGTGCTGATCTATATACTATCTGTGGTGCTGGGTGCTATATACTATCTGTGGTGCTGATCTATATACTGTCTATGGTGCTGATCTATATACTATCTGTGGTGCTGATCTATATACTATCTGTGGTGCTGATCTATATACTATCTGTGGTGCGTGATCTATATACTATCTATGGTGCTGGGTGCTATATACTATCTGTGGTGCTGGGTGCTATATACTATCTGTGGTGCTGATCTATATACTGTCTATGGTGCTGATCTATATACTATCTGTGGTGCTGATCTATATACTATCTGTGGTGCTATATACTATCTATGGTGCTGGGTGCTATAAACTATCTGTGGTGCTGATCTCTATACTATCTGTGGTGCTGGGTGCTATATACTATCTGTGGTGCTGGGTGCTATATACTATCTGTGGTGCTGATCTATATACTATCTGTGGTGCTGATCTATATACTATCTGTGGTGCTGGGTGCTATATACTATCTGTGGTGCTGATCTATATACTATCTGTGGTGCTGATCTATATACTATCTGTGGTGCTGATCTATATACTATCTATGTTGCTGGGTGCTATATACTATCTGTGGTGCTGGGTGCTATATACTATCTGTGGTGCTGATCTATATACTATCTGTGGTGCTGGGTGCTATATACTATCTGTGGTGCTGATCTATATACTATCTATGGTGCTGGGTGCTATATACTATCTGTGGTGCTGGGTGCTATATACTATCTGTGGTGCTGGGTGCTATATACTATCTGTGGTGCTGGGTGCTATATACTATCTTTGGTGCTGATCTATATACTATCTGTGGTGCTGATCTATATACTATCTGTGGTGCTATATACTATCTGTGGTGCTGGGTGCTATATACTATCTGTGGTGCTGATCTATATACTATCTGTGGTGCTGGGTGCTATATACTATCTGTGGTGCTGATCTATATACTATCTGTGGTGCTGATCTATATACTATCTGTGGTGCTATATACTATCTGTGGTGCTGGGTGCTATATACTATCTGTGGTGCTGGGTGCTATATACTATCTGTGGTGCTGATCTATATACTATCTGTGGTGCTGGTTACTGTATACTATCTGTGGTGCTGGCTACTGTATACTATCTGTGGTGCTGGCTACTGTATACTATCTGTGGTGCTGGCTACTCTATACTATCTGTGGTGCTGGCTACTCTATACTATCTGTGGTGCTGGCTACTGTATACTATATGTGGTGCTGGGTGCTATATACTATCTGTGGTGCTGGGTGCTATATACTATCTATTTCAGAGGAAAAAGCCGCACATCATGAAACCCTTTACAATATGACATCTACTCATATGTATTAAATATTCCTAATGGGTAAGGGATAAATAAACTTCCAATCCACATGTCAATTTGATCAATCACATGATATGATCAAAAAGAATGTCCCTGAGAGAGTTCATATCAACAAGGATTCACTAAAAAAAATATATATTTTAGTGATTCCTTGTTGATATGAGCTCTCTCGGGGACATTCTTTTTGATTATACCATATAGAGGATTTTATATGCATTTATTTACAATATTCCGATACCTGTGGTTTAGTATTGTTGGAATTAGATCTACTAATTGACATGTGGATTGGAAGTTTATTTGTCCCTTACCCATTAGGGATATTTAATACATATGAGTAAATGTCATATTGTAAAGGGTTTCATGATGCGCGGCTTTTTCCTCTGAATTATATGTATTGTGTGTATCTCACATGTAAGCTGCAGCTGGACCTGTTGGTTTTTATATATATTTTACATTCCAGACAGCGCTGTATTCCCATTTGCAACATTACTATATACTATCTGCGGTGTTGGCTGCTATATACTATCTGAGGTGCTGATCTGTATACTATCTGCGATGCTGATCTACATACCGTACAGTATCTGTGAGGCTGAGCTCTGTATACTCTGTCCTGTAATTCTGAGCTGTATATTCCTGACAATATGCGTGGAAGAAAGTTCAATACAGAGGACGGAGTGGGTGGATTATATAAGGGGTGGGGCTTATGAGAAGTGGGAGGGGTCAAAAAGGAAGGGCAGGGTCTGGCGCCCCCCCATCCTAAAACTTCACCAGCCGCCACTGCTTTTGAGGGACAAAACCTTGTCAGGTATTCTCCCCAAAAAACTCACTTTCATCTATCAGAGAGCCCCTATATTAAGAAATAGGATTTCAGAGGCGCATGCACGGTAGTGACCAAGATGGCCGCATAGCCCTGGAGCTCCACACCGTGATGGTGCAGTAAACCCCAGAAGCAGCAGACAAAGACCTCTCCCCGAGCCCTATCAGACACTGATCGAGAGGGGATCATTCTGGGATCCACCTGATGTTATCAGGTCCAGTTAGAAGAGACCTGCTGAGCCAGCTGAACTCCGCTCTTCCCCAGCCTGGCCAAAGCAAGATGGTGGCCGCAACAACAAGAGGCCTGGACTGGGAGTCGGCTGATTCAATAGCTGACCAGGACGCTCCACAAGCCTGCACAGCCCTGACACCGCTCCCACAGGAACGGAGCAGTGAGTACTTGGCAGCACCCCACTCACTCCCCAGCATCTATGGAATCACTGCTTGGGATAGTAATGGGCAATACTAATCAGTCACCAGTGAGCACTGTATTATCCACCCCAGGCACACCAGGCATGGGAATACTGAGCCACTCCCCACACCCTCTGACTTTCCCTCCATGATGGAATCCTTTGCCAACATGCTTGCAAAAGGCCTGGCCCAAACAGCAGCACAGATCACCAGTTCCATACATGCTGATCTCCAACAAATTGGAACCAGAATAGATGCAATAGAAAGGAAAACAGACCAATCGGTTTCCAAGACTAATCAAAATGCAGACAGAACCCAGGATCTCCAGGACCAATTAGAGACAGCAATGTCCAAAATTGATGAAATTAGAAAACAGATCAAGACGCTATAATTTTGGGATCCAAGGCCTGCCTGAATCAGTCAAGGTAGTCCACTCAGCAGTCTGCACATTAATAAAAGATTTAATCCCCACTATACCAGAACACCTAGAGCTTGACAGAGCACACAGAGCCCTGCAACCACTATGCACAGACGGGTTACCAAGAGACATTATTGTAAAACCACATTTTTATGTGGTAAAAGAAGAAGTAATGAAAAGAGCCAGTTACGCTGACAAGCTCACGATCCAGGGTCACCAAATCCAGATTTTTGCAGACCTATCCTCTTATACAATCCAAAAAATGCATTCCTTGAAACCGCTGCTCCAAGTGTTGACGCAAAAAGAAATAACCTACCGATGGTCCTTCCCCTTCAGGCTGAATTTCTCCCATCGAAACAAGCCCTTTGTCTTCTCCTTGTTCCCAGAGGGGGAAGATCTTCTTCTACACCTGGGACTGATTACACAAGATAACCCATTCCCGTCCACCCTGAAATCATCCTCTTCAGCAAAAAGGCCCTCTCCGCTGAGTTCTCTCACACCGATCTAGCAACAACTATAGTCAAAGAAGTCGAGGGAAGCACATCCCACCTGAGGAAGGATTCCAGGACCTGGCCAAAGCTGTCTGGCTGACCACCTTTAAGAACTGAACGTTAGAGAGTTAACGTGTTCTTTAGTTTTTATTGATAGGGTGCTCTTTAGTGTCGGCTCAGGCAACGCTCCAAGCCCCTGGAATAATCTCCTGGGGTAATAAGTCGTGTTTACTCTGGTGTTCAGGACCAAGGCCTAGACCTACTGCCTGACTGTCCCTTTGCTATAAATATCTGAGCGGGGCTTTATTCCCGCTACAACTCCACTTAGGTTTCACTGCAGCATCAGCCCATACAGGTCAAGTGGATATATTCCATCCAGAACCCCGGTCCTTAGGATAAGAGGCCTGAGTTTAGTTTTGTTTTATTAGCCCAGTGGATAAATGCATCTTAAGTCATAAGGGTGGTCCCAGTGGAGATCCAGGGCCTCCTCACCCTGTGTCAACCAACCCACATTTTGGGAGGGAGGCGCAGGGTCTGCGGAGACAGGGGATCAACCACGTGGCTCACACCTTTGACGCAAGGTCAGGGACAGGTTTTTGTTAATATGTTTTTGTTCGCATAATACTGCTTTTTGTTTTAGTTGATGAAAAAGTTTTAGTCTGGGTAGCCGTTGCGAGTGCAATGCGCCTCCACCTAACTTTGAGGGATATATGTTACCCCCTCAGGGTCTGAGCGATACCCACTAATTAAGGGATTATCCCCTTGTTTCTGATTTGGGCAGGGAAGTTGTTAGTCCCTTCCTGACCCGAATGGGTTTGGGTAATTTGGGTAATGTACATATACTAATGACTTCTTTTGCTTCCACCCTCTTCGCTTTCCTCTTCCTTTTGCCCTTCCCTTCTCTATTCTCCCAGTACTCTCTGACCATTGAAACTGACAGGATTGTTCCACTATACAGCCCCCAGGCACAAGGTCCCGAAGGTTCCAGACGCTTCCCACCACCAGGTATTTGTCTGCTTGAGGTGAGCTTTTTCTCTCTAGCACACTACTCCCCTTTGATCTATGCCTAATTCAGCAAATAGCAGGGAGAAACTGCAAGTTATCACCCACAATTTACAGGGGATTAACTCACCAGTGAAAAGAAGGAAATTATTCCAACTATACCACGCTTTAAAAACAGATGTAATACTTCTTCAAGAAATCCATTTCCCAACCTCTTACAATCCTTCATTTATCCACCAAAGCTACCCTCAATTCTTTTTAGCAAATACTGAAAATAAAACAAGAGGAGTAGCAATCTGCTTCTCCAAACACCTGCACTTTGCCCCCTCGAATGTAATCAAAGACTCGGAAGGGTGGTTTCTCCTAGTGGAGGGAACTATAGATGGTGGGACGTACACTTTTGTCTCATATTACTCTCTTAACAAAGGTCAGAAAAAATGTCTTTGAAACACTGATGAAAATCCTACAGCCACACTGCAGAGGCACGGTGTTGATGGGAGGAGACACGAACACTTCGTTCAACCTCTCTTTGGACAAATCTCCCAGAGGACCCCTGAAACTGAAACGACCTCCCAAACAGAGCCTAAAATTTGCACAGCTTCTTAACACATACGGATTAATAGATATCTGGAGGGAACACAACCCACATACCAGGGATTATAATCTTCCTGCAATCTGCAACAACCCTGCTAGCGATTTCCTCCTCAATCCGTGACACATCCCTGTCGGATCATTCTATTGTTTCCTTGCTAATGCAGCGATCACTAGGGATCAGGGGAATCCCCAAATGGCACCTAAGCAAGTCAATTCTCACCAACCCGACACACTGTACACTATTAGAAAAGAACCTGAAAGAATACTTCACAGTTGATGACAACAACACAGACTCTCTAGCCACTCTATGGGCAGCACATAAAACAGTTATTAGGGGAAAACTAATACAACTAATATATCCTCACAATTAAAACGTGAAAATGAAATTAAGAGATTGACAGGGGAATTTCTTTCCATAAGCAGACAACACAAACAAAGACCCAATCCTAGCAACTTGGCTCAGCTGGAAACCGCGCGAGCAAACCTTAATTTGGCCTTGATCACTGCGGCAGGAAAGCACCTTCAATGGTCTGGTGCTAAATTCTATTCGCAGAGGGACAGAATAGGCTCCAGACTAGCGACAAAACTTAGCTCAAGGCAGCATACTTTAGCGTTCCCCAAGATACGATCTACATCAGGCGATCTGACCCAAAATCCCAATAGAATCATGGACACATTCAAAAAATTCCACGACAACCTCTATAAGGAAGGGCCCCAACCTTCGCCCTCTAAATTGGAAGATTTCCTTAGAAACACATCCTTTCCCAAAATATCCCACGACCATAGGAAACTCCTTGATCAACCCTTTTCTTCGGAGGAAACCCTGGAGGTCATAAAATCTCTCAAAAATGGGTCATCCCCAGGCCCAGATAGTCTATCAGTATGTTATTACAAGAAATTTGGACAGGTACCAGCCCCCTTCATGTCTAGGTTCTTCAACTCTCTCCGGGATGGAGCCCCCTTACACAAAGACCTAAATTTTGCATTCATCTCGGTCATTCTCAAACCAGGGAAAGACATGAGTGACGTTAATAATTACCGCCCAATATCGCTCATTAACAATGATCTCAAAATAATTACCAAAATTCTAGCAATGAGACTATCGAGCTTTATTGCAAAATACATTCACAAGGACCAGGTGGGCTTCACCCGGGGAGACAGGGCCCGGACCAGATTAGGAGGGCGATAGATGTCATTTCCATTCTGAACTCCAGATGGGACAGGGGGACACAACAGGAAGGCTTTCTGTTATCACTAGACCTCCAGAAGGCCTTCAACTCCATCTCCTGGCATTTTCTTTTTGAGATACCAGAGAGGTGGGGCTTCGGGCCAAAATTCCTGGGTACGGTTAATTCACTCTATTTCACCCCTTCAGCACAAATCCGCATTATGGGCCACTATTCTGACTCAGTCAATATACAGAGAGGAACCAGACTGGGCTGCCCCGTCACCCCGATAATCTTTGTGATAACGATAGAGATACTAGCAATAGCGATCCGGTCCAACCCTGACATTAAGGGGGTTCTCTGTGGAACGCAAGAACACAAATGTGCGTTGTTTGCAGATGACTTGCTGCTTTTTCTCACTTCCCCATTAATCTCCACGCCCAACTAAATTCAGCTACTGAGGGACTTTAGCAAGATTTCAGGGCTTGAAGTTAATGTCGCTAAATTGGTGGCGTTAAACATAACAGTGCCTACCCCAATAATAGTCCAGTTAAAGGATCACTTCCCTTTCTCCTGGGCTCCAAACAGGGTCCCATATTTGGGAATCAAACTACTGGCCAAAATGGAGCATGTTTTCTCCACTACTTACCCCTAATATTCCATAGAGTAGATGAAGACTTAAAGACATGGTCAAAGTATGGTATAGCTTGGCTGGGGAGGATTAACGTGGTCAAGATGACACTTCCTCCACGCCTGCTATATCTCTTCTGCACCCTCCCCATCCCCCGCCAGAAAAAAACACTAGGCACTGTCCAATCTAAAATAATCAAATTTTTCTGGGGTAAACAAGGCCACCAATGAAAGAAAGAAATTCTCTTTCACCTTAAAAAATAGGGGTGTCTGGGTCTCCCCAATCTCTGGTGGTACTACAAGGTGGCACAGCTGACCCAAATATCTATAGCCTACTCGAAAGGCCTGAAACCAGATTGGATTAATATGGAAAGACAGGCAACACCCTCCCACACTATAGATTACCTCCTCTGATGTCCTTCCAAATTAAGACCCACAGTCTTAGCCCCCACACTATCCCAACCATGTCCCATTGGATGTTCCGCAAATGTTATTCGTTAGGCCTTGCAGGCCACTTTCCTATATTATATTACTTTGTATTTCACTGACTGAAAACAATAAAAATATTGAAACTAAAAGAAATAGGATTTCCCCCAACATCTATAATCCCCCAAAAAAGAATAATACTTTCTTAGATCCTACTGGTTTGTTCCACTGTAAGAGGTGTAAGGCCTGTAAGACAACAAAAACTACAAATAAAAAGATAAGAGGTCCTTTGCCTCTTCAAGCACTGGGAAACAATTTAATATTGATACGTTCATCTCATGTGATTCTACCTTTGTCACCTACCTGATTTCCTGCCCATGCGGGCTCCAATATGTGGGGTGCACGACCAGGAAGTTGGGGATTAGAATTAACGAGCATCTCAATAACATCAAGAATGGGTTTCCAAAACACAGCTTGTTCAACCATTTTGGAATTTACCCCAATCGAGACCCTAGTTTGGTCTCTTTTTGTGGTATTGACAGGGTTATGTCGCATTGGCAGTGGGGCAATATGAAACAAAAAGTGTCACAAAATGAAACAGAATGGATTTATAAATGTAATACTTTACATCCTTCTGGTATAGATGTGGATATAGATCTGAATTGCTACATTTACAAATACTAATTTGTTATGGTGTTCCAACTCACTTGATTCCTGATTATATGGTTTAGTAATGTAGGGGTTATATCCTTTTTATCCACAAGATGGCATTTCCCAAGATGAGCGCCTAATTTCCAAGTTCCTATTCTTTAGGCCACTACTAGAGGGAGTGTCAGATATGTTTTTAATTTGACCTTTTATTAAATTTTGTTTAATTTCCAGTTTTTTAGTCCAATAGTTAGTCAAAATGGAAATAGATCTTTTATTATAACTTATACTCACTTGTAGCTGTATACAGTTTTAATGAACATTGAGGATGGGAGTGGATTGGATATCCAATATGTGGTATTGTATAAATGTGAGGAAGTGACGAGTCCGATGACATGACACCTGATGACGTCAGACTTTAGTGACGAAACGCATTGGACCGCATAGTGCATGACACGTCGCTTGTTGGAGTGCAGGTGGAATGCAAATGGCGTACCTGCGTGTCCTTTACTGGGCAAATTTAGTTTTTTTGATTTTAGTTGTTACATGCTACTTCATGAATTAAATTTTTACATACTACACCATGAGGAGCTTCTTCTTATTTTTTTGATCCACGTGGCTGATCATTGGTATCATGTGGGAGACCATTTCTCACTGGAGGATATACTCTCATTGACAAATGTTTGACTACCTGTAATGGGTTTCACAATGATCTGATGAGTAGGATGTTTGCTTGATTCTGGTGGAAGATGGCACTTACCTCACCTAGCAACTAAGGATTCGTTAATATTTTTACCCAATTGAAGATTTCTGATGGTGGTTCTTTACGGACATTATACACTTACTTGATGTGAATTTTTATATGGACATTATTATTTAACCATTTATTATATTTTTTATGTTTATTTACATTGATTTATTGTATGTAGAGCGAGGTATGAAATTATTATTTATTTAGTTTCCTTACACAGCCAATGACTTTCAGGGAAACCTTGAATGGACTCAAAATAGAACTTTCCTGTGTGAATCTGTGTAGGAGAGCTAATTGCTGGATCAGGAAAGTTACTGGCCAGCAATATCTGCATGATAAGGCAGGAGTGCATGCTTGCTATACAATAGCTATAAAACTTTATATTAAAAATACATAAACTAAAAAAAAAAATAGCATTTATTTTTTATGCACATGCACTACCATTTGTGTGGTATAGTTGGAGAATTGCCAGGAGAGCGCAAAAAGAAAAGATGTAGTAGACTCTTGCTAAATAATTAGCCAGATGTTTAGAAAATAAGTGATCAGTTAAAACAAAAAGAAATACATTACTGAAATCATTAATTCAAGAAACTGAAACAAAACATAAGGTAATAAACTGCATTTTAGATGTACATTTTAGGCATATTTTTATCTCAATTTAATGTTGATTAAAATAGGAGAGTCTGGATAACTGATAATTAATATACTAAATATTTAGCAGGAATTCAGTTTTGTCCTTATATAAATAAAATAGTTGCTCACAAAGATTATTAAAATCAGAATATATAAGCAGTTTGTGCTACTTTTGCCATTTTTTTTTGTCAAAAATGACAGTGTGGCATTTGGACAGAACAGGATGTTTGTAGAACTTTTACTCTGTATTGAGTGCCCTGGGTAAACTTTGTTTTCCAGACATAAGACACTCAAATAGTATTATTACATACCTGAAAATTCCAGCCTTTCCCTGTATCCTTGTCTATGCTCAAGGCCATCGGTTCTAAGAACAGGGCATACTGCAATGACAAAGATAACATTGTGTTACATAATGAAGCCTTAAAAAGCAACTCCACTTTTGCTGAGTAAAAAAAAAAAACATTCCCATCTGGTTGATCAATGTACATTGTAAGGATTTAAAAAAAAATCTAGAAGAAAAAAGCTGGTTGTTGTCAGCAAAGTGAATCTGAAAGGGAGTGACTTTTCATTATTATTTAGCTGATGCATTGCAGTGTTATAATGAGGAAATGCAGGGTCTGAATCATTTTAGATGTTACTAACCCTCTGGGAGTATCTCGCAAAAAAAAATGACATTTTTGTCACAGAGGATGCCTAAAATCTGACTTTGTCTGTATCTTTGTGCAGATTTCTGGGAAAATCAGTGAGCCAATCACACAAGCAGGAAATGACATAGTCAATAACACAAGCAGGAAGTAACATTAACACCGTGAAAAAAATATCCAAATTACTGTGGAATATTATTGTAGCTTTGCCATGTTTCTGACAAATGCAAGGTCAATCCACAATTATTAACAACCAACTTTCCATAGAATTTTTAAACTGTACTGCTTGGTAGGAGTCCAATATTTTTTCTATTTTTTTGTAACCATAATTACTTTTTGTAAGGTGTGATTGAAATGATCATTTCATTTGGTGAGACATACATTGTGGAAAAAACTATGTTGTACATCTATATTTTACATGGTGTTCTATGGCTTGTTTACATGGTAGGTATCTTTCCTATGTAATTGATTCTCATGTACCATCTGTTCATTCACATTTATTAATCATGTGACACCTTCATTCATTCCTTGATTTCCTTCCACCTTTCCCCCTTTATCCCCCTCCCAGTCACCCCAGGCCCTACCATCCTACCACTTTTTAGAATTTACTCTTGTTTCTCCATTCCCCTTTTTTTGTTTGACCTTTGAACCTTTCTATTGCGATCATCTTTATTCTTCCACAATAAGGAAGTTCCCGTACAACAATACTACTAAAAAGCTACCGCACCATACATATAAAGTCCCAAACACATGTATTACATGACTCTCTGGTGACAAAGTACCCACCTACAAGGGGAATTGTTCCTATGGCAAAGATAGAAGCCTCTTCCATAATGCTTGGAGACAATAGTCCCCTAAGAAGCCACCTGATCCAGGTACCCAAGCTGACCAAACACTGCCTATGGTTAACCACTATTACCACTTACATATACTCAACAATTATAACCCAGTTTTCTGGGCCACCACCAGACTCTGTCTATCTGGTGCACTTGTGTTCAAGGGCAAATGGTATTAATTGTGTAAAATCTGTAGAACATACAGTGGGGACGGAAAGTATTCAGACCCCCCTTGAATTTTCACTCTTTGTTATATTGCAGCCATTTGCTAAAATCATTTAAGTTCATTTTTTTCCTCATTAATGTACACACAGCACCCCATATTGACAGAAAAACACAGAATTGTTGACATTTTTGCAGATTTATTAAAAAAGAAAAACTGAAATATCACATGGTCCTAAGTATTCAGACCCTTTGCTGTGGCACTCATATATTTAACTCAGGTGCTGTCCATTTCTTCTGATCATCCTTGAGATGGTTCTACACCTTCATTTGAGTCCAGCTGTGTTTGATTATACTGATTGGACTTGATTAGGAAAGCCACATACCTGTCTATATAAGACCTTACAGCTTACAGTGCATGTCAGAACTAATGAGAATCATGAGGTCAAAAGGAACTGCCTGAAGAGCTCAGAGACAGAATTGTGGCAAGGCACAGATCTGGCCAAGGTTACAAAAAAAGTCTGCTGCACTTAAGGTTCCTAAGAGCACAGTGGCCTCCATAATCCTTAAATGGAAGACATTTGGGATGACCAGAACCCTTCCTAGAGCTGGCCGTCCAGCCAAACTGAGCTATCGGGGGAGAAGAGCCTTGGTGAGAGAGGTAAAGAAGAACCCAAAGATCACTGTGGCTGAGCTCCAGAGATGCAGTCAGGAGATGGGAGAAAGTTGTAGAAAGTCAGCCATCACTGCAGCCCTCCACCAGTCGGGGCTTTATGGCAGAGTGGCCTGACAGAAGCCTCTCCTCAGTGCAAGACACATGAAAGCCCGCATGGAGTTTGCTAAAAAAAAAAAAAAAACACCTGAAGGACACCAAGATGGTGAGAAATAAGATTCTCTGGTCTGATGAGACCAAGATAGAACTTTTTGGCCTTAATTCTAAGTGGTATGTTAGGCGAAAACCAGGCACTGCTCATTACCTGTCCAATACAACAGTGAAGCATGGTGGTGGCAGCATCATGCTGTGGGGGTGTTTTTCAGCTGCAGGGAAAGGACAACTGGTTGCAATCAAAGGGAAAGATGAATGCGGCCAAGTACAGGGATATCCTGGACGAAAACCTTCTCCAGAGTGCTCAGGACCTCAGACTGGGCCGAAGGTTTACCTTCCAACAAGACAATGACCCTAAGCACACAGCTAAAATAATGAAGGAGTGGCTTCACAACTCCGTGACTGTTCCTGAATGGCCCAGCCAGAGCCCAGACTTAAACCCAATTGAGCATCTCTGGAGAGACCTAAAAATGGCTGTTCACCAACGTTTACCATCCAACCTGACAGAACTGGAGAGGGTCTGCAAGGAAGAATGGCAGAGGATCCCCAAATGCAGGTGTAAAAAACTTGTTGCATCTTTCCCAAAAAGACTCATGGCTGTATTAGATCAAAAGGGTGCTTCTACTAAGTACTGAGCAAAGGGTCTGAATACTTAGGACCATGTGATATTTGAGTTTTTCTTTTTTAATAAATCTGCAAAAATGTCAACAATTCTGTGTTTTTCTGTCAATAAGGGGTGCTGTGTGTACATCAATGAGGAAAAAAGATGAACTTAAATTATTTTAGCAAATGGCTGCAATATAACAAAGAGTGAAAAATTTAAGGGGGTCTGAATACTTTCCATCCCCACTGTAGATATTTCCTACCATGTTCTAATTGTTATACACCTGACTTACTCCAAGTGAAGACTGTTACATGACCTGATGTGCCGATTTACATATGTTACCATTACATATACAAATTGTTGTATTTCTTTGCTCCAAATAAAGCTTTTGAATGAAAAGATTAAAAAAAAAATTTTGATTGGACTCCTTTCTACTTTACTTTTCCAAAGTGATGTTCTCCACCCTTCATTCTGCTGATCATTGAATTCAGTTTACAGCCCATATCCACTTGTTATTAAGTTTTTACAGCAGAGTTTGAGCTTTTTTTGCCGCCTAAAAATGCCACTCCATGTTATTCAATGGCCTCATACATACCATGCCATTTTTGAGCTGTAACAGGCATTGGTGTTTTTAAGCTCCAAAATAAAAAAACCCAGGACCAGCGTGTTCTGAGGCACCAGCGCTAGAGCTGTAAAAATGCCAGACGCCTGTAAAGGGTGTTAAACGCGGTCCAGCGTTTCTCTGCCTCTATTCAAAATCAATGGTTCCCTATGGGAGCCCATCAATTTGAATAGAAGTCGCACCAGAAGTCAGATTAAGATGTTCTGACTTGCGGTGTAGAATTTCTGGGATTTTCATGTTCGTTTTAACAAAATGATAACAATCGCGCAGAATCCAAAATCCGAAAGATCTGACATAAAAAATGTTTTATTTTGTGTCCATTATATTTTCGTATCGTTGTGACAACAGTTCGATATAGATAGAAGATTCGACATGACAGTGACAAACAATAGCGATCTGTGTCTATCGAACCTGCGGTCGAATGTGCCTATCCTAACTCTATTAGTCTAAGATTATTCTACATAGACAGAAAACATTCAACATTATAGAGACAATAGTAAAAAAGGTTGAATGTGCCTAACTTAACTCTATTTGTCCAAGATTATTCTACATAGACAGAAAAGATTCAACATTATAGAAACAATAGTAAAAAAAGAGCTGTTAGTGGTCACTGCTGGAATGGGTGGGAAAAGTAAAATGGTGATGATGATGAATGTTATTGGCTGATTGTGACCATGACCAAAAAGGAGGAGCAGTAAAATAGCTAGAACTAAGTAACACACGTACAGCCAACTTACTTTCACTTACGATTGCTAGCAGAGAGAGACACACACTGAATCATTTCAGACAGTTAATCTTAGCTGGTCCGTTTGTTAACAGAGAACCTGAATTATTAAGCAATTAAGCATAAGCACAGCAGCAGAACAGATAGTGAAGCAAGCTATAGTTCAACTTAGCTTTTTCACTTCATGTGCTATTAATCTTCTATTTTGCTAGTGTCGTGTTGAAGTTGATAATGATACTAGTGTTGTTAGTGTTTGTGATAGCCTCAGAGGCTGTCCGTGGTTGGGGTGGGGGAGGTATATTATTTATTATAGATTCTATATTATAGATTCTATATAGATTCTATATATCCTAATTTGTTTTAAAGGTAGTTTTGGCAACTCTGGCATATTTGTTGTTATTGTTCTATTTGTTGTATCTATTTTTCTTCATTTGATTTTACATCGTTACCTGCTTGCAGGTCTGATCACTATCACCAGTCTATTTTCTGTTTTAGCCAAATATACAGCAATGTACCGTTCTAACGGAAAAGTGAAGGCAGGTAGAGGTCGCGGTCATGGTGGACGCCTTGCTAAAAAAGTGGCAAGGTCTCTGCTACTAGCTCTTCCGCCAGCAAAATACAGATGGAGCATACACACGATCGCATTTTCCAACAAAAAGCTCTCATTGAAATTTTGCTGGCAGAATTTCCGATCGTGTGTACGGGGCATTACAGTATGACCTAGAGGAAGTGAAAGAGGGATATTCTGTGAGGAGTAGGACAGGTAGCACTTTTTTCATCTGCTGCTAACTGCCTTTCTCCGTCTGTTATTATGGAGGAAGAATCCTGTGATAACACCGACCTCCCCAGCGCCCCTGCCATTAGCACTAGTTCACTAAGTGAAACTGTAGTGGCAACAGCTTCCACCACTGGCGTGCTACCTGCTGCAGCTATATCAGCCCAAAATAATACTAGAGATAAACAGGGTGAGGGGCTGCATCGTGCCACAGCAACGTTTGGAAATACTTTTACAGATTGGAAGGCGGATTCTTTTGAAAGTGCAAATAGTTTGGAAAGCAAGTGATTAGGAGGAAAAAGTTGAGACATTTAACCAATACTGGTATGAACCTACACCCTAAAAATTACCACCACTCTACTGAGGGCAGAGGCAGAAAAAGAAGGTGGTAGCGCAGGAAGCAGCATTACGGACTCTGACTGTACTGGTGGTACCTCCTCAACCGCACCACTTACTCAGAGCACAGCCAATAGAGAGGGTTCAGGTAGGACAAACCATCCACATCTAGTAGTTCCACTGGAGACCCAATCAGGCTCCTCATCCTCCCAAGGACATCATCAGCCTACCCTAGATAGCTTTGTTGGCTTTAGTTCCAAGGGCATGTCAAAACAGCAGGCCAACAAGATCATCCGCCCCATTGGCCAATTCATTGCTATTGGAGGAGCCTCTTTTCACATAATTGAAGGGGAGCCATTTAAACAGCTCATGCATGCCCTTGCTCCACAATATGTTGTTCCTGCACGAACAACTTTCAGCAGAAAGATTGTTCCAGCGCTATACCATTCATGCGTTGCAGTATTGAAGAAAAAAATGGCCAAAGCCGAGGGTCAGACAATTCATTTGACCACTGATTTGTGGACAGCTCCCAGCAGTCAACATGCTTTTCTGTCTTTGACTGCACACTGGTGGCAGGCCACCGCGCCTGTTGGTGGTGGCACTAGTGTAAGAGGTCAAACTTCATCAGGAAGCAGGTCTGCAGCACAAGACCAGCAGGGTTATCAAGCTTTTCTGCTCCACACAGAAGTCCATGATGATAAACACAGCTCTGCCAACATATTGCAGGCAATTAGATTGACGTTGGCCAGTTGTTCACCTATCTTATGGAGAAGATGAGATTGTTCCTAGAAAACAGGGAGCCTCTTTATGGCAGCCCACTTCATGCTGTTGTAGCCTCTTTCATCAGAATGCTACAAGACAACTTAAAAGATCGGCTAAATGACCGTGTCCGCAAAAGCCCTGAACTCATGCTGGCTTCCCTGAGTGGTCCCAGGATCAAAGGTAAACTTTCACTCAGAGACAACAGCCTCTCCTACTGGAAAGAAAAACTGATTGAAAGGGTCTGTAATTTGCAGCAAAAGAGACGTATGCCGGTTGATGCTGGTTTGGAAGAGTCACCCACCATGTCTGAAATACCAAGCCCTGGCACCATCACTCAAAAACAACCGAGTACAGCATGTGCATGTTGGGTAGAGGCATTTGACAATCTGGTGGGTGCAAGTCAAGCAGCAGGTAATCGAGAGGACCTGTCCTCCAACCACCCTGCAAAGTGAGAGAGTTTTCTCTATTACAGGGAACAACCTGAATCCACACCGTGCACAACTGACACCCCATTTGATGGAACAAATAACTTTCCTCAAATTTAACCTCCCAAGCTGGGTTACCCTACCCTTAACTTGTGAGACCTGAATCATTGTCACCATGTGAAGATAGATGGGACTCAGAGCAACCATCTAAATCTTGAGGAAAATCTAATTTTTACATTTTCTTACCACTTGACAATAGCAGTTGTCTTTGGAGTGACCCCAAGATTTAAATTGAATTATATTGTTTTAAGCAATACAAATGTTTCCCTTTGTTCCTTCCATCACCCTTTTTTGGAAAATACAATGATGAGTGTTGTGTAGACTAGAGTGTGAGTGATTGCATAAATGAACGTTGTGTGAATGGACAGTAGCAAGAGTTGAAGCCTTGACATGGCACTACTGCTCATGTGTTGCTGTCTTTGTATATATAAATAGCAGCTCGTGCTTATTTAACCATTTTTGTATGATGGTCTGGGATTATAAGACAATGATTAAAGATGTTTGGGGAAACTAACCTCAACAGCATGACAATTCCTCTTGATGGAGAGACTGTCAACTCAAGGATCAGAATATGTTACCAACATAGCACAAAGAAGCATACAGCTGGAAACGTGATTCTATGCAAGATAGATTAGTTGGCCACTGCTGAGCTGCATCCAGATGCCCAGGACCTATCCCATTTGCCTCCTCTGACCCTGGGGACATCAGTGCCCTCTCTGATCCTCCACCTGTTTCATGACCATCTGCAATTGTCCGAAGTCACCAGTGTGAGTAATCTACCCTGCTTCCATGTTACTCAAGCCCTGGAAATGATGACTGCCCTATGAACTGTTACTTATGGGCCTGCCAGCCTTGAACTGTTGCCCCTTGTGATTGCGCTAGCCTGTGAACCTCTGTCCAGTTAACCGTTGCCCTCATGATTGCAAGCCTGCAACCTATGCCCTGTGAAAAGTTGAGGACTGCATCGTTAACCCCTTGCTGTAACTAACTATCTGGTGTGTATTTTGCCGGGGGGGGAGCTGAACAGCGTGACTGGACACAATATACAATGGGATTACCCTTTCCACATTGAAATAGCGTAAAGAGAAATCTCTTAAATTTTCTCAGTTTAGCCTGATGGTTAAATGTAGAAAATCTACAATTGTAAGGCCTCTAGTAAGTTAGTAACAATAAATGGACTAGTACATTTAGATAAGCATCACATAATGAACCTAACAAGGAAAGCAAAACTCAAGAAAACAATAAGTTCTAAACAAAAACATTTTTATTTTGAACATAAATAAAAAAAAAAATTAGGAAAGCTGATTCTCCCCCATCCTGGTGAGTAGTAGCTTTAGGGACCTATTGATCCCAGCCATCTGGTCATCAAGGTAGGACCTACAAGCCTCCAGTTGCCTCCCAAGGCTATGTTGGCACCTCTCCAAAACCACATTGTGATGGTGCTGCCAGTGATTGTGAAGGGCCACAGAGCGAAATAGCCTCCTGGTTACAGCATATTGTCGCTCTTGGACCTCCACAATGCGCCGCAGATACACATTCACATATGGCTCTGGAGGGGGGATGTGCACTGGAGCGGGTGGAGAATCCTCACCAGGACACACTGGGGAGGAGGCACCAATGGGTGGGACCAGGTGGTGGGATAGTGGAGGGTGGAGGAGAAACCACTGGGGAGGAAAGATAGTGAGCCGAACCAGATGCGGACAGGTCCAGGACTTCGTCCAATGGGCGGAGGTGAAGGATGAAGACTTCACCTGTGAAGAAAAGAAAATACATTAGACAATACAATACACATAGCTGCTTCACCCTAACATTATATAAAGGCATTTATCTCCCAGCCCTTGTAGACAATCCTGTAATATCTTGAGATGTTTTCACTTCTACATACCAGTTTTCCATTTTTGATATTCAGTGAGATGCACCTAATCAATTTGCGTGTAGGAGATAGTGGTGTCTGTGTCAATTCACTGCGTCATCCCAAGTTTGCAGAGCTGTGCAGGAAGGTGTAGTACTTTACTGTACTCTGACCGGGGAGGAGCTGAGTGTCCACCCCAGCCAGAGTACAAAGGGATTCCCCTCTACAAATCGAGCAGTGTAAAGGGGAATCTCACAAAGATTTTATGCGCTCGGTCGCACGGCCGGCTGGAGAAAATCTTAAGGTGTAATGGACACCTAAGTGCTGACCACTAACTAATTTACCTCATCCTGACTGACTGATGCAAATCTGGAAGATCAGTTGCACGTAGAAACATATCAGCTATACCAGCTATTAATATTAAACTCATCAAAGAGAAGCCATTCAAGCCATAGCATTTCTATATAGAAAAGGGCATAAATTTCATTTGGGTAGTACATTGCAGGAGCGTGCAATTGTCAGTCAAAGCTGCAGCTCACTAAATAGCAAAATATGGCCTGGTCAGAAAGGGGGCATAACCTACAGGTGGTCAAGTGGAACTTAAAAGCACTTATTGCTCATCAGTTTAGTGAGAAGAATAAATAACGGCCATGGAAATATTCCTCTCACATCGTGTGAGAGGAATATTGCAAACTATGCTTTCATGTGTAGGCTAGGCACACCTATGCGCAAATTAGGTTTTTCACAGGAGGGAGGATGATTTGAAAATCATTTTTTCCCTTTTAAAAAAAAAATTCACTTAAATTTACTGACATCACATGTGATAGCAATAATATATGTTTATGTGTGTGTGGGGGGGGACTTGTTTTTGGGCATAATATGGTATTTTTAAAATGTAAAAAAATAAAATAATCAGACACGTTACTTACCATTTTATGTAGCTGAATTTTTTACAACAGGCAGATGGGTCACGCTGATGGCGCTGTATCACCTAAACTTTTCGGGAGATCGCCACCCACTTCTCCCGCTTCCACTCTGAAGTGGTCTTCCTGGAGCAGGTGCCACACAGCTGCATCCAGCAAGGAAGTGTTTCTCTTACAAGGACCTGGGACTCAATGTGAGGCCACAGAAGATTACTCTTCCTGCTGATTGCAGCTTGTGTCCCCCTCCTGTACTTTTTTGTTGGTGGGGGGGTGCTGCTGCTGCCTCCATAGAAGTGCCAGGAACCTCCATGGGGTCATACTGCTTGGAGCCGCCGTCGGATGCTGCCATTGCACTTGAACCAGAACCATTAGGAGCGCAGAGCGAACAGGAAGGAAGTTATATGCTTGAATTTCTATACACAATTCCATTGGCTGACTGTTGGCCATTCGACATGAACAGAAACAAACAAGTATCATATCATTCAATACAATCAGAAATATGTATAGTACCGTTCGACATGAAGGCTCGACGAAGCAGCTAAAAACATATGATCGCCACGAGCGGACATTTACGGTCAAATGCTCCACCCATAGGCTATAGAAGAATTCTAATGTTGTTTGATTAGTAATAATAATTATAATATTACTAGTCAAACAACAATAGAATTCTACTATAACTTTTGGGCGGAGCATTTGACCGGAAATGTACAATCATGGCATCCTTACAATTTACTTTAGCTGCTTCGTCGAATCTTCTTAGACCATCCGACAGACACCATAAGCCTTCAATTGACAGATTCGACCTTAATTAATTCGGATTTTCGAACTAATGCATTTTTTAACGAAACAAAATGAATAAAAATGAATTTCGTAAGTAACTAAATAATTTTATTTTTCGGACGAAACCAAAATTCTGAAACTAAATATTTCAGTGTGCACTGTCTATTGCGGTGCAACTTGTGTGTTTAGAATCTTGACGGGGAACCCCGCCAAAATTTTTTTTTTAAATGTGCGTGAGGTTCCCCCCAAGACGGTACCAGACCCTTATCTGAGCATGCAGCCCGGCAGGTCAGGAAAGGGGGGAGGATGAGCAAGCATCTGCACCCCCCCACCCCAAAGCACCCACCTCCCCATGTTGATGAGGACAAGGGCCTCTTCCCCACAACCCTTGCCTGGTGTTTGTCGGGGTCTGCGGGCGGGGGCTTATTGGAATCTGGAAGCCCCCTTTAACGAGGGGGCCCCCTAATCCCAGCCCCCCATCCCAAGTGAATGAGTATGGGGTACATCAAACCCATACCCATTCACCTAAAAAAAAGTGGCAAAAATAAACAAACACACTACACAGGTTTTTGAAGTATTTTATTTAGGCAGCTCCAGCTCTTCTCCCTCCTCTGGCGACGTCTTCTCCCTCTGCCGGTCCTTCTCCCCTCTCCAGTTTTTCTCCTCTTCTCTCTCCACTGTCTTCTCACTCTTTTGCTGGGTCTTTTCCCTCTCTTCTTCAGATGTTGACTTAATGCAATCTCCCGGTGTAATGCTGGGTCCACCGTGTGCAATGACATTTGTCGACATTGGACGGGCCACCCGATGATGCGATTTAGAGGTCACGCCCCTTGTGACATCACCACCCAGTGCATGATGGGGCGATGATGTCACGTCACTTAATCAAGCAAATGAGTACCATTTTGCATTTTTTTTTAAATTTTGGTATTAGAGTCAGATAGAGAAGGACAGCCAGTAAGTTTGAGTATCACTGAGATTATTTCATCCTAGTAAGGTTTAAAAACAGGACACTCCCAGAATATGTTTAAGGCTCCATGCACACTATAAGCTAAAAGAAATGCCACAAAAACCCTGGATGAAAATGCTCATCATTTTTATGCCAGCATTTAACAGCAGTTAGGAGCTTTCAGCTTTTTTTTCTGCTAGCAAATAACTCCCAAAAACGAAAAAAAAAAGCTGAAGCTTCAAAAATGCTTCTAGACTAAAATAGTATGCATAGATACATAGGATAACACCATTTTCTTCTAGAAGCAAAAAATAAATGCTCAAAAGCTGTTGCTAGGAGCATTTTTTAAGCTGATGTGAGAGTATGTGGTGACATATTCAGCAAAGAGGGGAGCATTGTGGAAATGTACCATCTAGAGAGAAGTTCGAATGATGTCTCCAGAACTTTTCTGATGTGGTTTTCTATATCCTTTAGAGAAAAAAAAATGTAATTTCTGCAATATGAAAAAATCCAAACATAACTAGAGTATATTTTTGATTAAATAAAACTTTATGCATTAATTGGCAAAGATTACCAGGGGAGCTTGAAAAACACACTGAAGGGAACATAAACGTAAATTAATACATACTTGACTTTTAACAGATGCAATTCCCCAGGGCACCCACTACTAGTTGAACACCCTGTTTAATTGTATCACTATTTTTTCCCACACTCTCATTATGCTTAGAGCAATTTCTTTGTAAAATATTAATGAACCTATTTTATGTGTAAGCATTTTACTCCAAAAATTGCACTAATTGACCTTGCATCACTACATGGATGAACCTTGCATTCAACATGGGTGAACTGTAAGTGGAAACATGCTATAGTGTATTTTAAAAATCTATTTAGAAATGTAATACCTATTGAAATAGAGATGAGCTGAACTACCTGGGTTTGGTAGAGTTTGGGTACCAAATCTTAATTATTTTTATTTATTTATGGTACTTATATAGCGCCGTCAATTTACGCAGCGCTTTACATATACATTGTACATTCACATCAGTCCCTACCCTCAAGGAGCTTACAATCTAAGGTCCCTAACTCACATTCATACATACTAGGGACAATTTAGGCAGGATCCAATTAACCTACCAGCATGTCTTTGGAGTGTGGAAGGAAACCGGAGTACCTGGAGGAAACCCACGCAGGCACAGGGAGAACATGCAAACTCCAGGCAGGTAGTGTCGTGGTTGGGATTCGAACCAGCGACCCTTCTTACTGCTAGGCGAAAGTGCTATCCACTACACCACTGTGCCGCCCAACTGAACCACGTTGAAGTTCATGGGAACCAAATGTTAAAATCAGTTCTGGCCATTTTAGAGGCTGATAGGCAAGGGGTTGTCAAACAAATGGCATGGGAGGCTGGACACTGTTTTTTTGTTAAATTTCATTTGACAGCAAGCAGCGGTTTTATGTTTCAACAGCTTTTATTAAAGTTTAAAGTGATTGTAAGGGTTAATTTTTTAATTTTAAAATAACAAACATATCATACTTACCTCCACTGTGCAGCTCGTTTTGCACAGAGTGGCCCTGAACCTCTTCTTCTGGGGTCCCTTGGCGGCTCTCGAGGCTCCTCCCCACATCTAATAACCCCCTCAGAGAAGCGCTTCCCCAAGGGGGTTACCTTGCGGGCACGCTCCCGAGTCCAGCATTCGGCGTCCATAGCCACTGAATGTATGACTCGGCCCAGCTCCCCGGTGCCCGCATCATTGGGTTTGATTGACAGCAGCGGGAGCCAATGGCTGCGCTGCTATCTATCTGATCAAGAGCCGAGAACCCCAGGCAGAGAGAAAGCGCGTCTCCAGGGGGTCAAGTTCCAGGGCTCAGGTAAGTAAAACAGGGGGGCTGGGGGGTCGGTCACTGCAACACAAAGGTTTACAACCCCTGTAGGCTCCCTGGCGGTAGGATTATGTCAGATTTTTGCGTCTCAAAGCTGTACAATTATTTTGCTTAGAAATTTGGTGCTTTATATTGTAGGCCTGGTCTAAAGCCTCTTTTAATGTAAAGGGACACTTTTTGGTTGCTATGGACAATCTCAAGTTTCCAAGCAGAAAGAACAGCATATATATTATAAAACTGCATGCAGGGCATTGGACAAAGCACTGGGGACAAAAGGGATGTGAAATAATTTCATACAGTACTGTAATCTGTAAGATTACAGTACTGTATGTGTTTTGATTTTTACATTTTTTAAAATTTTCCACCAGGCTCTGCCCCCGTGCGTCTCGACGCTCGCAGGGAATGGATCCTGGCACAGAGAGGCTTTGAAGGAGGGCATTGTGGAGGGACATCACAGGATCCTGGGGACAAGGTAAGTATATCACTCCAGGATCCTGCAATGCAACCCCGAGCCACACTCGGGAATTCTGTCAGGGAGGCTACGTAAAACAAACAAAATTAACAGGCAAGTTCACATTTATAGTATAGGAGAATATTGAAACGTTCCCTATGATGAAACGTGTCTGAGAGGGCACGCACTGACGTCACCACGCTGTTTGTGAGGAAGATGGGCCCCTGTGTTTGCCAGCCAGCACATGTTTTTATGTGAATTTTTATCCTACCTATGTAAGTGCAATACTATTTTATCCTTTATTAAACTGTTATACTGTATCACGCTATGGTCAGTTTTCTTTTCCCTGAGCCCACCTGGAGTACATCTCAAGTATGGCCATGATCCAGTGAGTCGTTTAGGGGGTTGCCATTATCAGGTCCATTACCAGGTGCATTCCTGTGTGTGTCCAACAGCCGTCCTTGCAAGTTAAAGGCCATGGCTGGGCTACAGCCGATCGCTTCCTTTTGCCTCTGGTAAGCAGGCAATTTGTACTGTGGTCGGGCACTTCTTTCAATATGTGTGGAGTCACTGTGGTGTTGATCAACTGAATTTATGGACTGTGTGGATGTATTGGCACAGCTCTCTCCCAACCTATCTATTTATTTGTGTGTATCCCACATTTGAGTTGCTGCCTTTACTTTTCCCTTTCACAAGTCTAGCGCAGTTTTTCCTTCCTTTTTTTCTATAGGAGAATAATGGACTGAACCCCCCCAGTGTTAAAGTGAGGTACTTTAAAGAGATACATATATATACACATGCAGAATGTAGGAGGTACCATCAACATTGTGAACTTGAGAGGGAGGGAAGAGATAGGAAATTGTTGGGGGGGATAAGGAGGGGAAGGAAGACAGTCAAAATATAGTATAAGTGACAAACTAATATCATCTCAGGTTCAATTGCCATAATTATTCTGCTTACAATTAGATTATCATACTAAAACTGTACAATTAGAATTTTGAAACCATACAACCCACGATTTGGTAAACTTAAAGCGGAGTTCCACTGGTTTTTGAGTTTATTAAAAGTCAGCAGCTACAAAAAGTATAGCTGCTGACTTTTAATAAACGGACACTTATCTGTCCCACAGTCCAGCGATGTGGCCGCCCGAAGCATCCGTTCTCTACCCCTCCTCTTTGCGGCGCCGACATTGTAAGTGTGGGCGCCCAGCTGTGACAGTTTGCGGCTTCACAGCCGGGCGTGCACTGCACATGCGCAAGCTGCACAAGCTCCATCAATGGCCAGGCAATGTTCTGGGACCTGTGACGTGTCTCAGAACATTGCCGGGAGGGAGGGGCCACCTAGGGGGAGAGGAGGAGTCACCTAGGCAGCCAGAAATTGGAAGGAGGAAGTGGGACAGGAAGTCCCACTCCAAACCAGGTACCCACCTCCCAAAAAATGACATGCCAATTGGGGCATGTCAGGGGGCGAGGAGTACTTAAAGCGGAACTTCCACTTTTGGGTGGAACTCTGCTTTAAAAAGAGAAGAGGATCTGATAGCGAACCACCTTTCCATTTCACATTGGTAATTGAGATCTGAAATTGTATTAGAGAGTGAGGGAACTGTGTCTGATTTCCAGTCTTGTAATGTTGATTTTTGCTGCATACAGTAGGTGTATAACAATTGTTCTGGAACTGGTAGGGAATTGTTCCACACCTAAATGAAGCAGAGTTAACTTGGGATCTGGTCCAGTTACTCATGGGTGGAGAGCTGCTGTTTTGCCGTAAAAAGCTTATAAAATGCTCATGTTAAGTTTTTTAGGCAGTCCTATTATAGTCTATGGTGCCAGTCTGACTCCAATCTGCCTAAAAGTAGCTAATTTACCTTTTTGAGTGACAAGCATTTTGCTACAGTCTCAGATATGAATAAGGGTTATTGAAATGAGTTGGATTTTGTTTGTTGAGCGTATTAGAGCTACAAGTATCAAGCAGAAAATCGCTAAGGTGCGAATGGGTCCTAAAATAACATGCCTGGGGGATGTCCTTAAAGTTGTGGTAAACCCTGTTACACCACTTGTGCCTACAGGTAAGCCTATAATAAGGCTTACCTGTAGGTACTGTAAATATCTCCTAAACCTGCATGGTTTAGGAGATATTTACCCTATACGCTTGCGCCGACATCATCAGCGCATGTGCACTGAAGCAATGGTTCAATCGTGCCATTTCTAAAGGGCATGTGGGGGAGTGACGTCATCGCGGCTCAGGCCAATCACAGTGCCGAAGCCCACGAACCCGGAAAGAACTCCAGGAATCATGTTTGAGACAGCTTCGATCTAAGGTAAGTATTTCATAATTTCAGAAGGCCACAAGGATGGTGACCCACGACAATGCATGCATCAGTGACACAATCCTTGTTGTGTTCCTGCTAGAGCAGACTTTGTGTGACATTATGGACAGGACACTTGGGGCAGAGCAGCGGGAGAAAGAGGAGGACTTCATTTCCTCTCAAGGCCCACTTTATGCAGACACCCTTTTTGCAACGCCACAGAACACACAAGAGGGGAGAGAGAGGAGGAGGAGGATTCTGGCAGTTTTGGAGGCATTGAAGCAGAGCAAGACATACATTAACCCTTAACAGATGGTTTTCCATCCCCAGAACCCTTGGAAGTAGTATGTGGTTGGGAGGAGGCAGTTCCAGATACAGTAATCCTCAGTGCTCTGAGGAGTCCGCTTCTCATGCCTCTGCAAAATTGCGGCCCATGGGCTCCCTTATTCTTCAAAGCCTCTGAAAGGACCCGAGAATACGTGGCATCAAGGATAAGGACCACTAATGGTTGGCAACCCTCCTTGACCACCGCTAAAAGGGGAAAGTCTCGGAACTCATCCCGTCCCTACAGACGGAGCAGAAGATGAAATCTCTTGAGGACGCCTTAAAGAGGAGTTTATGTAATGCCTTTCCCGACTCTGGTGGGTTACAGTCTAGTGGAAAATGTCGTTTTGAGGCTTCTGTTGTCAATGAAGGAGCGGTGGAGAAGCAGGCTGCCTCAGTGATGCCTTTTAATTTTTTTTTAGTCCTCTGCACCCAGGGCTGTCAGCTTCCACATCTAGGGGCAAAAACAGACATGGAGAGCTTTCCAGTTGATGATCCACTGGGTTACTAGGTCATGAGAATAGACCACTTGCCCAGTGTGCAATTCAGCTGCTGGGCTGTCCTGCATCCTGCGTGCTTTCAGAACGGGCATTCAGTGCTGCCGGAGGTTTTGTGACAGATAAGAGGAACATTATTTCTCCATGTACAGTAATTTCCTATGGTGAACCTCTGCCAATCTTTACTTCTGAGACACTCTGACTCTCTAAGATGCTCTTTTTACACAAAACCTTGTTACTAACCTGTTGCCAGTTAACCCAATTAGTTGCAAAATGTTCTTCCAGCTCTTCCTTGTTATTACCATTTACTTTCTTACTTTCTGTTCCCCTGTCTCAACTCTTTTGACATGCCTTATATTTTTCTTAAAATTTAAAATTTTCTCATATCAACATTTGATATATTTTCTTTTTTCTATTGTGAATAAAATATGGGTTTATGAGATTTGAAGATCATGGCATTCTCTTTTTATGTAGATTTTACACAGCCTCTCAACTTTTTTGGAATTGGTGTGTAATAGCTATTAGTTTCTGAATTATCTGGTATTACAAGCTTAGACGTTTTTAGCAGATTGCTACAGTGCTTGGCATAAATGAGTACACCCATTTTGAAAAGTAAGATTGTAATCAATATCTCAATCAACACAAGAACAATTTCCTAAATTTTGACAAAACTGAGTTTTATAGAACATATGTTTAGCTCATTACATGAAAGTAAGGTTAGTAATATAGCTTAGATTACAAAATCTTCAGTTTTACTCAATTAGTTGATGCAAAAATTAAAACACTTCACAACAAAAACTACTGCATCTAGTATTTTATATGACCTCCATGATTTGTAAGGACAGCACCAAGTCTTCTAAGCATGGAATGAATAAGTTGGTGACATATTGCAACTTCTATCTTTTTCCATTCTTCAAGAACGACATCTTTTAGAGCCTGGATGCTGGATGGAGAGTGATGCTCAACTTGTCTCTTCAGAATTCCCCATAGGTGTTCAATTGGATTCAGATCAGGAGACACACTTGGCCACTGAATCACTTTCACCCTGTTATTCAGGAAATCATCAGTGGCCTTATATGTGTGTTTTTGATCATTTTCATGTTGAAAAAGTACACGGTGACCAACTGAGGGTAGCATTTTCTCTTTCAATATAGAGCATCTGTGAATTAATGATACCATAAATTAAATGCAGCTACCCAACACCAGCAGCACTAATGCAGCCCCACAAAAGGACACTGCTACCAGCATGTTTCACTATAGGCACCGTGCATTTTTCTTTGTACATCTCATCTTTGCGATGCAATACAGTTTTGAAGCCATCAGTTCCAAAACATTTATCTTGGTCTCATCACTCCAGAGTACAGAGTCTCCGTAGTCTTCTTCTTTTTCAGCATGGGCCCTGGCAAATTCTAGGCAGGCTTTTTTGTGCATGGGCTTTAGGAGAGGCTTCCCTCATGAACGACACCCATGCATGCCATTCCTTTGCAGTGTATTGTGTACCGGGAAACAATCACCCCAGTTTGGCTTTCTACTTCTTTAGCTAACTTCAGTGAATTTGCATGGTGATTTTCTTTAACCCTTCTCATCAGAAGACACTCCTGTCGAGGTGTTAACTTCTGTGGCTGGCCAAAATGTCTCTGTGAGATGGTTACAGTTCCATCTTTGTTACATTTTTGTATCACTTTTGCTTCAGTATTCTGACTGATAATTAAAGCTTTGCTGATTTTCTTGTAGCCTTCACCTTTCTTGTGTAAAGAAATTATTTTCTTTCTCAGGCCTTGTAACATTTCTCTTCCATGTGCTGCCATTGCTGACAGCATAAAATGGGAAGGGGTTTTCTTTGTCAATGAGTAATTACACTAACCGGTAGTTGAATTCTTGTTAATTTGGATTTTGTTGTTAAAAATGTAGCTTTGCTCCTAAGACTTTCATTGGGGTGTATTCATTTTTGCAACATGGTCTTAGATCAATTTGTTAGGAAAAATCCCTTTTTGTGTGTGCAAATGCAAAATAACAAATATTGGTTGCAATTAATGGACCACATTTGTGGTAATATTTTGTAGTATAGTGTCCCATAGAAAATGTTGATTCTGAAAGGAAAAGCTTTCTGACATTATATATATATATATACACACACACACACACACACACACACACACACACACACACACACACAGTATATATATGTGCACAAATTGTATATAATCTAGTTGTTGCCACTGCACACATATCAGAAAGAAAATAGGCCAGGGTTCTCTGCAAAGTCTGTAGTACATAAATTCCAAAAGAGAGAGTGACACTCACGGGTCTTGAGAGGTGAACACACAGTGAAGATTTTATTTCGACATTTCGGCACTAGCTCTTGTTTGTTCTCCTGAGGAAGATGAGCTTGTGTCTCATTGAAACATCAAAATAAAATCTTCACTGTGCATTCACCTCTCAAGACCCATGAGTGTCACTCTCTCTTTTGGAATATATGTACTTCAGGCTTTGCTGAGAATCCTGGCCTATTTTATATATACAGTATCTCACAAAAGTGAGTACACCCCTCACATTATTGTAAATATTTTATTATCTCTTTTCATGTGACAACGCTGAAGAAATTACACTTTGCTACAATGTAAAGTAGTGTGTGTACAGCTTGTATAACAGTGTAAATTTGCTGTCCCCTCAAAATAACTCAGCACACAGCCATTAATGTCTAAACCTCTGGCAACAAAAGTGAGTACAACCCTAATGGGGCGGACTTTTCGGCTACAAAAGTCCGACGGACGCCACCGGACCAAATCCGGCGGACAATCCGACAGTGTGTGGTCTGCATCGGACTGCATCGGACCTCCGACGGACCGTTTCGGTCGGAAATCCGACGTACTTTAGATTTGAAGCCTGCTTCAAATCTTTACGTTGTAACTCAGCCGGACTGAGTTCCTGACGGAAAGCCCGTTCGTCTGTATGCTGGTCCGATGGACCAGATACGACGCAAGGGCAGGGTATTGCATCGCGCTCGCTGCAATAGGAAAAACAAATTTTCCTATTGCGGTGAGCACGGGGCATACCAGGCCCTTAGGTCATTCACATAGGGTGGGGGGCCAGGATCTGGGGGCCCCCTTATTAAAGGGGGCTCGCGGATTCCAATAAGCCCCCCGCCCGCAGACCCCGACAACCAACGGCCAGGGTTGTCGGGAAGAGGCCCTTGTCCTCATCAACATGGGGACAAGGTGCT
This sequence comes from Aquarana catesbeiana, assembly GCF_042186555.1. NCBI lineage: Eukaryota > Metazoa > Chordata > Amphibia > Anura > Ranidae > Aquarana > Aquarana catesbeiana. Next base: position 304,094,740 of record NC_133327.1, on the reverse strand, counting down.
TTGGGGTGGGGGGCACGCAGGGCGCCCCCCTCCCCCAAAGCACCCCCCATGTTGAGGGCATGCGGCCTGGTGCGGTTCAGGGGGGCGCTCGCTCGTCCCCACCCCCTTTCCTGATCGGCCGGGCTGCATGCTCGGATCGGGGTCAGGTAACGATTTTAGGGGGACCCCACACCGTTTGTTTGGCGTAGGGGGTTCCCCTTAAAATCCATACCAGACCTAAGGGCCTGGCATGCCCCGCGACGGGGCTAGCAAGGTGTCAATCTCGCCGATAAAAGCGTACCTGGGTCACGTTCAAAATGAACGGACTTGGCCATGTGTGGGCAAGTCCGTTCATTCGGAAAGTCCGCCGTAACTCTGGCGAAAGCCCGTCGGGAAGACCGGCGGACCTAATCTGCCGGAAAGTCCGGTCATGTGTAGGCAAGTCCGTCCGTTCAGAAAGTCCGGAGGTAGTCCACCAGAAGTCTGGCGGCAAGTACGTCGAACCTAGCTTCCCAGAAAGTCCGACCGTGTGTACAAGGCATAAGTGAAAATTTCCAAATTGGGCCCAAAGTATCAATAATTTGTGTGGCCACCATTATTTTCCAGTACAGCCTTAACCCTCTTGGGCATGGAGTTCACCAAAACTTCACAGGTTGCCACTGGAGTCCTCTTCCACTCCTCCATGATGTCATCGCGGAGCTGGTGGATGTTAGATACCTTGCGCTCCTCCACCTTCCATTTGAGGATACCCCACAGATGCTCAATAGGGTTTAGGTCTGGAGACATGCTTCCCCAGTTCATCACCTTTACCCTTAGATTCTTTAGCAAGGCAGTGGTCATCTTGGAGATGTGTTTGGGGTCGTTATCATGCTGGAATACTGCACTATGGCCCAGTCTCCGAAGGGAGGGGATCATGCTCTGCTTCAGTATGTCACAGTACATGTTGGCATTGATGTTTCCCTCAATGAACTGTAGCTCCCCAGTGCTGGCAGCACTCATGCAGCCCCAGAACATGACAATCCCACCACCATGCTTGATTGTAGGCAAGACACACTTGTCTTTGTACTTCTGACCTGGTTGTCGTCACACACGCTTGACACCATCTGAACCAAATAAGTTTATCTTGGTCTCATCAGACCACAGGACATGGTTCCAGTAATCCATGTCCTTAGTCTGCTTGCAAACTGCGGGCTTTCTTGTGCATTATCTTTAGAAGAGGCTTCCTTCTGGGACGAAAGCCATGCAGACTAATTTGATGCAGTGTGCGGCATATGGTCTGAGCACTGACAGGCTGACCCTCCACCCCTTCATCCTCTGCAGCAATGCTGGCAGGACTCATACATTTATTTCCAAAAGACAACTGCTGGATATGACGCTGAGCACGTGCACTCAACTTCTTTGGTCGACCGCGGTGAGGCCTGTTCTGATCGGAACCTGTCCTGTTAAACTGCTGTATGGTCTTGGCCGTGTTGCAGCTCAGTTTCAGGGTCTTGGCAATCTTCCTATAGCCTAAGCCATCCTTATGTAGAGCAACAATTCTTTTTTTCAGATCCTCTGGGAATTCTTTGCGATGAGGTGCCATGTTGAACTTCCAATGACCAGTATGAGAGAGTGAGAGTGATAACACCAAATTTAACACACCTGCTCCCCATTCACACCTGACACCTTGTAACACTAATGAGTCACATGACACCGGGGAGGAAAAATGGCTAATTGGGCCCAGTTTGGACATTTTCACTTAGGAGTGTACTCACTTTTGTTGCCAGCGGTTTAGACATTAATGGCTGTGTGTTGAGTTATTTTGAGGGGACAGCAAATTTACACTGTTATATACTGTATATACACATGTACAGTATATTCAACAAAAGTGTTTGTGTCAATGTATTATTCATCAAAGAAAGTTACATAATAAAAAAAAAATCAATAAAGTTCAATATTAATACCCAATTCATATGTAAAGCATGGACTAAAATTTGTGAAGAAAAAGTCAGTGCTAAAAAAAATGTATATATTATAAAGGGCATAAACGAAAAATTCATGCAATAAGAAGTCCATGATAATGTCTGTGGAATATATCCAAACTGCAGATCATTAACTTTCCTGTGTGCATCTGCAGACATTCCAACCACCACAAGAGGCACAAAGATAGATTCTCACCTTTTAAAACAGACCTTTAAATTATAAAAAGGTAATGCAGCACCCTTTTCATTTTTAAAAGCTGGGAATGGCTTACATTCTCTGGCAGATCAAGTTCTCTCCACTGACAGGTCCACTCCACAATTTATAACAAAGGCCATAAAAAGGAAACAAATAATAGGAAATATAGTGCTATCTAAGCTATCTATTTACAAACAACCATTGCCTCTTAATAACACAAAATAATACACTCACAGAATATAAACAATCAGAGTCTTAACCTTACTCATTGCAAAGGAGGATGAAACACGCGGCTCACCACCATTCACAGAGTTTTGATGACAGCTTAGAAGTTTGAATATTGCTTATATTCCCATCACACACGTCCCTAGATTAAAGGCTCATCTGTAGTGGGTGCTCCAGCAACCACCAGCTGGACACTGGATATATCACAGATAAATCCACATGTTGACCAGCACACCATGGATTTCGAATTGCAATCCAAAGCTTTTTTTGTAGAAAGCTCACATCACAACACACACACACACATATACACAGTGAAAACAGGCTGCTGCTCCAAGAGGTTTCCTTCAGTCTGGACTACTGCTATGCCATCACAGTCAAGAATAGCCTATGTTGTAAAAAGTAGGATATCAGATTACACATAGAAACAAAACTGAATGGCATCCTCTGCTAGAAACTAACAAGACCATCAAGATTTTAAGATATATCAAAGAGTGTACATGCACTGCTAGTCTTTCCTTTTAGAAATGCTCTTCAGACTATGGGGTGTATGTGGTGAAACTGCTGGTTCAGGTGGTTTGGGAAAATATCACATGGAAATGAGGATCAAATAAGTATTTATTTTCTATGATATTCAGCTCCATCTAGTGACCGTAATGTGGTATTTTCCTGAATTACTCTAATTTTTATGAATGGATAACTTTTGACCAGTAGAGGAAATAGAAGGAGAGCAGTTGATTTTATCCCATTCACACAAAACAAATGTACCAGCTGTTTAGCTGGATGACTAGCTATGGTATTTTTTTCTACCAATATACCACTAAAGCCTAGTACACATGGGCTGAATGTCAGGAGGCATCAGCCTGTTCAATAGAAACCAGTTGACAGTGTACTGAAGCTGGTCCAACAGAAGCCGGCCATTTGGCCACCTTCCGAACAAGGTCTGCCGACCGGCTCACGGTCAGTGCTCTCAGCCACTGGCTGAGAACGTTAACTGGAGTGTTCTGGTGGGGGGGCCACCCCCCTGTCAGAACACAATAGCTCAGTGGGGGAGATCGCTGTACCAACATCATATTGCTAGTAAAGCAGCTCCGCCATGAGCTGTCAGTTTTTTCTCCAACCCGCTGGGTAGTGTGTACCAGGCTTTAGTGTAATGTCAACAACATGCATTAAAGGTGCTTTACAAATAATGCAAACATAAATCTTCAGTCTATTAAATACCAAACTTTATAAAAAAAAAATACTATATTTTTTGTAATCAGCTTTAAAACTATAAAAACTTGTACCTTTATTAGGTGCAGTTTCTTATAGAGTAAATGTTAAACTGGATAGCCTAATTCTTAAAGTTATCTTCCTCTATTTTTGTGAAATATGAGAAAAACACAAGCAAGATGTTAAGGAAAGCCTGAAAACATATGAAAGAATGCTCAACATTTCACTTGCAAGCTGGGAATAAAAATAGCCATTTGTATTGGGTTTTTTTTTTCAGTCCTGGTTATAATAAATTAATATATGCAATACATTATACATTTCCTTTTAAAAGAGGTCTCTGGAAACGTCTCTCTGTTTGGCCTTTTTACTTTATCTTTTTGCTCCAGGGGTCTGTAATAATTATTTTAAAAGCATAGTAAAAATATGCATTATAGTTCTATGCTCTCAAAATTGATAGCCTTATAATTGTATTCCCTGGAATTAAAAAAAAAAGTAAAAAAATTAACACTTTTGATTACCAGAGCCAAAGTGGAAACTAAGCATGCACGCTAGCTTGCTATATTTTGATTATGCGAGTCGACCTTATCTAACAAGGTACCAATACCATAACGCTTCTATGACCCTTCTTAGCATGTTTTTACCAGTTTTCCCATTACAACACACACTAGAAATGTCAAACACAATGTAAGACTCAGGTGTGCCAATTTACTATGGAGTGTTTTACCATACAATCATTTTCTTATTAAGTCTGGGTTCACCCATTCCGTATGCGAACACAGACATCGCATGTGATTCGCACGGGCATTGCTGTGCCGATCACATGCGATGTCTGTGCAATGCGAGTTCGGATCTCATGGGTGTTCACATCCATGTGATCTGATTCATGTCCGAATTCACAGTTTGGACTGTGATCTGCGAACCGATCTGGGGATGTCAGTAACATTGTATTGACACCCAGAGCAGTTCACAAACAGCAATGTGAAACAAAAAGGAAATGCCACTCTGTAAGTCTCCGTGCTTTCATAAGTACTGCTGCCCTACTGCACAGTGTTGGGTGCTGGCTATGCACAAGGTTGTTGAAATAGAGAAGTCCTGGACTGCCGCACTCCATAAAAAAGCATCTTTATTGAATTGTAGATAAAATCCAAAATCGCAGACAAATAAAAGTGGACACAACAGGAATCAAATCTCTAACGCGTTTCACATCCAAACATGTTGACTCTTAGCAGCTATGAGTAAGCATCTTTGGATGTGAAATGCGTTAGCGATTTGATTTCTGTTGTATCCACTTTTTGTTATTTGTCTGTGATTTTGGATTTTATCTACAATTCAAAAAAGATGCTTTTTTATGGAGTGCGGCAGTCCAGGACTTCTCTATTTCCACAATGTGAACTGCCTGTGGGGAAAATGCAATGCGGGAACCGGAACTGGAATCCCACTGGTTCCCGCATCACATATTTTCCCTCCTTAACAGGCCCAACAGAAAAATTTAAAATTATTGCCAACAAGGCAAGGTAGCAGTAATTAACTTAGGAAAACCCTAGCATTAATCTTTTTAAATGTGATTTTCTATACGATACAGCACACCAAATGGATTATATAATTGTGCTACATTCAGCTGATCCATGTAATGAAATAAAAACACCATTATTGATTGTAAGCAAATACCAAATACATGGTAATTTAAAAGTTGAACATGTTATGCTTTAGCAAATTAACTCTATTACATTTCTTTCACCTTATTTGGTTGTTCAACTTTTTTTTATATGCAATTTATTACCACTCTATAAAATATTAATTTATTTTTTCATTTTACTTACATATCTTTATCTGAAAATGGGAAAACAAATCATCCAAACTGCAGTCATCCTAATTTAGATATGGTATAAGTAGCAAAATAGGAAGTGTTGTGGGAAGCAAGTGTCACATTCAGTTTAAAACAAGCAAGTTAATTTATTTTGTCATGAAACTTAAGAAGGGGAAAGTTCACAGACCACCCTGTCTGTTTCCTATTGATGTAACACTTACATAGTGGTCTTTTATGACCTCACTTACTGTCACTATATACAAGGAAAATGTCTGTTAAATTTAACCAAATTTTTAACCGCAGAATAAAATATAAAGAAAGATGCTACAAACATTCTGAACTCAAAGACTGCCTTACTTTTTGCTAATAAGTAAAGTCACAGTTAATTGTGGTATGTCATTTGGAAATATAAAATTATTAGTTCAGTCTCTCATAAGCGTAATTATATTTGCCTTGGCATAGAATATGCTACTAATTTTACAGAATTTGAGATGTTACGCTAAGTACCCATAATATTCAGCTGCACATCACTCTACATACAGAGGTCTTTTCAGGAGACTCCGATTTGTGGTACCAGGAAAATATGAATAATTCATCTAAATAGCATATCAGAAGTATAAATCTCTAATGTCAGTTTTTGAATTTAATTAATTAACAATTTGATCCCTAATAAAATTATATAAAATTGAAAAGTAATTAGCCAGGATGGAATGTTAATTATAAGTCACAAATTGTTGATTACAATAAAAAACATGTTCTATAAAACTGTAAGGAATCACCAAAGAAAAAGTATAAAGTGCTCTAAAAAGATGTAACAGATATTAAAGAGCAATTTCAGACAACAAATTAGAGCAATAAGTAAACTAACAATGATATCAAGTTAGACTGCAACTGTGCAAAATCATAAATTTTAAATAAATTTAAATAGGTTTTAAATAAGTTCACTCAGTTTGCCTTAGACTAATTTTCTGTAACCCATTGCAGCAAAATTAGCATAGACCATCTAACGGGGTCAGCACAAGGAGAAAAATTATTAGACCGGTCATAGACAGTATAAATCTTGGCTGGTTCAGCAGGAACCGGACAAGATTCAAATCATTTATGGGGAGGCTTAATGTACCAAGTTAAATGGTCAACTTGGGTGATTATTGCTAGCAGCTGGTTTATACAATTAATTGGTGGGGACCCCTGTGCTACGTGATGATGCTGAAAATAGTGAATACAATAAATGTGCAAAAACCAATACTACAGTGAGAACATTTTTTTAAACAGTTTTCTTCAGCAGGGACAGGGACGCTGGTCATAGTTGATGGGAAGATAGATGGAGCCAAATAGAGGGCAATCTTAAAAGAAAACCTGTTAGAGTCTGCAAAAGACTTGAGACTGGGGGGAATGGAATGGTTTAGATCAAAGCATATTCATGTGTTAGAATGGCCCAGCCAAAGCCCAGACCTAAATCCAATTGAGAATCTGTGACAAGACTTGAAAATTGCTGTTCACAGATGCTCTCCATCCAATCTGACAGAGCTTGAGTGATTTTGCCCTTATGAATGGGCAAAAATGTCACTCTCTAGATGTGCAAAGCTGGTGGGGACATCTCCAAAGACTTGCAGCTGTAATTGCAGCAAAAGGTGGTTCAACAAAGTATTCACTCAGGGGGACTGAATACAAATGTATGCCACACTTTTCACATATTCATTTGTAGAAAGTGTTAAAAACCATTTATCATTTTCCTTCCAATGATGTGCCACTTTGTGTTGGTCTATCTTCATAAAATTTCAATAAAATACATTTACATTTTGGTTGTAACATGGTAAAATTTCAAGGGGTATGAATACTTTTTCAAGGCACTGTATACACGCATACACACATATACAGTATATATATACACAAATACACACACACATTACAAGTTTTCAGCCTGAAATTCAGCTTGAAATCTCCATTCACTAAGCTATAACACATGTGTTATTTGCCATAACAACAAACATTTTCAGCACATAGACTGTTATTTATAATTGCCTCTTGTTGAAAATAATGATGGTTATAAAAAAAATTATGTTTGTTACAGCATAGTGAGTTGAGACACATATCTGGTACTTATTGTACTATGCTGAAAGGGAGATTGCTTTCGTATGGAAAGTATTAGATTCACCCAAAAAAAAAATACAATGGATTATGAATAAATCTGGTAAATCTGTTTGTTAGAAAATTTCAGTTTGGAGGGAACAGTTATGTGCAGAGCTATGTTATGGAAACATTACTAAGGTATATTACAGTTGGAACTCCAGATACACCTTTTTTGTCTTGGATAGAGTGTGAAAAGGTTAAAATGTCTATTCGATTTTGTATAGCTGTCTGTGTTTACAGTAGCAAGATGCTTACCACTTCCTCTCACAATGACAGAATCACTCATATGGAAGGAAATGAAAGAAAATCTCTCTAATAGGGGCACAGCAGCAATAAAAATGCTTCTTTTTAAAGAGTGGGAGAAGGCTATAACCTCGTTTAGCCATTTATTGCTGTCTATGTACCCACCGTAGATTTTTTCTTTCCTTTCTGTCCCCAAGATCTCCCCAGTAGGACCACAGTAAAAATAATACAGAGATTCCACAATCCATCCATAACAAAACAATTGTTTGGTGTTAAAGTGATTGTAAAGTCTCGATTTTTTAAAAATAATAAACATGTTATACTTACCTGCTCTGTTACAGTGGATTTGCACAGAGCAGCCCGGATCCTCCTCTTTTTGGGTTCTTCTTCTGTGCTCCTTGCCCCTCCTTCCTGTTTAGTGCCCCCACAACAAGCAGCTTGTTGTGGCGGCTCCCAAACCGAGCTGCAGCTCTCTGTCCGCCCCCTCTCTCTACTGATTGACAGCAACAGGAGCCAATGGCCCCACTGCTATGGTCCAGCCAATTAGGAGGGAGAGTCCCGGATGGCTGAGACACTGGTGGACATCACTGGAGAGAGATGGGGCTCCAGTAATTATTAGGTGGGCCGAGGGGGGCTGCTGCACACAGAAGGCTTTTTATCTTAATGCATAGAATGTACTAGGATAAAATAAATTCTGACTTTACTGACTTTATTAACTGTTCTATGTAGACCATATCTGCATACTAAAACAGTGAAAGACAGCGGTACCTGGATGAAAGAGAAGATAAACTGCATACATTTGACTCGTGCAAAATTGGCCATTATACATTGTGATGAACTATGATCTGAGATATCTAACACATGCACCATTGAATTGTAATAGTTAATCTATGCATCCCTGAATGGGGATTGCTAGTTAACATACAAATTGGGAGTACTAAATTTATACGCCATCGATATACAAATACTAGCATAAGTCCCATTGAACTGGGATCTCTAGCCTAGGTACCATTGAACTGAGATTATAAACCTGTGTACCATCAAACTCAGATTACTAGCCAATATACCATTAAACTGGGAGTACTAGACCATGCTATGCACCTCTGGACTGTGATTAATAGCAAATATACTACAGAGCTGGGAACACTGGCATATGTTTTATCAGACTGGGATCACAAGCCTATGTATCACTGAACTGCGCTTGCTGGCATATACATCACAGAAGTGTGAATGCTGGCTCATATATTACTGAACTGAGACCGCATTGTGACGGTAGACCTATACACTACTGCACTGAGATTGCTGGTTTATGCATCACTGAATTGTGACTGTTGGCCTATGCATTAACGGATTGTGACTACGGGCACACACACCTCTGAACGGAGATTACTAGTTGATGCAACAAGAGTAGGGAGCATTAACTGATACACCACTGAATTGTAAATGCTGACCTAGGCATTATTGCACCATTGAGCTGGGACCACTGGCATATGTACTATGGAAAGGTCATAGCTGGTCTAATCAACCATCAAACTGTGATCAATTGCTAATGCATCACTGAACTGTGACTGTTGGATTATAAGTCATGGAAATGTGATGGGGGACTTATGCACTAGTTAGTTATGCACTACTAAACTGTGACTGCTGATTTATGTTCCACTGCACTATGATCATTAAGATATGTATTAGCAAACTGCAACTACCAGCCTAAATATCATGAATTGGGGACTACTGGTACATACACTATTGAGCTGGGGGTACAGGTATACATACCACTGAACAGGGAACCACAGGGTAGGCATCACTGAAGGGTGATTGGTATCCTCAGGCACTGCTGAATTGTGAGCATTAGCCTATACATCACTGAATCGTGCCCGTGGACCTACTTATTACAGAGCAGTGAGGTATTATCAAACTTTACATACTAGAACCCATTGGTGCAGGCAGGGTTGGGACTGGCCTTTAAATATAAAGTGAAATACGACAGAAAAGATCATGAGAGGAAAACCAGTAATAGAAGCAGGGGCAACCCCCCTAAAATAAGTGCTAGCCAGGTACAATAAAAAAATACATGACACAAGATGGAAATCAGGAAAGCACAGCATCAGGAAAACAGTTGGGTGTCCGGAATAAACAATTAGACGGAGCTAGTAAAACTGGTCAGAATAGGAAATCTACGGGTCTAAGTAGTTCAAACAAATCAAAAGAAGAGTATCAAACAGACAGTGATTCGGAAGGCATGAAAGCCAACTCTTTAACTAAATCTGACATTGCAGATATGCTGGCAAAACTGGAACGTCTTTAAAAAAGGATATGACAACAATACACGAAGATCTGGGCCAGATATTAAAGCGGGTTGAAAATACAGCAGATAAATTAGTCACCCATACATCAGAAATAATACAACTTAAGGAACTAATGAAAAAATTACAAATAGAGCAGAGGAATATGTTGTACAGAATGGAAAATCTGGAGAATCAAAATAGAAGGAAATTTTTAAGAATTAACGGTATCCCAGAAAGAAGACCTAAAAAGTATAATGGATAGACTGTTTTTCTCTTTACTCAGAAGAACAATAGCAGAGCCAGTGAAGATTGAAAGAGTACATAAGAAAACCTTTAAATATGGCAAAGGGAATCCCAAGAGATGTAATTGAAAGATTGGGCAGGGGGGGTTGGGGTGGGGGAACGGTATTCTTTTTAAAAGTATATGGAAAATTTCCTTGGATCTTCTCTAAATTCTATTTCCCATCTCTAGTGAGCAAAAAGGAGAGGGACAGATAAAGTTACAAGATGACAGAGATAAACTTTTTAACGTATAATGTTCGGGGTTTGAATACACCCAGGAAAAGACACAAAATATTAAAAGAAGTAAAACAACATTCAGAGGGGATAAACACATATTACCCATGATTGTAAAATAAAATTATATTCAAAAGAACACCCAACTTGATACTATGGGGACACCCTAATAAAAAAAAGCAAGGGGAGTAGCGATAGGCTTGGCTAGGAACACACAGTTTACGCTAAAGGAGTGATAGGTAGGTTTTTGTTTTTGAAAGAGACATTTGCCATGGATTGTACATTGGAAAATATTTACTGCCCTAATAAAAATCCAAGAAGATACTTAGAAGAAACTATGAGAAAACTAATGGACTTTAAAGAAGGGAATGTGATTTTGGCAGGAGACTTTAATGTCTGTTTAAATCCAAACATGGATAGTATGTCCCATACACGGGGGATAAGAAACCAACAATCAAATAAGATTAAGAAGATATTATATCAAAATCAGATGATAGATATGTGGAGGGTGCAACACCCGAAAACATTAGATTATACATATTATTCCCCCGCCCACAGGACGTACTCCGAAATTGATTATATTCTTATGGAGCATAGAATAGTTGATTTGATAGGAAAAACGAATCTCGAGATAACATCAATATCAGATCATGCCCCAGTGTCAATGAAAATGAAGATACCTGGAACTTTAAAACATAAGAACACATGGAGAAAAAATGAGGAGTTATTGCGGGATAAAGATGTGGAATATAGGATAAAAAAAACTGGAACAATATTTTAATTTAAATAAATCTAATGAGGTATCGAAGGCCGTGGTGTGGGAGGCCCATAAGGCATATATAAGGGGTATTTTGATAGCTATTGGGGCAGAAAAAAAGAAGGAAAGCGCTAAGAAAGGGAAATTGCTAAAAAAAAAAAAATTATGACCTTGAACAAAAACATAAACAAAAAGTAGATATTGCGATCCAACATGCTTTAGCGACAAAAAGAGATATGTTAAAAGAGCTAATGGAACAAGAGACCAGACAAGTATTTAATAGAATAGCAAAGGAAAGGTACCAATGGGGGAATAAATCAGGGAAATATCTAGCAAAAATGCTCAGAAAGAGAAAAAAAAATCTATAAACTTCATAGAGAAAATAAAAGATAAAGGGGGAGAGATGATATTCTCAACACGTAAAGTAGCTGAAGTATTTCAAAAAAATTTTATGAAACATTATTTGCCATAAATCAAAAGGGGTCGCAGGAAATGGGAATAATGAGAAGAGAGAGGATAATGGAATATTTAAAAGAGACTAAACTACCTAAAACCCCAGAAGAAAAACTAAAGGAACTAGAGAAACCTATAATGGAAGAGAAGATAAATATAGCATTAAAATAAACAGCAATGGGGAAAAGCCCAGGTCCCGACGGGTTCATAACCCTTTATTTTATAAAATGTAAAGAAGTATTAATATCAGAACTCTGTTCGTTTATGAAAGGACTAGAAATAAATTTTTGAGATGAGAAGAGAAGCATTATTGGCCTCCATTTCTGTTATACCAAAAGAAGGGAAAGATGCAACCCAATGTTCGAGTTATAGATCAATAGCATTATTAAATGCAGATACTAAGTTATTTCCTAAAATATTAGCGAGAAGGATGAAAGACCTGATGAGGAATTTGATACACGCAGACCAGGTAGGATTTGTACCGGGAAGAGAGGGGGGAGATAATGGAGTAAGAATACTCCTCCTGCTAAACAAAATCAGGGGAAGTAGGGCCTCAACTCTTAACCTGTCAATAGATGCTGAAAAAGCATTTGACGGGGTAGATTGGGGATTCCTGATGAGTATACTAGAGGCAGTGGGTTTTGGTCCAAGGATGATAACCTGGATTAGATCATTGTATAACAATCCAACTGCAATGGATGCCCCCTCTCTCCACTATTATTTGTTCTCTCACTGGAGCCCTTATTAACAACAATTTGAAACTGTGTAGATGTAAAGTGTATCAGGGTTGGAGATGAGGAACATAAGATAGCTGTGTATGCAGACAATGTTTTGTCCAACCCAAGGATAACATTACCAAACCTAATGAAATTATTGAAAAACTATGGAGAATTTAAATTTTAACTTGATAAAATCAGAGATCTTGAACATAAATGTTAGTAAACAAGAAGAACAGAAGTTAAAAAGAAAATTTCCATTTATATGTAAAACAACATAATTGAAATAAATACTCAATATAAAAATTGACACCAACATTGAGGAAAATATATCAAGCAAACTATATTCTTCTTAAGAAAGAAATAAAAAGTCTATCAACCACTCTCTTGGATGGGTAGAATGAATATGTTCAAGATGACAATATTACCAAAATGTATGTACAAATTCCAAATGCTTCCAATTCCTATTCCTCAAACATATTTTAGGATACTAAAAACAATAAATTTCAAAGTTTATATGGCAGAACAAAAAGCAGAGAATAAAGTTCTCAGTAATAAGCAAAAACAAACAGTTTAGCGTTACCAGATGTTAAGATATATTATAATACGGTTTTAATTTCATGGGTGTCAGATTGGAAAAAAGACACGAAGGACAAAAGGTAGGTTCAAATAGAGAAAACAATGAGTGGAACACTGTTGAGTAAAATTTTATGGATTCCTGCACAATACAGGGATCTGGGCACTTAAACACATGCACTAACATTATAGGTATTGAAAATATGGGACTTAATACATAAAAAAACAAAGTGGAAGTTTAATTCACCATTAATCCCATTAAGGGACACAAGTTATTTTGCACCAGGGAAGGAGAGTCTATATGGGGATTGGATAAAGGATAGAAATGCACAGTTGAAGGATGTAATGCAAAATGGGAAAATACTCCCCTTACAAGATATAAAACACAAGAAAGAATTGATAGTGATCGATGAATGGCGGTATTTTCAGTTAAAGCACTTTGTAGCATCGCTACCGCAACCAATATGATCTGGAAAAAAAATTATCATCACTGGAACAGTTATGTAATTCTAAAATTACTAAACATGGTATCTCCCGAATATATAAAATACTAGGGACGATAGCGGGAACTGAAAAACCACCATACATCAAAAAATGGGAAAAGAAGTTGGGGTCACAGGTGAACGAGGGTCAATTAAGTAAAATACTAAAAATGGTACATAACTCTGCAGTAGATATAAACACTATAGAAACTAATTACAAATGCTTATCCAGATGGTATATAACCCCAGATAAAGCATATAAGTACCAAACAGGAAAATCATCAAACTGTTGGCGAGGTTGTCATGCCCTAGGAAATATGGCGCATATTTGGTGGGATTGTCCAAAAGTAAAACAATATTGGAAAGAAGTGCTATCACTGATTAAGGAGATCATGAATATAGAAGTACCGGAAGAACCATGGTATTGTTTATTCCATAGTATAGAGACCCCAATAAATTGGTATAAAAATACTCTCCTACCACATTTAATGAACACCGCTAAAAGTTTAATCCCATTACATTGGCAGGAACAAGAAGGTCTCTCAGGTATAGAATGGATCAGGAAAATTGAATTTATACATAAAATGGAGTATCTGAGAAGCAGTTATTGTGAGGAGGGTGAAAAAATAGGGGAAGTGTGGAGAAGCTGGACCGTATTTAGAAGAACAAGAAAATACATGAAAATAATGGGAAATGATGAAATGACGGAGATAAAGTAAAAGAAGGATCATTTAAATAAGGTAAGGAAATAGAGAGAAGAGAGGTAGGGTGAAGGGAGTGTAAAGGGAGGGTAAAGGAGGGAATGGTATGATAATGAATGTTGTTGGATAAATGCTTTTTAATGATTGGTATGAGAATTACTGAAAACTGAATGAACAAATAAAAAATAAAATAAAAAAATGAAGGGGTAGATGTTAGTGAAGTATTAATCTAAGATTTTGAATGTTTTGTTTTTGATATGCAGTAGTGGCTTAGCACTTCTACCTAGCAGCACTAGGGTCATGGATTTGAATTACAACCACGGCAATACCTGCCTGGAGTTTGTATGTTCTCCCTGTGCCTCTGGGTATATTGGTTTCCTTTCACACTCCAAAGGCCTGCTGGTAGGTTAATTGTCTCTTGTCTAAATTGGCCCTAGTATGTGTATGTATGAATGTGATTTAGGACCTTAGATTAGTAAGCTCCTTGAGGGCAGGGACTGATGTGAATGTACAATATGCAGTATATGAAAAGTGTTGTGTAAATTGACCAAAAGTACCTGTAACTTTATAAGTGCCTGTAACAAATCTAGAAACACTATAAATGTCATTGGATCTAAGGAAAAAGAATGACAGAAGGTAGTATAATGCCACTGTATAGTAGACATAGTATATTTATATATGAGGTCTACAAAACAGGATGTTGTCTGAGACAGGCTTCATTTGTTGCTAATGGTCCAAATAGCTGTGAAGCTCATTTTTTTTCTTCCATAAAGGGTAATCTAAAAATGCAAATACAAGTAAAGAGCTATTTATAATCAGCATATATAATTGTTGCTCAGAAGAAACAGATTAAAATAAATGTTCTCTAAGGAAGCCTGTTACTATGCCCTTTGTTGCTCCAAATAAATGAAATATGAGTCATTAAAATAAAAATACAGAGACTGGTGTACCAACAGAACAGGGAAACCCTGGGTGACTCTAGAAAACGCTTTCATACCCGGCCATCTACACAACCTCCCCTGGCTCTCATCCAAACATTGAACACAACCATTCAAGAAACACCCACTTATTTACCCGTCACTACTCGCTTTTACTTCTGCTATGACAACCTCTCAACTATCTTCACGACCAGGGCCTTTGACCTCCCTGAGGGGAAATCCAGACTTCTCCCCGGGGGCATCAGACACATTTTTAAAACAAGAATGGCCACACGAAGAGGTCCAAGCACACCACTTCTTCCATGCAGGCTGCCTACGATCGTATGATAATCTCAGATCCATATCCCTCACAAAAGACTTTCCTTTTTTGGACATATAGACAGCTGACACACTTTCTCTCCTCTGCAATTTCCAATAATATATGGTCGAGAAAACTAACTCCATTTGAAACCCTATGTACCCAGAACACACCTCAAAGACACCTAATATCCACCATCTACTCTCTCCTCCAAGAAACACCACACCACTCACAAACTGAAACCCTCCACTCATCCTGGAATAAAGACCTACACATAGACCTCACTGAGGAAGATTGGGAAACCATTCATGTTCATACCCACAAAGGCTCACTAAATGTTGCTATCCAAGAGAATGGATATAAAATACTCACCAAATGGTACAGAACACCGTCTTGCTTACATAAATTCTCGCCCTCAATCCCAAATACGTGCTGGAGGTGTAATAAAGAAGAGGGCTCTATGATCCACATATGGTGGGAATGCCCGATCCTTCAGGTATTCTGGAGGGAGGTTCATGACATAATACAACGAGTCACTACTTACACCCTTGATTTCAAACCAGCACAATATCTCCTCCATCATACAACCTTACCTAAAAGATCTTATCACAGATTGCTGGCCATGCATATGGTAAATGCAGCCAGATTATGCATTCCTGTAAAATGGCGATCAACCAGCCCCCCGACGATCAGGGAATGGTTGACAAAGATTGCTAAGATAGAGGAGATGGAGGAATTGATCTATATCTCACAAGACCGCATACAAAAATTCACCAATCTATGGGCATGCTGGACACATTTCAAAAGCACTAACTCCTACAAGTCGTACTTCCCTATATAATATTATCCCTCTCTTGAGAGACGAGAAAGGATTCAGAAGCTCCTTATAGCAGAATGGATCAGCTGGAGAGAAGGGGCGGCCCCCTATCCCTCCTTCTTTACCCTAATAATCTACGCATATTCTTCTTCTTTGTTTTTCCTCTTTTTCCCTTTCCCCCCGCTGTTTCTTCCTACTCCTACACCTTCCCCTTCTAAATCTTTCCATTACCCCCACTCCACCCAAGGTCTATATCCCTCTTACCCATACCTATACATAACCTCCTTGCAATATCAGATTGTGACAGCACAACACAGTCTAAAACCTAATAGAGACAGACATTTCCGTCTTAGTTCCACACAAGTCTCATGCTCCTACTTACTTCGTGACTGGTCCTGGTGAAAATGGCCCACACAAAGGACTTCTGATTCCTATAATACTTGTATACAGAAAATGTCTCGTAGTAATATATTCAGCTGGTTCTTCTTTTATACATTTTAATTAACCTACCATATGCTTGTGTTCCCCATGACTTTAATGGTATTAACACTTCCTGTAACACTATTATATAAAATGTCATGGAGCATTTCTCAAAATCTGTTCAACTGTTTGTACATGTAATTGTGCTTTTTTCTCAATAAAATCTTTTTTGTGGAAAAAAAAATAAAAATACAGAAACCCAGAAAAGCTGGGTTGGCTTATTGAACCCATCCCCCTGCAACTCACTTTAGAATTACAAAAAGGAAGTTATGATGCTAAGCATTCTATAACATGCCTTGATCTACCTTACCATGTGAAAAAGTCCTTAGCAGCAGTAATTCTACCAAAGTATCTTGCAAAAATGAGGCCATAAAAGCAAGCGCTTTAGGGAGCTTAGCACCTATGAATACCCAGGAACTTTCCATCCCCAAAGCTGTTTCAGTGACCCCCATTCTTTAGCTCTGGCAAGCTGTGGTGATGTTGTATATTCACCTTACCCATTTAGTGTTTAAACCATGAACAAAGTACAAGCCTGCTAAAGTGTGCCAATTATGTCCCTAGGTAGCAAAAATATGTTTTTTTTATTCATGGCACTGGGCACTCTGACACCATTATTTGTCCTAAAATGCCCTGTTGCTATTCTGGATATGAATTGGGCGGAGCTGCGTGCTAACGTCATTGTGTTCCCACATTCCCGGAAGTGCGGGTGTTTGTGTTTGTATTCAGCCAGAAATTATTTTATTGTACAGCGCTATGATTACTTCCTGGATGTAAGTGTGATTTTAACTCTTAATACATTTTATAGAAAAGTTTTACACAATTGGAACGTTTTTTTCATGCCCTTATGTTGATGTCTACAGGATGATGCTAGGTGGGGAACTACCATTTAACCTCCTACCCTTTGGGGAGACCTCTGGAACCGCTTTTGATGACCTGAAGCTGGGTTGCTCGGTTCTAAGCTCTGATGACCTTTCATTAATTAGAAAGTCATACATAGCTGGT
Organism: Aquarana catesbeiana; assembly: GCF_042186555.1. NCBI lineage: Eukaryota > Metazoa > Chordata > Amphibia > Anura > Ranidae > Aquarana > Aquarana catesbeiana. The sequence continues at coordinate 304,076,969 of NC_133327.1, read as the reverse complement.
AAGCTTCTATATTGTCCATAAGAGGTGGTGGTTTCAAGCATCGATACTTTCCTACATTGGTGATGGATATGTATATGTCACTATATAAACACTTGAGAGGACTTTTCTTTGCACATGGACTCATTTGAATTTAAAACATTTATTCACTGGATGATTTAATTTCGCTGTACAGTATATATATTGAATATGACTTTGCTCAATTTTATGTAGCGTGACTCTTTATGTTAGAACATAGATTATACTGTGTAAAATATTTCACGGTAGAGTTGCTGCTCACGTTAACCCTTTTTCTTTTATCTATTTATTCATGAGCGCAGTTTCTTTTTGATTTTTTAATTCTATTCTGAATATAGACCTGGGATTTTCTTGTTCATATTTCTTCCACCTACCCTGACCTTTACATATGCTATGCCATTTGTACAGTACGTGGGCTATACTCTTGATACATCATTTTGGTCATCCAACTGCATATCAATGTCGCTAGTGCAACACATCTGAATGTTCAGATCTGTGAATGTTCTATTCTCTGATAACTCAGACTAATTTGTGACAACTGGGATGTTTTGAAGCTGTACCTAAAACAGTAGCATTTTGAGTCAAGTACATTTATCTACATACTGTATGTTGGTGATTAAGTAGATGAATGACTTCCCACAAAAAAATAAGGGCATCTGCATTACTATTTTTCCTTAGCCCTCCTGCAAAGTCCCCAAAAATACCTGTTTATTCTGCTAGTGAATTACACCTCATGCTGCTTCCTGTGATGGAGGGACAATACCCCACTGCTTCTGAATTCATGAACATTGTGGCTTCCCAGTGTTCAGTGAGAATAGAAGATGTTTCAATGGTTGCGGCTATCAACATTGTCACTGTTGATTTATAAGTCCATGACTTGTCAATCAGCAGCTGACCTCTACTAGCTCTTTCCACATCCCCAAGCCATTTATGAGGCTCTTGCATGCAATAGTGACTGGGATCACTATGATTGCCACACAGAAGTCTTTAGATGCACTTTAAAAAAAAAAAAAAAACAATAAAAGGAAAGCAAGGAAGAAAGTATAAAGGGCATAAAGAAGGATAGGCAAGGAAAAGGTAGTGTGCTAATGTATTGTTTCATTTTTTTAATGCAAGTGTGCCACTTTGGTCTGACTGGTCAAAGCAATGACTGTGCTGAAATGCAGAAATCTGCATATGGTATACAACTCAGATAATAAGATGAACAGACATTTTAATATTTAAAGTTAAAATAAACTTTACAATAAGGTCTAAATATGTTCTTCCTGAAAATATTTAGGGATAAATAAAGCATAATTCCAGTAAGAGCGTATTTTTTCTACAAATAACTAGAACATGTCTAAGATGCAAGGCAAAATAATCTTAAATTTATTGTGTTCATCTGCACAAATCTGCACACATAACACAACGGATCAAACTGTGATCACACAGCTTGCATCATGTCCTTCAAAAATTCAGACTTGCTATCTTTATTAGTTCTGTATATTCATATAAATGATTGCATTCAAGAAAAATACTTACTTGATATAAATTATGCATTGCCAGAATAATTAATGAAGGAAAAGACATGTATTAAAAAAAGTTATTATAAACTGCTTTTAGTAACAAACTGATTTGGAGTGCTTCTGCACTATAGCATAACATTTGGGTATAAGCTGTCCATGTAGTTTTGTGGTGTATTATAGGGCGTACACACGGTCGGACTTTGTTCGGACATTCCGACAACAAAATCCATGGATTTTTTCCGACGGATGTTGGCTCAAACTTGTCTTGCATACACACGGTCACACAAAGTTGTCGGAAAATCCGATCGTTCTGAACGCGGTGACGTAAAACACGTACGTCGGGACTATAAACGGGGCAGTGGCCAATAGCTTTCATCTCTTTATTTATTCTGAGCATGCGTGGCACTTTGTCCGTCGGATTTGTGTACACACGATCGGAATTTCCGACAACAGATTTTGTTGTCGGAAAATTTTATCTCCTGCTCTCCAACTTTGTGTGTCGGAAAATCCAATGGAAAAAGTCCGATGGAGCCCACACACGGTCGGAATTTCCGACAACACGCTCCGATCGGACATTTTCCATCGGAAAATCCGACCGTGTGTACGGGGCATTACAATCACCTCCAAGTAAAAAATTAAATCATAAGTCCATCATCTATATATTGTGATTCACCAGTAGTGTAGCTCAAGCACAGATGGAAATTTAAGTATTTGGAATTGTGTACTGTCAGAACCAAAAGTGTTGCATATGTTTCATGAATTTGGCGCAGCACCAGAAAAGTGATGCGGTAGCTTTATTGAATTCCCCCATAGATGTTCAATAATCTTGACATGCATTACAAAAAAATGTAAAAAAATTACATTTATACATTTTTTTCCCTCTCTAAATGAAACTCAGTAGGTCCCATATGAGCAGAGCATGCAGGGCAGAAAAAGGAGAGGAAGTGTCATTATTCTATGTATTTAATTGTATGTGAAAATTTTACCTTGAGTTCTGTAGAGAGCAAGCTTTTTTTTCTTCAAACATTTTATTAGAAAACGTAAAAAGGTACATGGCATAGAGTCAGAGGGGGAAGTCTCCCCCCAGGAACAAAATAGAGAGTGGAATACCAAACAAACTGTGGAGTCAGGAGGGGAGAGCAAGCTTTGTTTTATACAGTCAAGAATAGAAAAGCGACACCTATTTGCTAAAAATGTAAACAGGAAATGTTCACTTGTAATATTTAATATTTACCTTTTTTCAAAATTGGAAATTTTTTTTTTTTTTCAAAATTGGAAATTTGAGCCAATGTTTTCCTTTTTTTTCTTCAAACATTTTATTAGAAAACGTAAAAAGGTACATGGCATAGAGTCAGAGGGGGAAGTCTCCCCCCAGGAACAAAATAGAGAGTGGAATACCAAACAAACTGTGGAGTCAGGAGGGGAGAGCAAGCTTTGTTTTATACAGTCAAGAATAGAAAAGCGACACCTATTTGCTAAAAATGTAAACAGGAAATGTTCACTTGTAATATTTAATATTTACCTTTTTTCAAAATTGGAAATTTGAGCCAATGTTTTCCTTTTCAGCAAAAGGCTTTGATAAGCAATCTCTGGGTTTGATTTATTAAAGGCAAATAGGTTGTGCACTTTTGAAAGTGCAATTGCACTGTGCAAGTATAATTGCTCCAGAGTTTAGTAAAGTTTCACTTCACAAAGAACACCCAATCACATGCAAGATAAATTGAAAAAAAAAAACAGCATTTTTGCTTGAACATGATTGGGTGATGGAACTCAGCAGAGCTCTCCTTCATTTACTAAGCTCTGGAGCAACTGCACTTGCAAAAGTGCACAGTCTTTTTGGCTTTAGTAAATCAACCCCAATATATTCATTAATACATTAATATATAATGCTTTTTAAGTACCCGGATTGCACATGGTATTATGCCGTGTACACACGGTCAGACTTTTCAGCTACTAAAGTCCGACAGCCTGTCCGACAGTCTTTCAACAGACTTTCGACTGACTTTTGGCGGACTTTCGACGGACTTTCTAATGACCGGACTTGCCTACACACGATCACACCAAAGTCCGCAGGATTCGTACGTGATGACATACACCAGACTAAAATAAGGAAGTTGATAGCCAGTAGCCAATAGCTGCCCTAGCGTGGGTTTTTGTCCGTCGGACTAGCATACAGACGAGCGGATTTCTGGGTCTGGCGGAGTTACGACGTAAAGATTTGAAGCATGTTCCAAATCTAAAGTCCGTCAGATTTGTGACTGGAAAGGTCCGCTGAAGGTCCGAGGAAGCCCACACACGATCAGATTGCACGCCGGATTTGGTCCATCGGCATCCGTCAGACCAGTCCAGTCGAAAAGTCCGACCGTGTGTACGCCCCATTAGCCATAAGCAGTTCTTGTACAGAAGAGGTCAGAGTGAGAGAGGAAAAAAATGCACATGAAGCCATTCAATTACTGACAAGAAGCAAGCTGATAGGAAAAGAAGGCAGAGAGACAGAGATGGGATTATCACTGTTCTAAGGATGAGTAAAGGTGCAAAACTTGAAAAAAACATTATCCCACAGATAATTAAACAGTCTGACAACGTCTGTAGAATTAATTAGGGGTTAAGAAAGTCCAAACACTCAGGGTTGCCACCATATGGGAACAGAAGCCGGTTTCCAACAAAGCTGAAAAATACAAGGAGAGAGGCACTTCTAGGTGTAGGATTTAGACAATTTTAATAGCACTTAATATTGGCAACTCGCATTTGTGAAGTTAAAAACAGGCTCATCAAGTAATATGGTCCCAGCTAGGGGAGGGATTCATTGGCAGACTATGCAGTCTTTCAATTCCATCGTGGAGAAGCATTGTGCCCACTGTACATCACCACTGAAAGGAAAGCTGGCTGCAGTGGGGAGAAGTCAAAGCGAGGCTTGGAGCACAGATGGTAGGTGGCAAGGAAGGATGATGTCACCGGTATGTGATGCGTTTCACGAGAATGCGAGCTGCGGATGGTACGGCAGCTGCGCACCTTTTTCAAGTTAACTGACAAGACCATAAGCACCATAATATATAGCATATAAAGGAGGGGAGGGGCCAATTATAAAACAGGTAAGGATAAATAGATCAATCAAAGGAACAAGAGAACATGGAGATTGATAGGATCAAAGTAAAATGAAGCACAAATACAACACATAAACATAATGAGTCAAACATGATATAAAAATTATGATAAATATGAAATATATATATATATATATATATATATATATATATATATATATATATATATATATATATATATATTTCCATGTATATACACAAAAATTATTAATAATTTGTGTGTAAAATAATATATATAAAAAAATATATATATATATATAAATACACATAAGAAAGGACATCAAGCAATTGATTTAAGACAAGCATAGATATAAATATCCAATGCATAATAGATAAACTGTACAGCCAATAACTATGAGGAAAGGAATGTGAAGAAGATTCGGGTCGGGAGAAAAGACCACACTCTACCAACTACAATAATAGGAAGGGCGTAAAAGAGTTGAGAAAAAAATCATACCAACACAATAAATGAATTAAAATGTGAAATGAATATAATGTAGTAAATTCATAAAATGAATTGAATTACTTGATTATAAGATTCAAAGTTCTTATGAATCTGGAAGCATGTGAGCTAATAATTAAAACATGAACTGCACAGTATAAATGAAAAGTATATTATGTATAACCATTGGGAAATCCATCAAGTGTGATTAATCTAATGATCTTCAGATCATTATATATATATATATATATATATATATATATATATACAGTATATATATATATATATATATATATATATATATATATATTTATATATTATTATATATATTATTATGTAAATTAATATCAAGCCAGCCACGACATTCCACCAGGGACTCAATACCTGGCAGCTATTGTTGGACTAAAAGGAAAAAAACTCTGGTGCGTTAGAGCTAGCAGCTCATAGGCATGGGGAGGGGATCCTGGACTATAAGACCACCAATACTTACAAATAAATGTATTTCATTGTTATATATTTAATTATTTATAATTCATGTATTATGTTGGTATGATTTTTCCTACTCTTTTACACCCTTCCTATTATTGTATTTAGTAGAGTGTGGTCTTTTCTCCCGACCTTACGTTCTTCACATTCTTTTGCTCACAGTTTTGACTGTACAGTTTATCTATTATGCACTGTATATTTATATCTATGTTTGTCTTAAATCAATTGCTTGATGTCCTCTTTTATGTGTATGGTTATATATATATATATATTTATTTTAATGTATATATTATTAATTTGTGTGTATATACATGGAAAATAATATAAAGATCTATCTATCTATCTATCTATCTATCTATCTATCTATCTATCTATCTATCTATCTATCTATCCATCTATATCCACATACACACACAGTATCTCACAAAAGTGAGTACAACCCTCACATTTTTATAAATATTTTATTCTATCTTTTCATGTGACAACACTGAAGAAATGACACTTTGCTACAATGTAAAGTAGTGAGTGTACAGCTTGTGTAAATTTGCTGTCCCCTCAAAAGCCATTAATGTCTAAACCGCTGGCAACAAAAGTGAGTACACCCCTAAAAAAAAATGTCCAAATTGGGCCCAAAGTGTCAATATTTTGTGTAGCCACCATTATTTTCCAGCACTGCCTTAACCCTCTTGGGCATGGAGTTCACCAGAGCTTCATAGGTTGTCACTGGAGTTACTGTTCCACTCATACATGACAACATCACGGAGCTGGTGGATGTTAGAGGCCTTACGCTTCTCCACCTTCTGTTTGACAATGCCCCACAGATGCTCAATAGGGTTTAGGTCTGGCTAGTCCATCACCTTTACCCTCAGCTTCTTTAACAAGGCAGTGGTCATCTTAGAGGAGTGTTTTGGGTCGCTATCATGTTGGAATACTGCCCTGCGGCCCAGTCTCCGAAGAGAGGGGATCATGCTCTGCTTCAGTATGTCACAGTACATGTTGGCATTCATGGTTCCCTCAATGAACTGTAGCTCCCCAGTGCTGGCAGCACTCATGCAGCCCCAGATCATGACACTCCCACCACCATACTTAACTGTAGGCAAGATACACTTGTCTTTGTACTCCTCACCTGGTTGCCCCCACAAACGCTTGACACCATCTGAACCAAATACGTTTATCTTGGTCTCATCAGACCACAGGACATGGTTCCAGTAATCTATGTCCTTAGTCTCTTTGTCTTCAGCAAACTGTTTGCAGGCTTTCTTGTGCATCATCTTTAGAAGGCTTCCTTCTGGGACGACAATATGATGCAGTGTGCAGCGTATGGTCTGACCACTGAAGGGCTGACCCTCCACCCCTTCAACCTCTCCAGCAATGCTGGCAGCACTCATACGTCGGTTTCCCAAAGACAACATCTGGATATAACGCTGAGCACGTGCACTCAATTACTTTTGTCGACCATGGCGAGGCCTGTTCTGTGCAGAACCTGTCCTGTTAAACCACTGTATGAACTTGGCCACCGTGCTGCAGCTCAGTTTCAGGGTCTTGGCAATCTTCTTATAGCCTAGGTCATCTTTATGTAGAGCAACAATTCTTTTTTTTCAGATCCTCAGAGAGTTCTTTGCCATGAGATGCCATGTTGAACTTCCAGTGACCAGTATGAGAGAGTGAGAGCAATAAGACCAAATTTAACACACCTGCTCCCCATTCACACTTGAGACCTTGTAACGCTAATGAGTCACATGACACCGGGGAGGGAAAATAGCTAATTGGACCCAATTTGGACATATTCACTTAGGGGTGCACTCACTTTTGTTGCCAGCGATTTAGACATTAATGGCTGTGTGTTGAATTATTTTGAAGGGACAGCAAACTCACACTGTTCTACAAGCTGTACACTCACTACTTTACATTGTAGCAAAGTGTAATTTCTTCAGTGTTGTCACGTGAAAAGTTTTATTAAAATATTTACAAAAATGTGAAGGGTGTACTTACTTTTGTGAGTATATATATATATAAATATGTGTATGTATATATACAGTATATCATAATTTTTATATCATGTTTTGCTCATTATGTTTATTTGCTGTATATGTGGTTCTTATTGTTGCCTATGAATTTTACTTTGATCCTTCCAATCTCCATGTTCTCTTGTTCCTTTGATTGATCCATTATCCTTACCATTTTATAATTGGCCCCTCCCCTCCTTTATACGCTATATATTATGGTGCTTATGGTTCTGTCAGTTAGCTTGAAAAAGGAGTGTGGCTACCATACCATTCGTAGCACGCATGCTATGGAAATGCCTCATATACCGGTGATGTCATCCTTCCTTGCCACCTCACCATCTGCGCTCCAAGCCTCGCTTTGACTTCTCCCCACCGCTGCCGGCTTTCCATTCAGCGGTGATGTACAGTGAGCACAATGCTTCTCCACGATGGAATTGAAGGACTGGATAGTCTGCCGATGAATCCCTTCCCTTGTTGGGACCATATTACTTGATGAGCCTGTTTTTAACATCACAAATGTGAGTTGCCAATATTAAGTGTTATTAAAATGGTCTAAATCCTACACCTAGAGCCGCCTCTCTCCTTGTAGTATTATCACTGTTCTGCATCTCCTTCACTCTCAAACCACAGACTAAAGATATATGTAACAGCCTGGGTTCATAGAAAGTGGGTAAATGATAATGGCCATCAATTAATCAGGAAGACTGAGAAGTACTATGGGGACATCTCTGGACTGATGATGAGTATTGAAGCAAAATCTTCTTTTTATTTAATATTTTTATGGGCTAGTTGTTTTTTTTGTTTGTTTGGTTTTTTTTTTTTGCTGAGCCAGCTGCTGGTCTAGGCATCTGGGTGGATCCCAGCTGTAAAGTCGGGATCTTTCCTGAGCTTGGTTCGGCTGAGTGACGCCAGTGGAATTTTGCCCACTGTTGGCTGAAAACAGGTCACAGGAGGGCAGAATGAACTGCCCTCCTGTGATTGCCAGGAAAAGTGTAGCCAAAAAAGTTTTGGCTATACTTCTCCTTTAGGCTCTGCTGAATTTCGTCATCCAATCCTGTACAAGCTATAATGCATTTTTTTTCTTATACTTTCCTTGCACATAATTGTGTTTTCTTGCAAAGTGAATTTTCTACTAATTTACTAAGCCAAGTAAGAATTACTTTGCAAAAGGAACAGCCAAATTGCCTTTAGTAAATCAACCTCTAATTTTATTAGTAGGATAGGACTAGGGCAGGACAGCCAGGTAACCAGCATGTTCAAAAAGAAATCACAGCAATGGCAGCCTCCATATTCTGTCAATACAGGCGATCATGAAGGAAGAGAAAATAGCTAAAGCAACTAAAGCTATTTGGTTTTAAATAAAGTGTGAGTAATGACATTGCATAAAATATTATGCCATCAACTAATACACAAAATTATTTTTGCACTATATAAACCACTATATATTTTGAAAACCCATAATAAAACACCATTTCAAACTGCAAAATGAAAAAATCCGTATGATTTAGAATTTATCACTAACCCTATAAAGCAATTTTCCCACTATCAGCTTGAAAAAGCACAATATGAATACTTTGTAGTGCTATTAAAACTCACAATTAATGACAGCCTAATTTAACCACTTAACCTAATCTAACCATTTAAGCCCCGGACCATTTTGCTGCCCAAAGACCAGAGCACTTTTTGCGATTCGGCACTGCATCCCTTTAACTGACAATTGTGCGGTTGTGCGAAGTGGCTCCCAAACAAAATTGACGTAGTTTTTTTCCCCACAAATAGAGCTTTCTTTTGGTGGTATTTTATCACCTTTGTGGTTTTTATTTTTTGCGCTATAAACAAAAAAATAGCGACAATTTTGAAAAAAACACTTTTTTTTACTTTTTGCTATAATAAATATCCCCCAAAAATATATAAAAAAAAAATTTTTTTTGCTCAGTTTAGGTCGATACGTATTCTTCTACATATTTTTTGTAAAAAAAATTGCAATAAGCGTTTATTGATTAGTTTGCGCAAAAGTTATATTGTCTACAAAATAAGGGATAGTTTTATGGCATTTTTATTAATAATTTTTTTTTTTTACTAGTAATGGCGGCGACCAGCTATTTTTATTGGCAGACATTATGGCAGACAGATCGTTCACTTCTGGCCCGATTTTGGGACCATTCACATTTATACAGCGATCCGTGCAATTAAAAATGCATTGATTACTGTGTAAAGTGGCTGGCAGTGAAGGGGTTAACCACTAGGTGGCGCTGTAGGGGTTAAGAGTGTCCTAGGGAGTGATTCTAACTGTGGGGGGTGGGGCTATGTGTGACACGACACTGATCACCGCTCCCGATCACAGGGAGCTATGATCAGTATCAGTGTCACTAGGCAGAACAGGGAAATGCTTGTTTACATCAGCATTTCCTCGTTCTTCCTCTCCATGAGACGATCAGGGGTATCCCCGCAGACATCGAGTCCGCGGGACCCGCGATCACACTCACAGAGGTCGCGGCGGTGTGCGCGCACCCGCAAACCCCTTCTTAAAGGGCAACGTTAAGGTACGTTAATCTGCCTGTACGTGCCCTTCTGCCGACATATATCAGCATGAGCCGGTTGGCAAGTGGTTAATAAAAACAGCATAATTCATATACACCATTAAGATATACAGTATGAAAGGGGTGCCCAACCTTTTGAAGTGCGAGGGCCACTTAAGCAAATTGGTAACTGGTCACAGACCACAATGAGCAGAGTGGGCAGATGGCAGGTCACAGCCCACTCTACTCAATACAGCCCATTCTACTCTTTTTTTTTAGCGGATAGGATTGGAGGTAGGCATTTGTAAATGGACACAAGTCAGTTCACATCTGCCACTCCATAGAGGTGAATGGAGGGTCCGATTGGGCTGTACTGACTGCATGAAAGGGGTCTAAGACTGTTTTCACACTGATGCCCCGCGGTTTAGCCGCACCGCAGGTGCAGCGCAGTGCACCTGTGGCTTTCCTGCAGGTTAGCTGCACTTTGCCATAGACTTCTATAATGCAGTATCCTGCAGGTGTGGTGCACTTTCAGAAAGCACACCTAACTCGCAGGCAATAACAGAAGTCTACGGCTCAGTGTTGGTAACCTGCAGGTGCACTGCTCTGCACCTGAGGATCAGTTTAATTATATTATATTCTATTCCATCCCAGAGCAGCAGGTCACGGGCCAAATCAGAGGGCTCCGCGGGCCACAGGTTGGGCACCCCTGATATATGGTCAGTCAGCTCAAAATGTAAAGTATTGTAGGACTATGTAAAGTGTGTTGGATTGCCTTGCAGGTAAGATATCTCCTGTTATGTCTTCATTAGCTGCCAAGAGAACATTCTAATCTCAGTAGCTTGATTGAGGTATGTCATAAAGTTTGTAATGTCTAGTGGCTTTTTTGTGGTTTTGTGCTTACTCTGGCATCTAGTAGCTTTCATGCATGTGTCCCACTAGCAGCTAAAGTTTTTTGCATCCATTGTCATGTCATTCCATAATGTTTTGTACCCTTTCCCCCTGTTCCCATTAAGTGAACATTGTATACAGTAGTCTGTTGGCACTATACTAAAAAAAGATCTTTGCAGCATGGAGGGGCATTGCTCGCATTCCACAGACACTTTACTGCCCATTTACCATTTAATTGACCAACAGCATGTTTAAAAGATGCTTTCTAACTGCAGTTATTTCCAGCTTAGAAATGTGCTTAGAAAAGGATTAGAATGTGGAACTTTGCCAAAGATTTGCACTTGAAAAGCAATACATGTCATCAAATTCAAGACCATACCACATCAATGACATATTTAAATGTTGAATTACACAGCTTGGTTAAATTTATATTATGGTACCTTTGCGTGCTGAAGTCAAACTGCTCATATCATATCTACAGAAAGTTTTTTATCATGTTCAATAGAGATGCCTATGTCTACTGAAGAGGGAGGGTAAGGGGTAGGAGCCTCTACTTCGGCCTGTTATATATTTTTATGTTTTCAATATACTCAGGAAAGTAATTAGCTTAAGTAATTATTACTCTCATGTGATCTTTTGCCTAGGCTTTGGATAGCATTAGGGAGCTTAGAAGCCACCATTTTTTATGGACAGAGATGCTTAAGAAACTAAGAAACCAAAGCTCTCCAAAGAGCTTCTGACTGTGGTGGGACGATCTGTGAACTTCTTTTGCTTTCACACAACAATGCTGGCGCTATACTGCACCAAAAGAACAAGAACTTTAGAGCACTATGCATAAGTATCAATCTCCTTACCTAAGCGTTGTACCTATTCTATAATTTTTGCGTACAATGCCTATGTCTCCTAGACAGACATCAACCAGAAGTGGAATGAATGTAAACTGTATTGGCAAGGCACTTGTTCATCCACTGATCAAAATATTGGTTTAGCTATCATGATCACTTGCTGCTGTGTCTATTGTAAAGAAAATTCAGGCTGGTACACCTTCATATTAACTCCTATGGCCAGCAAGTCTGACAGAAAATGTGTAAAGTTTCAGATCTGCCCTATCACATATGAGAAATGCTAGAAATACATTTGTAAAAAAAAAAAAAAAGCGCACTCACAATTACTGTGCAACTTGGGGAATATAAAATGGAAAAGAGAAAAAAATATATTTATAAAAATGTAGATACCTAAATACATGCGTGTAAGCAATAAATCTGCCTTACTGATATACAGTATCTAGACATTGCAAAGAAAATAAGTCATTTACATGTACATGTTCATAAATCATTTTATATTGTTCTTGAATAGAGTAATGGCCAGCTGAGCAAAATTTAATTCCTGAAAAATGTTTGCTCATTTGACTGGTCTGTCTTGTGTGGGTCGATCTGAGCTGTAACATAATAGATGTCTTATTTTTTTCCCAACATAATAGGATGGTTAAATTAACATTGTGGTTTGATACTTATTCATAAGGTGCAAATATTAACGATAGGTCCATTTTAATTTCTTAATATTGTTCTCCCTCAACATTTACATGAGAAAGCTGTGTGAAACCATGGCAAAGCAAGGAGAAGTCTGCTATCCTCCAAAGATCTTGCCATCTGAGTCTTTGACCTTAGTCGCTGTTCCACGAATTTGGAACTGATCTCGTTGATCAGTTCAAGTGCTGACAAGTAAAGACACACACATGGGTTATTTGGTAGATCATTTTAAACTTTTTCTGCAGACAATCAACTATTGTACGAAGAACTGTTTTGTGACCCAATAAAAATCTGCTAATATTCTGATGCAGCATAGAAATCAGAATATGCAATGACACATCTACCAATGAATGTTTGTTATTCTGGAACCCATTAATATTACTCACCAATATCAATGTGCATGATCACTTTTACCACATAAAGGGCTAGGCAAAAATATATTGGGAAGATGTCATCGGGGTGTCCCTTCTCTCTGTCAAGTTCAATGGTACAACTATCAACCCATCACCGCATGCCAAGGTTATTCTTGCACTCTGATCTATCCTTTAGGCCCCACGTCCAATCACTGTCCAAATCTTGCTGCCTCAATCTCTACAACATCTTCAAAATACGCCCCTTTCTAACCAATGACACCACACAACTCCTAGTTCAATCCCTGGTCATCTCTCGCCTCAACTACTGCAACTCCCTTCTCATTGGCTTACCTTTACATAGGCTATCCCCTCTTCAGTCCATCATGAATGCTGCTGCTACTGTATGCTCATCCACCTTACCAACCGCTCCGTGTCTGCTACTCCTCTCTGTCAATCCCTCCGTTGGCTGCCACTAACCCAACAAATTAAATTTGAAATACTAACAATTTAGAAAGCCATCCACAACTCAGCCCCCAGCTACATCACCAGTCTAGTCTCAAAATAGCAACCGAATCCTTCTCTTCGTTCCTCCAAAGACCTCCTGCTCTCTAGCTCCCTTGTAGACGCTATAACTTTTGCGCAAACCAATCAATATACACTTATTGCCATTTTTATTACCAAAAATATGTAGCAGAATACATATCAGCCTAAACTGAGAAAAAATTTGCTTTATTAAAAAAAATAGGGATATTTATTATAGCAAAAAGTACAAAATATTGCGTTTTTTCAAAATTGACGCTCTATTTTTGTTTATAGCCCAAAAAATAAAAACCGCAGAGATGACCTAATACCACTAAAAGAAAGCTCTATTTGTGGGAAAAAAAGGATGTAAATTTTGTTTGGGTACAACGTCGCACGACCGCACAATTGTCAGTTAAAACGATCCAGTGCCGAATCGCAAAAAATGGTCATTCAGCAGCCAAATCTTCCGGGGCTGAAGCGGTTAATGTGTAATTAAAGCATGGCTATTAGAAGCTAGATCACTGCAATCTCTCCATTTCCAGGCCATGTTTCCATCATCATGTCATGTTGATGTATGCTAATCTCCTTATTTGATTATTTTTTTTTACTACAATGTGAAGGCACAATGTAATAACTGTAAAGGATGCTGTAGATGTTCATATAATTGTATGTTCAGTAATATACAGTAAATTGGTACACTGTACTAGTTATCTGATCATAAAGCAATGACCTTATCTAGCAACAGGATGCTGTTGGATCAACATGCTGTGTTTTCAATGTGCATGTAATAATAATCTGTATGCAATAAATACAGATATTCATCAGTAGTGCCCTGCTGACAGCAAGTGTTAACAGGCAGCTTTATGCTCTAAAGTTCAAATAATCATTATCGCTGAACTGAATTTCACCCCAAGCAAATTGTGACCATAACAAGCAAAATCATGGGTCATAATGAGTATAATGGCAGCACATAGTAATAGCGCTACATGCAGGGAACTTTTACAGTACTTCTAGCTGTACAGACTCAATATGCCAGAGCAGGTATTAAAATTAAATCTGTGCAATAACTAGAGGCATTGTGGGGGACAATTAAAAATATCTTTTAAAAGGTGAAGAACATAAAATATATGATAACAATAACCAATACAAATAATGAGATTTAAAAAATAGAGCGTCAGATATTTTTTTTTCATGCTATGTGTATACAAACTTAGCAATGTGAAAGTGTAACTGGAGCTCAAGGACTAGTTTTTAATAATACTAAAAGTTGTTACTGAAAAAGGTCCACTCAGAGCTGATTGCTAGATGCACAGATGACACACATACACACACACACACACACACACAGGTCTATATCTTACGAGTCATTTGTGAATTTCACGCTGCAATGCTTAATTAAAAGCGTCCCATAAAGTTTGCTCTCCTTTATCCAGCAAAAAGAACTCTGTTTGAATTTGGACTTTAATGGACCAGGCTTTCCTCCTCAGAGCTTTTGTTTTTCATTTATGCATTTGAATGACTCTCCATTTGCTTCAGAGTCCAGAGGCAAGTGGCACATAATGCACATTTGTAAAGTAGATATGATGTGCTGATATCCAATCAGACAAGGCCATCACAGAAGTTTACATCAACCATCAGGAAGGGGCCAGAAGTTTTGCTGCAGCAAGAGAAGTAGAAAAGATTATTTCCTGGGCAGAACTTCATGCCATTGACATCCTGGCCATGGAGAAATGGCAGCCAGATGACCTCAGCTAGTTTTGCCTCAACCAAGGTAAATGGTTCCAACACCCAAAAGTGTAGGAGGTGGGGAATGGCAAATGTAGGCCTCCGTGTTTAAAAAAAACCTGGGCAAGTTTGCCTCCAGGTGCAGAGATCTTCTGAGGGAAGTAGTATGTGCTCTGGTGGCTCTGTGGGATCATTACAACCTAATCTACACCCTTCCTCCTCTGAAACTCCATCCTTCCCCAATTGAAATAGGGGGCCTTGTTCCAAAGACCATAGGGCTGCTGAGCATTTGGAATATTAAAGATCTTGGTTGAGAGGGGGCAAGCTAATGTGTGGCTTATCAATGGTGTTAAAAATTGCATTTACCATTTAAAAAATAAGCGATGTATCAGCAATAGATATAATTAATATTCCCACGCTACCTAACCTGAAGTAATTGGGAACTTAGTTGCAGCAAACACTGGATTGGTCAAACACTAGCCAAAAAAATGTATATTACAAAATCAATAGATGGTGATGCACTCTAAGCCCTGTGTCTAAGCCTTAAAAAATAATGCTGCAATAAACCTGTTTCAGAGCACTGATCGGCAGTCACGTGATCTGCCGTCTCTTTCCTCTCTCTCATGACAGCTGCAACGGGTGGGGCCACCTCCCTCCTCCTCTCCTTCTCCCCTCCTGGCTGACATCAGCAGGGGATCCTAGGCCCCGCCACAGCAGCTGTCAGGCCCAGAGAGGAGAGAGACGGCAGATCACGTGATTGCTGATCTGCGCACTAAAACACATTGCACATTGCATTAATACATAGAGATGATTACGTAATTTTAACCTAGTGGGTTAACAAACCCTTTAAGGATTCAAGTGGGGACACGGTTCCAGGCTGTAAGTAAGGGTCCTTTAGAGGGAACACTGTAGGTCAACCCTGAACTATTATGTTGCACAAGTGAAATAACTTAGCTGAGTATAACAGGTAAAAATTTTGTGTACTCATGAACCAACTGCTGAAAACAGGATTAGGTTCAAAAGGGCAGAGTGACCAGTTCAGGACAGGGGATAGCAAGGACTAACTGAGGTGGAACAGTGTGTCTCTTGCAAAAGGGAGTAATGGTGGGAAGATGTTACTTCATGCTGGAGACTGGAACAGAGGACGGAGTGCGCACACATGCAAGCAACATTTCGGGCTTATTGCTAAACTATGCTTAAAACTGCTCCCACCTCCCTTCTAAATTTTATTTTAACTACCCTGTGAAAGAAAGATGCTTATACTTACCTATTCTGAGGGTGCTCCAGTCCGGTCCGGTCATGTGATCGGCTCCCAGCAGAAGCTTCAGGGGAGAGGAAGGACAGCTGACAATGGATGCCCAATAAGCAAACCTATGGGTGACATCACCCAGACATTTAAGCCATTGTTGATGATCTTTCATCTCCTCTGAAGCTGGTTTCTGGAGAATTCATGTGACCAGACCAGAATGCCCCCAGAATAGGTAAGTATAAGCATCTTCCTTTCACAAGATAGTTAGAATAGGAGGGAGAGGGAGGTAGCAGCAGGTTTAAGCATAGTTAGCAATAAGCCTGGAATTCCACTTTCATGTACTGTATATATGATTGTAATTATTTAGAATTTGGCTGACGTTTAACCTTAACACACTGAGAAGATTTAAACAAATGTTAGAAGAGTTTTATTTTTGTTGGCCAGAAAAATGTACAGCTAATCCATGCCCTTCATTAAATCTATCAAGTGATTATTCTAAACACTAGCAAAATATATATATAAATTAGAACCAGATTTAACACTTTTTTGTCAACCCTTCAGAAACATTGACAAGTAAAGGTTATCTAAGGATTTGTTGTCATGTGAAGAGCATCCACGATGAATTTCTTTTTACAGGGCATTTGAAAGGCAGCTAGGAAGACTAATGTCACCTCCTGTTTTTACCCTGGTACCACAGAGCCACAATTGCATGCATGGGGTGCTGCTGAATGCCACAGGATGCGTAATTCTTGCCACAGCAAGTATAAAACCCCATCCGGTTACCGTTGCAGGTTAAGAGGGTGGTACAAATTTGTCTCAACCTCCTGCTTTTACCGCCAACCCCAACTGCAAGTTAAACTGAACCTATTAATCCCTCATCTCCAATGTCTGTCTTGCATGGTTCTTGTTCTTGCAGGATATTCAAGATAGCAAGGTAGAGTCTGATTTGTTACAGGTAAACCACATTTAAAGATCCTAACAGAACTGGTTCCTTTTCCTGCTGTAGATCTCAAACTGTTAATTTCAAAAGTAATTTTCAAATATTTCTAAATCTACTGCTTAAATTACAATAATACCTGGCGACCCTGCAATAAAAGTGCTTTTTTTTTTTTCGTGTGCACTTCTGATAATAGGGGTACAATGTTTTGTACCTGCCTCCCAATTGTGCTCCTGAATTGTCACCTTATTACATGCTCTCCCATTGGAGGCCCAAAAGTGGCTGTGCCAACATACATTGCACAGGTATGTTCCACTGTTGTAACCAATCAAAAACCTGGCCAGAAAAGTAACATCAAGCAGAAGTTCCATGCTGCTGAAGTGATGCAGATAAACAAGAAATGGCTGCAAAAGAAGCAGCAGGAGATCAACAGTGAGAATATGCAACAAAGAATGAAAAATGTGAAAACTGGGATTTTATTAAAAAAAAGGAACAAATGTAATGTTTTCTAATACACTATGGTATTCAAAAAGACTGGAGCAGACACATTTTATGAAAGTGTCTCTCATGCGTTCTAAAAGTGGGAAGTTTGTGTCAAATTCATGTACCTGTCTAGAACTTGTACTTGAATTGGGTGCATGCTGTGCCACTTTCACACTGCACGTGAGATACTTTCACAAAATCTGTCTGCACCAGGGTCTCTCTCTGTGCGCCAAAAGTGAGTTGGTCTTTATTTGCTCCACTTTGGTAAGATATGAACTGTCTGTATGTTATTTTGAATTTGGCACTTTTTTGCTCTTCAATGTAGAACTACCTACATTTGGTGCACGAGTCATTGTCAGAAACAAAAGTGTCACATTTGCTTCATGAATTAGCGCAATACATTAACATGAAGTATACATGTACCTTATTGCTGAAAGAGGCTACTGTTTTTGAAATCCCCAGATTTGCATATTTTTTTATTTTTTTTAGGGAAATAGAAAACTGACATTTCTGCATTTATATTAATCTGAAAATCTCAAGTGACTTTTATAAGCTTTATAAATAAAACACACCCAAAAAATGCCCATGCATTCCAATAGACAGCATGAATACTGAAGGTTAAAATGTATGTCAAGCCAAAATATTTCATTTTAGTTTTGGATGGAGCAGGGAAGGTTCGGAACTGCTATCTGGTGTTCTATTATAGCAGATTTACCCTCAGACACGGAACATCTTTCCTGCTGCTAATTTCCTCCAGCTTTTTTTCAGACACTTCCTGTATACATACATTTGCTCCAGTTGCACATCATGTGTCTGGACTGAATCTACAGACCATACCACTGTGCGTCAGTACCAACACTTGAAAACTCCTCCATGGGCCCATGTGACAGTGTAACAATTCTGAAGCACAATTTGGAAACAATTGTCACCCCATAGCAGGAAGCACCTGAATGAGGACTTTAACCACTTGCTGACCAGCCATCGCAGTTATACTGCGGCAGGTTGCCTCGGTTGCACAAATCACTGTAGGTGATGTCGGGCTCGTACACAGTGATTTGTGGGCGTGAGCGGGGGAGCCAATTAGCGGCTCCGGCGGACTCGATCATTCCCCGCAGTTACAGAACGGGGATCTGTCATAGTAAACTAGGCAGATCTCCGTTTTGACAGGGGATGACACACAGATCCTGTCTTTCTGCAGGAAGACAGATCTGTGTGTTGCTCTAGGCAGCCCATCCCCCATACAGTTAGAACACACAGTGAGGGAACACATTTAACCCCTTGATTGCCCCTGATGTTATCCCCTTCCCTGCCAGTGTCATTAGTACAAAAACAGTGCATATTTTTAGCACTGATCATTGTAATATTGTCACTAGGGATGAGCCGAACACCCTCCAGTTTGGTTCGCAGCAGAACATGCGAACAGGCAAAAAATTTGTCAGAATACACGAGCACCATTAAAGTCTATGGGACACGAACATGAAAAATCAAAAGTGCTCATTTTAAAGGCTTATATGCAAGTTATTGTCATAAAAGGTGTTTGGGGACCTGGGTCCTGCCCCAGGGGACATGTATCAATGCAAATTTTTTTTAAAAACGCCCTTTTTTTGGGAGCAGTGATTTTTTTTAATTCTTAAAGTGAAACAATAAAAATTAAATAATCCTTTAAATTTCGTGCCGGGGGGGGGGGGGGGGTGTCTATAGTATGCCTGTAAAGTGGTGCATGTTTCCCATGTTTAGAACAGTACCACAACAAAATTACATTTCTAAAGGAAAAAATGTCATTCAAAACTGATCGCGGCTGTAATGAATTGTCGGGTCATGGCAATATAGTTAAAACTCATTGAAAAAAGTGCATGAACCCCGAAAAAATAAAAAAATAAAAATGCGTGGGGGTCCCCCTAAAATCCTTACCAGGCCCTTCAGGTCTGATATGGAAATTAAGGGGAGCCCTGCGCCAAATGAAAAAAAATGGCCTAGGTCCCCCCCAACGTCCATACCAGACCCTTATCCGAGCATGCAACATGGCAGGCTGCAGGAAAAGAGGGGGACGAGAGAGTGCCCCCCTCCTGAACCATACCAGGACACATGCCCTCAACATGGGGAGGGTGCTTTGGGGTCTGACCCCAAAGCACCTTGTCCCCATGTTGATGGGGACAAGGGCCTCATGCCCACAACCTTTGCCCGGTGGTTGTGGGGGTTAGGGATGAGCCTTGAGTTCGAGTCGAACTTATATTCGACTCGAACATGGGCTGTTCGCAAGTTCGCCGAACAGCGAACAATTTGGGGTGTTCGCGGCAAATTCGAATGCCGCAGAACACCCTTTAAAAGTCTATGGGAGAAATCAAAAGTGCTAATTTTAAAGGCTTATATGCATGGTATTGTCATAAAAAGTGTTTGGGGACCTGGGTCCTGCCCCAGGGGACATGTATCAATGCGAAAAAAAGTTTTAAAAACGGCCGTTTTTTCGGGAGCAGTGATTTTAATAATGCTTAAAGTGAAACAATAAAAGGGTAATATCCCTTTAAATTTCATACCTGGGGGGTGTCTATAGTATGCCTATAAAGGGGCGCATGTTTCCCGTGTTTAGAACAGTCTGACAGCAAAATGGCATTTCAAAGGAAAAAAAGTCATTTAAAACTACTCGCGGCTATTAATGCATTGCCGGTCCGACAATACACATAGAAGTTCATTGATAAAAACGGCAGGGGAACCCCGAACCAAAATTAAAAAAAAAAAAAAGGACGTGGGGGGTCCCCCTAAATTCCATACCAGGCCCTTCAGGGGCCTGCATTTAAATAAAGGAATTGTCAAAAACTGTCTCTTGTCATTTTTAACATTTTTGACAGTTTTTTAGTGAAATGGTAGGGGTACCCCCTTACCATTTCACACAGGGGGGGAGGGCCGTGATCTGGGGGTCCCCTTGTTAAAGGGAGCTTCCAGATTCCGATAATCCCCTCGCCCTCAGACCCCCACAACCACCGGCCAGGGTTGTGGGGATGAGGCCCTTGTCCTCATCAACATGGGGACAAGGTGTTTTGGGGGCTACTCCAAAGCACCCTCCCAATGTTGAGGGCATGTGGCCTGGTAAGGTTCAGGAGGGGGGGCGCCCTCTCGTTCCCCCCTCTTTTCCTGCGGCCTACCAGGTTGCTTACTCGGATAAGGGTCTGGTATGGATTTTTGGGGGGACCCCACGCCTTTTTTTTTACATTTTGGTGCGGGGTTCCCCTTAATATCCATACCTGACCTGAAGGGCCTGGTATGGAATTAAGGGGGGACCCCCACGTCATTTTTTTTTTAAATTTTGGCCGGGGTTCCCCTTAATATCCATACCAGACCTGAAGGGCCTGGTATGGAATTTAGGGGGACCCCCCACGTCATTTTTTTTTTTTAAATCTTGGTTTGGGGTTCCCCTGTGGGGAATTCCCATGCCGTTTTTATCAATGAACTTCTATGTGTATTGTCGGACCGGCAATGCATTAATAGACACGAATAGTTTTGATTGACTTTTTTTCCTTTGAAATGTCATTTTGCTGTCAGACTGTTCTAAACACGGGAAACATGCGCCCCTTTACAGGCATACTATAGACACCCCCCAGGTACAAAATTTAAAGGGATATTACACTTTTATTGTTTCACTTTAAGCATTATTAAAATCACTGCTCCCGAAAAAACGGCCGTTTTTAAAACTTTTTTTTGCATTGATGCATGTCCCCGGGGCAGGACCCGGGTCCCCAAACACTTTTTATGACAATAACTTGCATATAAGCCTTTAAAATTAGCACTTTTGATTATTCATGTTCGTGTCCCATAGACTTTAACGGTGTTCGCGTGTTCAAACTAATTTTTTGCCTGTTGGCATGTTCTGGTGCGAACCGAACAGGGGGGTGTTCGGCTCATCCCTAGTGGGGGTATGCGGGCTGGGGGCTCAACGGAATCTGGAAGCCCCCTTTAACAAGGGGACCCCCAGATCCCGGCCTCCCCTCTGTGCGAATTGGTAATAGGGTATATTGAACCCCTACCATTTCACAAAAAAAAGTGTCAAAAATGGCAAAAAAGACAAGCGACAGCTTGGGACAAGTCCTTTATTAAAAAATAAAAAAATAAAAATGTCCCGCGATGTAAATTTACGCTGCCCGACGGACCGAAAAACAAAACAAAAAAAAAAAAGCAGCAACCGATCCGCCTCCATGGGAGGCTCCTGCTGACTGACGCGTCTTCTCTGTGACAGTTCTTATATAGCTGAGAGCGTGTGACGTAAAACGGGTGACCCTGCCCCCCTCTAACGCCACGGAGAAGGACTTATCCCAAACTGTCTCTTGTCTTTACCATTTTTGACACTTTTTTTGTGAAATAATACCCCATTACCAATTCACACGGGGGGGGGGAGCCGGGATCTGGGGGTCCCCTTATTAAAGGGGGCTTCCAGATTCCGATAATCCCCCAGCCCGCATACCCCCACAACCACCAGGCAAGGGTTGTGGGGATGAGGCCCTTGTCCCCATCAACATGGGTTTGGGTCAGCCCCAAAGCACCCTCCCCATGTTGAGGGCATGTTGCCTGGTATGGTTCAGGAGAGGGGAGGCGCTCTCTCGTCCCCTCTCTTTTCCTGCGGCCTGCCAGGTTGTATGCTTGGATATGGATTTTGGGGGGTCCCAATGCCTTTTTTTTAAATTTGGCGCAGTGCTCCCCTTAATTTCCATACCAGACCTGACGGGCCTGGTATGGATTTTAGGGGGACCCCCACGCAATTTTTTTTTTTTTTTTTGGTTTGGGGCTCCCCTTAATATTCATACCAGACCCAAAGGGTCTGGTAATGGACTGGGGGGGAACCCATGCTCTTTTTTTCAATGAGTTTTATCTATATTGCCGAGACCCGTCAATTCATTACAGCCGCAATCAGTTTTAAATGACAATTTTTCATTTAGAAATGATGGGTATTGTTTTAAACATGGGAAAAATGTGCCACTTTGCAGGCATACTATAGACACCCCCCAGGCACGAAATTTAAAGGAATATTTCATTTTTATTGTTTCACTTTAAGCATTAAAAAAAAAAAAAAAAAAATCACTGCTCCCGAAAAAACGGCCGTTTTTTAATCACCTCAATACTGGGCACTTTCACCCCCTTCCTTCCCAGACCAATTTTCAGCTTTCAGTGCTCTCTCACTTTGAATGACAATTACTCACTCAGTCATGCTACACTGTACCCAAATGAAATTTTTATCATTTTGTTCACACAAATAAAGCTTTCTTTTTGTGGTATTTATTCACCACTTCATTTATTTTTTGTGATATAAGCGAAAAATAGCGAATATTTTGAAAAAAACCCCAAATTTTCTACTTTGTCATTTAAAAGAAACCAAAAAAATTTAATTTTGTCGAAAATTTAGGCAAAAATGTATTCTACCACGTCTTTGGTAAAAAAAAATCCTGATAATTGTATGATCATTGGTTTGTGTAAAAGTTATAGAGTCTACAAGCCATGCTACGCATTATTGAAAATATATCAATCCTAATGCACTGATGGCCTAATGCACTGATCTCATATCTTGAGGCCCTAAAATATCAGGACAGTACAATAACCCCCCAAATGATGCCTTTTTGGAAAGACGGGAGTCTGAGGTATTTAGTAAGAGGCATAGTGAATTTTTTTAAGTTGAAAATTTTTCCCCACAATGCTTTGGAAAATTAAGAGATATATATATTTTTTTTTCTTCACTAAATTGTCAAATTTACAAGTTATTTCTCACACACGGTGCAGGCATAATTGCAATTACACCCCAAAATACATTCTGCTATTCGTCCTGAGTATGGTGATACCCCATGTGTGAGACTTTTCCACAGCCTGGCCACATACAGAGGCCCAACATCCATATAGCACCATCAGGCGTTCTAAAGACATAAATTACACATTTCATTTCCTGAGTATCTATCACATTTTTGAAGGCCCTGGAGCACCAGGACAATGGAATTACCCAAGAGATGACCCCATTTTGGAATGAAAACAACCCAATGTATATTCTATGAGGCATAATGAGTCTTTTGAACATGTCATTTCTTTCCACAAGTTTTTGGAAAATGTGGAAAGAAAATGAAAACCTATTTTTTTCTCACAAAGTTGTCAGTTTAGCAGATCTTTCTAACACATAGCATGTACATGTAAAAAAAAAAAGCTCACCTTTGGTTTTAGCAGGCAGGAATACCATTCCAGAGCAGCCAAAACATTTGTCCAGACAGCCAAAGGAAATGTCCAGGAATTGTCCAGGCAGCAGACAGATATGGAAAAGTATGAACATGGTTCAGTGCAGTCCAAGGTTTAGCAGGCAGTTTAGGTAACAGGCATAGGCATGGCCAGTCCAGGTGGCAGGCAAAGGCATGGCCAGTTCATGTGGCAGGCAAAGGCATGGCAAGGTCATGTCGCAGGCAAAGGCATGGCCAGTTCAGGTGGCAGGCAGAGGCATGACCAGTTCAGGTGGCAGCAGGCAGCACTTTGTACATTGGGCCTTGGTCAGCTAAGACCTGAGGACAGGGGTAGAGGCTTCTTCCCACCCAAATCTCTACGAAGCCTCCGAGTCTCCAGACCCTAATCCGAGAAAACTAAAAACCCGGAGAAAAATGTTTTCTCCACTCGGAAAACCTTTTCTGGAGCCCCTCACATATGTGAGACCCCTGTGCTGTACAGTGGCAGGGCAAAAGATCAGTTCAGGAGGCAGGCAAAAAGCATGGTCATTTAACTGTCCGGGTCAATTCACGTTGAAGGCAGAAACATGTTTGGCAGAGGCATAGTCGTTAACAGTCCAGGTCATTCACAGAAATGGCAGATAGTGTAAACTCGAAAAAAATCATCTTCACTTTACTAATAGTGTAGTGAAGTATGATAGCTCCGATAGCACGTTCCAATACAGAGGCCTGGCTGGGAGGGACATTGGGGACAGTAGTATCGGGTGTCACGGCGAATTCCTCTACTTGAACACACACAACTTTTTTGGGGTTTGCGACCTGTTTAGGTAAGAGGGAGGATTTCGGGAAAGTGCCTTTCATGGAGTCTGGCTAATGAATCGGAGCAAATTAGTTGAGGGGCTTGGCCTTGGGGATAGAGAAGGGCTGTGACAACGTCTTCTTGGAATTTTAGATAGGTTAGGGAACTTTGGGTGCACTTAGAAAAAATTATATATGAATTTAATAGGGCAAGTTGCATCAAATAAATGGCGACTTTCTTGTACCAAAATAGTGATCTCCTGGTGGCCAAGTAGGGCTGCATCATCTGGTCGTTCATATCCACCCCCCCATGTATAGGTTGTACTCATGCACACATTTTGGCTTCTGTATGGAGCCTCTTCTTTGAAGTTTCACCAAGGTGTCATTATGTATTGTGGAAAGGATGTAGACTGTTTTTTTATCTCTCCACTTTACTGCTAGTATCTCTTCAGTCCGCATACTGGCCATTTCACCCTGCTTCAATTTCTTGGCGATCTATCTCTGTGGGAAGCCTTTGCAGTTAATCCGTGCTGTCCCACAGGCCACAGTGTTCTTTAAGTACAAATGGCGGAAAAGTGGGAGACTAGTGTAGAAATTGTCTACATATAGGTGGTAACCTTTCCCAAGTAATGGTTGGATCATCTGCCAGACAATTTTGCCACTTGTTCCCATGTAGGTAGGGCATCCAGGGGGGTTTAGCTGTCTGTCTTTTCCCTCATAAATTATAAAGTCATATGTGTAACCCGTGGCCCTGTCACACTCCTTTTAAAATTTTACCCCATGTCTGGTTCATTTATTGGGGAGGTATTGTTTTATTCTGAGTCTTCCGGTGAAGTGTACTAGGGATTCATCTACACATATATTTCTATCAGGGGTAAACATCTCCTTGAAGCTGGCGCAAAAAAAAATTGATTAGGGGCCGAATTTTGAATAATTTATCATAACTGGGATGATTTCGAGGGAGGCATTGTTATTGAAGTGTAAAAATCTCATAATCATCTCATAACGGGTTCTGGGCATCAATGACGAATAGACCGGCATGTGGTGGATAGGTTGGGTAGACCAGTAGGAATGAAGTTCATTTTTTTTGTCAGCCCCATGTTGAGGGTTAGGCCAAGGAAGATTTTAAATTCTTCCACGGTGATAGGTTTCCAAACAAAAGGACAGGCATATGAAGAACTTGGATTGTTGGCTATATGTTGGCTGGCGTATAGATTACATTGCTCCACAATGTAGGTTAGGAGATCATTGGTAAAAAATATGGTGTCAGATGGCAGGCAGCAGATGTGTCAGATGGCGGGCGGCTGTGCCAGATGGTGGGTGGCTATATGTGCCTGATGTTGGTGGGCAGATATGCCTGATGTTGGCGGGCTGATGTGCCTGATTGTGGGCAGATGGCGGGTGGCAGATGTGCCAGATGTTGGCGGGCGGCAGATATGCCTGATGGTGGGCGGCAGATATGCCTGATGATTGGCGGGCAGATGTGCCTGATGATGGTGGGTGGCTGATGTGTCAGCTGTTGACAGGCTGATGTGACAGCTGTTGACAGGCTGATGTGCCTGATCGTGGGCATATGGCGGGTGACAGATGTGCCAGATGGCGGGTGGCAGATGTGCCAGATCGCGGGCGGCAGATGTGCCAGATGGCAGGCGGCTGATGTGCCAGATGGCAGGCGGGTGGCAGATGTGTCAGATGGCGGGCGGCAGATGTGCCTGATGGCGGGCGGCAGATGTGCCTGATGATTGGCGGGCAGATGTGCCCGATGATGGTGGGCGGCTGATGTGCCAGCTGTTGACGGGCTGATGTGCCAGCTGTTGACAGGCAAATGTTCACTGACAGGTGTTTTAACTGTTTTGTGTTTTGGGGACACTGTGTTTTGGGGACACTAGCTGGGTGATCAGTGGGTAAACAGCAGACAAACAGCTATAAAACTCACTGATCTCCCGGCTGCAGCACAGATCTCTCCTCCTCTCCTCACTGACAGGCTCTGTATGAGGAGAGGAAGAGATGAGAGCAGTTACAACCGCTCTCTATTTACATTACATGAAGACTGTGATAGGACACAGTCGTCATGTGATCAGGAGGGCCAATCACAGGGCCCTCCTGTGTTGTACTACTCCACTGTCTCTGGGGGGCACAGGCAGATCGCGATCTCCTGTCAAATGCCACCCCTGCCCCATGTTTACTTTACGATGGTGTGATTAGACACAGCCATCGTGCGGATCAGGAGGGCAAATCACATTGCCCTCCTGCTGTTCCGAGATGCAGCATGTCCGGGTGACACACCCGCATCGGGATTGCGTGGCTGCGCAGGAGTGCGCCTGCGCAATCCTGCTCCTTCTGAAGGATGTTCGAGAAGGTCCAGTCAGAAGGAGGGAGCTCCCACCCAGCTGTTTATGTGCAGTGGCCGGGTGGGAAGTGGTTAAAAAAAAAATTACATTGATACATGTCCCCTGGGGCAGGACCCAGGTCCCCAAACACTTTTTATGAAAATAACTTGCCTTTAAAATGAGCACTCTTCATTTTTCATGTTCATGTCCCATAGACTTTAACGGTGTTCCAGCGGCTTTCGAATATGCCGCGAACACCGCATATTGTTCGCTGTTCGGCAACAGGCAAACACCCGATATACTTACGTTTGATTCGAACATCGGGCTCATCCCTAATTGTCACTAGTTCCCAAAAAAGTGTCAAAAATGTCAGTTAGGTGTCCGATCTGTCTGCAGCAATGTCGCAGTCCCGCTAAAAACCACAGATAACCGCCATTACTAGTAAAAAAATAAAATAATAAAAATTCCATAAATCTATCCCCTATTTTGTAGACGCGATAACTTTTGCGTAAAACAAATACTATACGCTTATTGGGGTTTTTTTTTACCAAAAATATGTAGCAGAATACAAATTGGCCTAAATTGATGAAGAAATTTGATTTTTTTAAATGTTTTTACTGGGTGTGTTTTATAGTGGAAAATAAAAAATATTGTTTTTTTTTCAAAATTGTCGGTCTTTTTTTGTTCATGGCGCAAACAATAAAAACCACAGAGGTGATCAAGTACCACCAAAAGAAATCTCTATTTGTTGGAAAAAAAGGACATCAATGTTATTTGGGTACAGCGTTGCACGACCGCAAAATGATCAGATCAAGTAACGCAGTGCCGTATCGTAAAAAATGGCCTGGTCTGCGTAAATCCTTCCAGGGCTGAAGTGGTTAATATCAGGATCAGCGAGTATTAACAAAAGGTGCAGATTAAAAAAAATAAATAAATAAACTTTTTAGCATTACATTTACATGTTGACATTTTTATGAGATTTTAGTGCTTTGGGTTTAGATCTATTTTGTTCACACTGAAACATGGCAAACATGATATGTAGATATATGGCATATTTTCTTAAAAATATAGGTGTGAAAGCACAATTATAATAAAAATTAAAAAAAATAAAATAATAATAATAAGATCACATCAAGCATCTCCACCTGTCACAAGCAGACACAGCAATGTAGGGGTTAATGAAACTTGACAGACACAGGAGTGGTAACTGTAGCCTGTCCTTGTTATTTTTAGACAAAATTACTTCCCTCCAGTAAAGCATTTGCTTACCTAATTTACAAACAGAGATCTGCTTAGTGGAAAAACACTTGTGGTAGGTGCACAAAGGTGGTTGTCAGGACCAGAATAGCAGCTCACCTAAATACTTTTCCAAATGTGCCAGTTATAGTGTCCTGTGAGTCACGCTTTAAAATAGTAAACAAGTTGTAAGTCTCTGTCTTGTTGACACTGCTGGTGCAACAAGATTGAGCAAGCTAGCCAATTAACCATTACTCTAATCCACCTTTCAAAGTATTCATTTTAGAGAGAGAGAGAGAGAGAGAGAGAGAGAGAGAGAGAGAGAGAGAGAGAGAGAGAGAGAGAGAGAGAGGGGGGGAGGAAGAGAGGAAAGAGGGGTGGGGGGGAAGAGAGAGAGGAAAAAAAAAGAAAGAGGAAAGAGATTGATTAGTTCAAATGAGGAACTGTGAAATAAATTTCAATATCCTTCAATACAGTTATGCTGCTTGTTATTCTTAAATGTATTCATTTAGGCACGATTTTGAAATATAAAAATTACCAGAGACCTTACATATAGTACGTATTGGTTGTACATACTTTGTGTATCTGTTTCTGACTGTAAGCTATGGCAATACCAGCATACGGAGGTCCAATTTGCAAATTAGCACCTGGGTCAATGTTTCAGATTGCTGAACCATTCTTAAACATGATCTTGATCCCACAGAAAAAAAAAAACACAGGATTAGCATGTTGCTACAAACTCAAAAATATATAGTCATTTTTTTCCCCAAAAGCTATATCTAAAACAGAATAAAATACACTGACAAATAACTTTTTGCCAGTATTTAGTCTGAAATCTATAACAACTAATTTCACAATGCCACTTGTGAAGGCCATTGACCAGCCACCTCTGCACATCAACCATTATGTAGGCCACTGACCAGCCAACTCTGCACATCAACCATTCTGTAGGCCACTGACCAGCTAACTCTGCACATCAACCATTCTGTAGGCCACTGACCAGCCAACTCTGCACATCAACCATTCTGTAGGCCACTGACCAGCCAACTCTGCACATTAACCATTATGTAGGCCACTGACCAGCAAGCTCTGCACATTAACCATTATGTAGGCCACTGATCAGCCACTTCCGCACATAAACCATTATGTAGGCCACTGACCAGCCAACTCTGCACATCAACCATTCTGTAGGCCACTGACCAGCCAACTCTGCACATTAACCATTATGTAGGCCACTGACCAGCAAGCTCTGCACATTAACCATTATGTAGGCCACTGATCAGCCACTTCCGCACATAAACCATTATGTAGGCCACTGACCAGCCAACTCTGCACATCAACCATTATGTAGGCCACTGACTAGCAACCTCTGCAGTGTGTTTAAAATACAAATCAGCAGGCATAGTTACTGGAAATGTGTACATCTTGTAGCTGTCATTACCTACTGTATTTCCCTTTAAAAATCATGCTTATTCAGTGGCTACAATACTTTTGGTTAAATGTTATAAATATATATAAGCTTGGTATATTTATACAGCAGTTGATGTGACATTTACTAAACATTCACTGCAGGTGTATCTTCCTGGTGTATGTATTTTAAATGGCAGCAACTGATTCACCTGCAGTAAATGTTTGGTGAATGTCACATTCAATGCTTTATAAATATGCCCTTAAGTCTTTTCAACTAAATTTTTTAACAACTACAACATACTTTCTAACACGATATACGAAGTATATATACCATAAAATCAAAATTTGTCTTAAGTCAGTGACTGAGAAAGCACAGCCAGGCAACTAGCATTTTCAGAAGAAGAAAAAAAACACATTACTGCTGCTGCTGTTACTGCTGCTGCTGTTGACTCTAATGTGAGAGAGGGAATAGAGCATGGACTGCAGGTCTATGCTCTGTACCCTTTCTCACACTAGAGTCAACACCACAGCCTTACAAAAAGAGTGAATTTCATTAATAATTCCTCTTTTAAAGTGTGTCCATGCAGTGCCATTGGAAGAAGGGAGGTTTATTAATGAATAAGTCACACAAGAAGCAAAGAGACCAAAGCTTTGATGTGTTTTGAGCCATCTGCGCTTTTTTATTAGTATCAAGGCAGGTGGTTTGATTCACTACAATTGCAACAGTCACCTGTAGATACCAGTAATGTAAAAGAAAATTGTTTATTTGGTATATTTTGCATATTTCACTGTTCTCTAACATTTTTACATATATAATACTCTCTTGTTAGATACTATAAGACATTGTTGCCTCAACAGTATATTACCTTAGCCATTGATTTTTAATTCAAACAAGCACAAAATATATTACTTACTATACATTTTAGCAGCATTATTTGTGTGCAATCATTAATATTTATACACATAGGAAGCAGGATCTAAAATGCAGCCAGCACTCTCAATAAATGGGCAGGTGTTGGAGGGCACTGTAGAAATTGATAAGAAATAGGGAATTAACATGAATAGTCACTGCATATTTTCTGAAACCGCGTGTGACTCGGAACTAGGCAGACACACATTCTCTGTTCACTCAGTCTGCACCCTCAATCCATTTGGTAGATCATAAGAACTTGCTATGTCGCCTGCTGAATAAATCTAATCATTTAGTATGTTGGGCTTGAACTAGCTGTGGGAAACTTTTGTGGTCCAGTTAATGTATTGATTTTTTATGGAGATTTTTTAAGACTACAGCTGGAAGCCACGGTGCAAAGACAAGCAAGATTTTGGTCTCTAAGTTTTAACCTTTTGACAAAGCTTTTTAAAAGAAGGTGATACCTTGCACAGGTTATTAAGAAAGACAGAAGAGAACCTTAAGGTTATTTTAAAAATGTTGTTCATGAAATAGGGAATGCCCCCCTCTCTTTTTTTTACAATGTTTGTTTGAGGAAAAGGTAGAAAATGTCTTTGACTTACATAATGCCCTTTCTCCAATGCCACATCTTCTTCTTGGGGTAATATCTATGCAGGATCGCATCGTAGCCATGAACATCATATTTTTAAAAGGTGTCCAGTGTTTTTGCCCCTCCTTCTTTAAAACTCCCTTCCATTGCCGACATGCATATGTCACAGGTTCCCTTATGACCTTAGCCATTAAAGTGATATTAAACGCTCAAATTTAAATAAATAAACGTGTCATACTTAACTGCTCTGTGCAGTGGTTTTGCACAGGGCAGCCCCAATTCTCCTCTTCTCGCTCCTGGCCCCTCCCCCCTGCTCAGTGCCCCCATAGCAAGCTGCTTTCTATGGTGGCACTGGTATCTACTCACTCCTGAGCGACTCATAAAACACACAGAGTGTGCCTCAGCCCCGCACCCTACTCTTTCCTGACTGGCTGTGATTGACAGTAGTGGGAGCCAATGGCTCCCGCTGCTGTGTCTCTACCAATGAGGAAAGAGACACAGAGGAGTCGAGGCTCTCGTGCACAGTGCTGGATCGAAAGGTGGTTTAGGCAAGTATTGAGGGAGGTGTGGGGGGAGCGACACACATGCATAGAATGCATGAAGGTAAAAAACATTCAGCTTTTACAACTAGTTTAAGCAATGAGTATATTAATCCCTTTGCCTGTGAAGCTGGACTTGTTTGAGCCGGGGGATTGTTTTTTTTATTTTTTTATTTTTTTAAAGAAAATAAAAAGTAAATCAGGTGGACTGGGTCTGGAAGATTGGGTGATATGTGTGGATGTTACCAAGCCAAAAAATTACCCAATCTACAGTGAACCTCGAACTTGGCAGACAAATTTTCTCAATTACTTATTGGGGTGATTTACTTAAAGCAAATAGACTGCTCACATTGCAAGTGAACATTTCACTTGGCAAGGAAATTTTCCCTTAGCTTAGTGAATGTTGTGACAATTCACTTTGCGGAGAATACCCAACCACTTGCAAGGAAAAATTAAAAAACAGTATTTTTGCTTGCATGTATTTGGGTGGGGAAGTCAACAGAAATTCATCTCATTCACTAAGCTATGAAAAAATTCCCCTGTAAAGTCAATAGCCTATTTGCCTTAATGTGTAAATGCAACCTAAACCAGGGTATAGGAAAATAAAAAGTCAGAAGTTACAAGTACTGTAGCTGCTGACTTTTACGAAACGGATGCTTACCAGCCCATGCGGTCAAATGTGGTCTTCCATGAAGTTAATGCTCCTCAAGGTTCCTGTTCCTCCTCACCACCAGCTTGATTTCAGGAGCTAGATGCCACTTTCTAATGATACACAGCTGGCTCCCTACTGTGCATGTGTGACTGATTCTGTAACCTCCTTGGATGTTTGAGTTTGAAGCCAGGGGAAGGTCCAAGGTACTGGGATGATGTAGTTGCAGGTATGATCTCAGTATAACCACTTAAAGTCTAGCAATATACTGATATGTTGATGGCTGTCAAGTGGTTAAGGGCTGGCTCACACCAGGTGCTTTGAGCTGTGTTGGTCACCATTGACCAAAGTGGGTTCAACACAAGGGCATATGTCCTATACATGTGTGTTGGTTTGTATTGCATTAAAAATTCAGCGGCTTGCTTTACTTGCAGCACAGAGCACAAAAATGCAAGTCAATGCACTCCAGAGTGTCACGGTGTGCTGCTGTGCATATAGTGGAACAAAGTGTCATTTTGTAATATTACAATAAAAAAGAAAAAAAAAAAAAAGAAGAAGTAAACATTGCAATGGCCCCCTCTTGTTTATACCCACCAGCTTGTAAGCATTACACAGGCCATAATGAGCACCCAGTGCCCTTAGAAAACTTACATTGTAGTCACCCCAACCCCCTTCTAGTCTTACACCCCCAATCCAGCAACACAATGCCAGTGAGGCCACACACTGGCTTGTGGAAATCCTCATGGCCAGGCCTGTGCATTCGCTCTGCACTTTTATGTATTCTAATGGGAGCATAAACCCATACAAAGGATTAACTCTCCACTGAAATGAATCATAGTGGAAAGATTTTGAAAAGCCAATGTGCAGCCTCAGTGATATTGCGCAAAATGGAGCACAAGTTAATATAAGAATGGCACGGGGGTCGACTATATAAGTGTAGTTGCACCTGAGGTGCAGTTTTAATCTTAGTGCAATTCAAATATCACAGACAAAGCGATGAGGAGCTTGTTTCACTTGTTAAATAGTGTGCTAAAAGTTCCCATTAGGGATTCTGAGTATATGAGGCCTCATAAAATAAAGTAGACATTGTGATAAAATGTAATCATTACCTTGTGTAATTTAATTCACTTTGCAGAATTTTAGAGAAAAATATGCACTCTTGTCAACATTGTCACATTACAGGTATTGCTGGAAACTACTCTCAGAAAGTTGTTCTTCTTTTCTGGAACAACCGATGTACTGTAAACCAGTGATAAGCAAGACAAGCAGAAGGAAAGTGCACCGTGGGGAGAGAGGTTAATAAAGAATGTATGATTTCATGGTCTCCCTGGACACATATTGTAAGATGAGAAATAAAAATGCAGTAAAAACAGCAAAACTGCAATAATTATTTGCAGGGACAACATGTATTATGAAGGTGACCTTGCTGAAGTTGAAACACTAAGGATTTGAAGATCCAAAGATCTATAAAAAGTCAACAAATTTTTTTTCTATGGCTTAGATATACCATTACTTTGTCCTTCATGTAAAATACATTACTCCTTAGGAAGTCTATTTCAATAACAACAAAACACCATGTCCTCCTAATCACAGTAAAGACCAGAAATCACTTGAAATAAACCTCATGCTATGGCAAATTAAAAGCTACTATAGCTAATGTATAGACCGCTAGTATCTAACCAAGGCCGGGTTAATACTCGTGAGCCATAGTTATGGCTCACACACCATATGTCTGATTTCACCCAAATGAAAATGTTCTTTTTTTTTTACATCACATTTTTGCAGAATTTCTGCACTTAATATCCAGAGGGAAATATTTAGAAGCTATTAAGGGAGTACAAATTAAAAATTATTTTTGATGACTACAGGTGACTCAACCAGATTTATAACAAACTTGCATAAATAATTTATTGCATAATTAAAATATTTCAGTAAAACAGAAAATCTCATGCCATTTCCATTCTTCTTCCTTGGCAGTCCCAAACCACTACACTTATAAACACCATAGACAAGTAAGTGGCAGATAAACCCCTGATTCTGACACCTTCCACAGAGTGGTGTTTTAAAATAGGGTGGAGGGGGTTAATTTTTTGGTTATTTACCAATGCTGGAGGAAAAGCCACCCAGTGAGTAGGGGGGCTCACAGTATTTTGCAATAGGGATACCAGCCACATGGTATATTTGGGGGCTGATGAAGTCAAAGATGAAAGATATCAGGCTTATGATAGCTTGCATTTACCAAAAAGGAAAATAGAAGAAATGGGACTTTCTGGGTGCAAATTAACTTTTATAAGTGAAGAGTTTATTATTCACACATATTAAACAAATTATATCACTAAGTTAAAAGCAATTAAAAATGCAGGTTAACACACTTGAAATTAAAAACATAGTCACAGAAACAACACCTCATATTTTGCTCTCAACCCAAGAAGCTTGTGAACATGTGATAAACTTCAAACTCTGTAAACTTCAACTGCTTATATAATGCATGTATAGTAGTATATCATGGTGGCAATCACATACAGTGATTGGGGGTGAGATTATGCCTATGGGCATAAACAAGTGCCCCACCACACTATGGAAAAAACATCAAGCATAACAAATATGCAGTGGGGACATAAGATCAGGTTTTCATTGACCTCCATCTACCCGTATCATCACCTAAAAAAAAAAAAATGCAAAGACAAAAACAAAAAAAAAAAATAAAACTAGAGGAATACAAAAAAATAAAAATAAAATAGGGAAAAACAAGAAAAAGAGATTCTATATAAAAATTAGCCCTTTGAATTAATCCTTCTTTAAATTAACCTTTTTTTTGCACATATTAGATGTTATTCCAACAAGACTGGAGACAAATCTCCATGCCAAACTGTGGTTGAACCACAGGTCCCAAAATGTCCTCCACTTCCCCTTACTAAGTCATACTGGGAGAAGGAGGTGGGGCTTCTTCTCCCCATCCCTCACCCCACCCCCTAACTACTCACTGGCATTTTAAAAAATAATTGATAAATTTGCTGTCACATAACATTTCAGTCCAGATATCTTTTTCTGTTTGCAGGAGGTGGGGTCCTTCTTCAAGTTTCCACGCCACTGTCTGAACACTTATTATTGGCTGTCCAGCACTCTCAGAATCAAGAAGAGTGGCCTCTGGCAATGACATCAGCATAAGGGAGCCTTTAATGAAATAGATAGCCCTGGCACATTGTACAGGAATTATCAGCCTCACTTAGAAAGTGTGCCCACGAGGAACTCAAATGGCAGACATAGATGAGTATAAATTGCTCTGAACAATAAAAAAAAAGTCCAGGTTTTGCCTGAAGATTGGTTTTAAATGTTGCATGTGTAAATGAAATGAGTATGAGTATAGTATGAGGACTATGAGTATAGTAGAGAAACTATAGCTGTTAAATTTAAAGCTTTGGTTCTTTAAGGAAAAAAATCTATGGGGCAGTTAAAAAACACAGTTGAGCTCTGGCCATGCATAAATAGTAAAATTTTCAATTGCAACACGAATGTAATACATTCTTCATTAATTAATATCTTTCAAATATTTATAATTAAAGAACATTTCCAACATGCTTTAACACTCTTGGCTAATATCCAGATCTGAAAACATGTCAACTCTAATAAAGTAGTATATGTACGATGAATACTACCATACATCATTCTACTAAAATGGTCAGTCTACCCAAAAGGAATATTTCAGTTAAAGGAAAAGTCTCAAGGGTTTAACCAACTTCTTCAAGGAATTCAAAGAGACATCAGCCCACCATAGTCCCCACCGTGCTAAGATTGAATGTTCTCACCTCCCTTATAGTTCTCAATCCTACTGCATTCTCCCCTATACAAATAGTCTAGAAATGCACAGTACACCTTCATAATGGCTCCGTAAGCAGAGTAGACCTGGAAATCAGGCATCGCACCTCAAGTTATATAGAGAACAAGTAGGTGACTAGATTCCACCAGACCCTGTCTCAAACTGGAATATCTTGTTAGGGTGAACTGACATTTTAACTCTCAACTTTGCACAACAGCAGGGTACAGGAGGTCAGCAGGGCAGAGCACAGGGGGGCTGGAGGACACAGTACACAGAGGCAGCAATTACATGGGGGCACATTTTTTAAGGGAGGCAGCAGGGAATATTAAATGGGAGTGGCAAGGCACATTACACGGAGGAGGCAGGGCACACTACATGGGGAGGCAGGGCACATCACATTGGGATGCCATTGCACATTGTATGGGGTGGCCACACATTTTCCTTTACATGCAAAGTGGCTCAGGGAAGCTGCTGTGTGTTCTGGTCTGATGTGTTGATGCCCGCCAGTCATCATCTTTCATCCATCCCATGTGATGTCACATACAAGCACGTGAAAGGGTTGAGAGGAGGAGTGGCCTGTGCGAAACCTCAGACATTTGTTGCTTGCCTGTGCCACTCTGTGAGATAAGTGGGGAAGCTATGTAATCATCACATAGCTGCAGTTTATGGGTAGATCACTGTAGAACCCCTGACCACTTCTTTGAGAACTCTAGGTTTCCACAAAACCCCAGTTGAGAGACCCCACACTACAGTATATCCAATGTCATTGTTTAAAATAAAGTAGGGTTAAAACCCATCATTTTTGTTTCTTTTTGCCATCTGTGTGCCATTCTTGACATTTCCTTTCACATCCTGTCTTTACACAGAAAGTGAAAGTAAATCTCTTCAACGTGGGGGCCATCTTTTTGGACAGTTGTCACTGCAACCACATGACCCCACTGGAAGACCAGGCCTCTATTACTATTCAAATGACAACTCAAGTTTGAATTTCCCTCATTTCAATCAAGACAGTGGCAAAAAGGAAGGTTTACCTCCCCCCAAGAATAAGACAGCAATAAAAACCTGGCAGAGTAGGTAAACTTCCCTTACACCAGTGGCAGGCAACCTTGGCACTCCAGCTGCGGCAAAACTACAAATCCCATCATGCCTCTACCCCTGGGAGCCATGTATGTGGCTGTCAGAGTCTTGCACTGCCTCATAGGATTGGTAGTTTCACCTCAGCTGAAGTGCCAAGGTTGCCTACCCCATGCTCTATATATAAAAAAAAAAAAGTTTTGGTTTTACAAATATTTTTAATTTGACACTATAATATAATATTGAGACTTTCAAAAATTCCTACAGGGAAGTTTAATACTTCATCCTAGGTTTGTACATACTCATAAATATAAACCATCCACTTGATATACAGTAACCAGCCCAAAGCATCTGATGTTTGATACCCAATTATGTTTTTATTTTATTGTGTTTTTACAGTTATTTTTGGAAAAGGGGAAATGGACAAAAAAAAAAAGAACATGGTAAAAAAGTGGTCAAAATAAAATACAATTACTATAAGCTAAATAGTTGCCATTGGACAAATGTCTAGTATTTCTGTCTACCGATAAAGTACATGGTACTTCCTTAACAATAAATCTGAACAGCCATACAATTTCCAGCAACTTGTGCAACATTTATCAGTGTAAGATGCATAGGAAAATGCATTGTGCTTTATGCCTGCAGGCTTCCAAGGAAATTTACTGCCATCCTAGGCACCTTGCTTAGATACACATTCCATGAATCAGTAAAACATCTGGTTATAGCTCTGTAGCAACACATAGGTGTGGGACCCTGGGCTATACGTATCTATCTTGTGCGCTTTTTTTAAGGTTCAGATATATCTTTTTTACTTTTACTTTTTATATATTTTGTTCCATTGTATTATCCTTAGCCCCCTATTTTGGAATTTTTGCAGTTGTCTCCCTTATCTATGTCGACAAGTGGCTTTAGTGGGTCCCCATTCCACCCTGCCGATGCCTAGCAGTGGCTCTGGTGTGTCAGCATGTGTGTTACTGTGATTTTTATTACTCTACGGCTGTGTTAACTCCAATACCAAAGATATCATGAAAGTGTTTCCATTCCCATGCCTATTGGATGAGGGTGAAACTGATATTTAAAGTAATTATGTCTTCTGATATTTATGGTTTCATTGTAGATTTTGGATGATACCTCTCTTGATATGCACCCCTGAAGAAAGAAATTAATTTTCTGAAATGCGTTGGGTACTCCTCACCAGCAATCCATCAATGGTTGGAGGATACTAAGAGAGGTTTTTGGTTCCACATTTTTCATAGCTCATGCATTGTAATGTATTGAAATTGTTTTATGAAAGACAAAATATCCCCCACTTGGATACAGGACTTTTAAAGGCAACTAGTACACCAAAAATACTTCACAAAAATAAATTTTATTCTTACGTATTAAAAACAGTATGCGTGTGAAATGGTAAAAGACAATAATGCCCTGTACACACGATCGGACATTCCGACAACAAAATCCATCAAATTTTTTCAGACGGATGATGGCTCAAACTTGTCTTGCATACACACGGTCACACAAAGTTGTCGGAAAATCCGATCGTTCTGAACGCGGTGACGTAAAACATGTACGTGGGGACTATAAACGGGGCAATAGCCAATAGCTTTCGTCTCTTAATTTATTCTGAGCATGCGTGGCACTTTGTGCTTTGGATTTGTCTATACACGATCGGAATTTAAAGGATCGGATTTTGTTGTTGGAAAATTTTATATCCTGCTCTCAAACTTTGTGTGTCGGAAATTCCGACAGAAAAAGTCCGATGAAGCTCACACACGATCGGAATTTCCGACAACACAATCCGATCGCACTTTCTCTGTCGGAAAATCTGACTGTGTGTACAGGGCATAAGAGTTCAAAGTTCAGTATACAACCATCGTGTTTGGTAAGTATAATGACATTGGTGGTGTCTCCAGTCTACCCGACGCATTCCCAGTTCAAACACCTTTCTTCAGGGGTATTTAACAAGGAGATATATACACAGCAATTCTAATTATGAAAAACATAACATTGTGATAAAACAATACAGGTAGGAAAATTTCAAGGTCATAAATTGTATTTATAGATATGAAATCACATACCAGTTTCAATATCATTTCAATACAGGGCACATTCCCCCCTTCCTGTCCTGCCCAAGCCAATTTTCAGCTTTCAGCATGCCAGGGCTGGGCTCAGCCCTTCCTTCTTTAAGCTGGCCGCTCAGCTGTCGGCTAATTGCCAGTTCCTATCTCTCCTCAGTGACTCACCTGTTGAGGATATCCTGCTCCTCAGTTCTGCTTACTTAAGTCATCCAGCCCAGAGGATCTCTGCCTTCGCCTTGGTCAACATCACAGAGACTTTCTCCTGCGCTCCTGCTAAAGACTTGCTTGTCTGGCATTCCTTCTGACTCCAGATCCTGCTTGCTATTCCACTATGCTGATTTTTGGCTTTCTGACTTTATGGCTTGTCTGACTATCCGTTCCCTTTACCGAACTTTGGCTATGTTTTGACTATGTTTGTTCTATTTACTTTTATAATTAAACAAATGTGATTTTGTTTCTATTATAAAATGTTGAGGCTGCACTAATGGGAACTGATGAGGCTGCACTAATTGGCACTGATGAGGTGGCACCAATGGGGTGGCACTGATGGACACTGATGATGGGCACTAATATGCAGCACTGATGGGCACTGATGGGTGGCACTGATTAGCATTGATAGGCAGCACTGGTATGCAGCACTGATGGGCATTGATAGGCAGCACTGATGGGCATTAAAAGGCTGCACTGATGGACACTGATAGGTGGCACTGAAAGGTGGCACTGATGGGCACTGATAGGTGACACTGATGGACAATGATGGGTGGCACTGATGGACACTGATAGATGGCACTGATAGGCATCACTGATGAGGAGGCACTGGTAGGCATTTATGATGGGCAATGATTGGCGTAATTTATGGGCACTGATTGGCACCCCTGCTGGTCATGGGTGGGCATACCTGGTGGTCATGGGTGGGCAGCATTGGTGGGCATCCCTGGTGGTCCTGGGTGGCATCCTCGGGATGGCTGCACTGATAATCAATCAGTGCAGACCCCCCTATCAAGAGAGCAGCCAATCGGCTCTCCTCTACTTGCGTCTGTCAGAAGCGATAGAGGAAAAGCCAGCACATGGCTTTTCCTGTATACACTGTGATCAGCCCTGACTGGACATAGCTGATCACATGGTAAAGAGCCTCCGTCAGAGGCTCTTTACCTAGATCGGAGTTACGATGTGAGAGACTGATGGCAGGCAGATGATAAACTGACATCACTCATTGACAATATCATGGTTTGGTATCGCTACATAGAAAATATATTTATCACCTGGGATGGATCGGTTGAGTTGCTCAATAAATGCTTCAGAGCAATGAATCAATCTGAGCTTCACAATGTTGTGGAACTCTGAAATCTTCTTGGATGTCACTATCACAAAGGAAAAAGACAGCACACTCGCTAGTGCACTTTATCGTAAAGCGACGATAGGAAACACAATATTGTACGGCAGCAGTTCACACCTAAAACCGTTAATAAAATCCATCCCCTTTAGCCAATATTTTCGTATTCGCCATAGCTGCTCAGATGACAAGATCTCAGATGACAAGATCTTCCAACTGGAGGCAAAAGATCTAAAAGATAGACTACTCATTAACGTGTCTAAAAAAAGCATACAAAAGAGCCACACAACACACTAGACATAACCTGTTATTTGGCACAAAAGATACTCGTAAAGTAAGTTGCTTACAATCAATCAAATACATTGTGAATCATCAGTAGGTGTACTAAACAACATCAAAAAGTAAAAAAAAATGTGTCTAAATATTGGCATTTGCTTGGTATAGATCCATCTCTGACCCCTTTATAGCTGAAACTCCATCAATTACTTAAGGACAAAATCATTGAAAGACCATCTTGTTCATAGCAAATTTACCGGGGAATTTAGAAAAGATCTGTGTAAACGTCCAGGAAATAGGGAAAAAAAT
The DNA here is from genome assembly GCF_042186555.1 of Aquarana catesbeiana. Lineage (NCBI taxonomy): Eukaryota > Metazoa > Chordata > Amphibia > Anura > Ranidae > Aquarana > Aquarana catesbeiana. The sequence goes on along the minus strand of NC_133327.1, from coordinate 304,035,676 downwards.
TGCCCATTTGCTTTGTACAAGTAAATTACCTCTGTTGATGTCTGACCCATGTTTGGTTGCTTCTCCTTCCCAATAGAACTACATTCAGATATTAGAGCACTGTAAGTGATGAATGTCCAGAGCTGACTGAAACTTTTAGCTCTGATGGTAGTACATTGATCACAGCAGCTCATTTGTTTTAGGCCTCCCTCCATTCAGAAAAAAAACATATATTCTTTTCCTGTAATTCAAAACTGTGGTTGGAGGAGTGAGATTATGACATCCATCCACCCTCCAATCACAGAAAGCCTTTTATTCAGTGAAAAGAATACCAGGCTTTTTCTGAGGAAGGAAGGCATACAATAAGCGACCTGCTATGATCCATGTACTACCGCCAGAAAGAAAACTTTTATCACTGGACATCTCTTGCCTACAGTATTGTTGGGGATGAATAAAAGTAACATTTTCTTAATGGGGAAGCATAATAAAGGTCATTTATTTTTATACAGCATATGGCCCACAATTTTCTTTTTTTCTCCTGGAGTTCAGCTTTAAGCATGGCAAGAGGTTGGTGCCTTGGTTGTTATAGCCTTGATTTCAGTAACATGAAGCTAATATCATGTATTATCACTACCTAAATCTGCAACAAAATCCTAGCATTAAAATGGCAGAATGTGCACATGTGTGTGGAGGTTAGCCATGGAAGCATATGCTTTTGTAAAACCGAGGATTTATACAGCAGCTTATTTCAGAATGAAGAACACATAATACAGTATAATCAAGTATCTATACAGTACGTAACATTTGTTTGAATTTCCCATGCAATATTTTTGTGTTTGTCAGCACTCACACAAAAATTTTTCTGTACATTTATAGAGTAATACGGTATTTTATATCATCGCTAACCTAATGGGCAATGGCATTAAAGCAATATGCAGTGATTTTACTCCCTGCAGTATTTTCCTTGTTTATTGCATCATAGCTCTAAAGCAGTCTTAACAGCAGCTGCTTGGCACAGTTCATTCATATTCAGCTTGTTATCCACAGACATCCTCAACGTTAATCCATCATGGCACACTGGCTTATTAGTCACATAAAAAGAGAAAAATGCTTAATACGGGCATGAATTCCCAGATAGGTTAGACAAGCAGAATGGATGGTCATTTTGACATTTTGGAACACATTTCAGTATAATATAGTTATTCAATTAATTTTAATATCATTACTGCTTGAGATATGTCCACAACGGTATGCTTTAGGATTTGTTTATTTTTAGTGGAAAAAAAAAGAAGCTGAGCTATAAGATAAGGCATATCATAACCATATTATATAAAACATTGGACTTTAAAAAGGTACCAAATTATCAAAATAACCTGAACAAAGTAAACTGAATAACATGTATAGACTGTAATTTTTTTGTTTACTATTTAAAAAATAAAACATGCTAAACAGTTTGCAATGCAGTTTTTTGGATATTTTATTAAGATTAATTTTTGGAAATGCTGATATTTATCAAAATAGCTAATATATGTATATTTCCCATGCAAGTGTTGACTTTCTCCCATTTGGGTGCTCATACATCCAGTATAAGATCCAGCTATTTGAAATACAGTCAGGTCCATAAATATTGGGACATTGACTAAATTCTAATCTTTTTGGCTCTATACACCACCACAATGGATTTGAAATTAAACGAACAAGATGTGCTTTAACTGCAGACTTTCAGCTTTAATTTGAGGGTATTTACATCCAAATCAGGTGAACGGTGTAGGAATTACAACAGTTTGTATATGTGCCTCCCACTTTTTAAGGGACCAAAAGTAATAGGACAATTGGCTGCTCAGCTGTTCCATGGCCAGGTGTGTGTTATTCCCTCATTATCCCATTTGCAAGGAGCAGATACAAGGTCCAGAGTTCATTTCAAGTGTGCTATTTGCATTTGTAATCTGTTGCTGTCAACTCTCAATATGAGATCCAAAGAGCTGTCACTATCAGTGAAGCAAGCCATCATTAGGCTGAAAAAAAAACAAAACAAACCCATCAGAGAGATAGCAAAAACATTAGGTGTGGCCAAATCAACTGTTTGGAACATCCTTAAAAAGAAAGAACGCACCGGTGAGCACAGCAACACCAAAAGACCTGGAAGACCATGGAAAACAACTGTGGTGGATGAGCGAAGAATTTTTTCCCTGGTGAAGAAAACACCCTTCACAACAGTTGGCCAGATCAAGAACACACTCCAGGAGGTAGGTGTATGTGTGTCAAAGTCAACAATCAAGAGAAGACTTCACCTGAGTGAATACAGAGGGTTCACCACAAGATGTAAACCATTGGTGAGCCTCAAAAACAGGAAGGCCAGATTAGAGTTTGCCAAACAACATCAAAAAAGCCTTCACAGTTCTGGAACAACATCCTATGGACAGATGAGACCAAGATCAGCTTGTACCAGAGTGCTGGGAAGAGAAGCGTATGGAGAAGGAAAGGAACTGCTCATGATCCAAAACATACCACCTCATGAGTGAAGCATGGTGGTGGTAGTGTCATGGCGTGGGCATGTATGGCTGCCAATGGAACTGGTTCTCTTGTATTTATTGATGATGTGACTGCTGACAAAAGCAGAAGGATGAATTCTGAAGTGTTTCGGCCAATATTATCTGCTCATATTCAGCAAAATGCTTCAGAACTCATTGGACAGCGCTTCACAGTGCAGATGGACAATGACCCGAAGCATACTGCGAAAGCAACCAAAGACTTTAAGGGAAAGAAGTGGAATTTTATGCAATGGCCAAGTCAATCACCTGACCTGAATCCGAATGAGCATGCATTTCACTTGATGAAGACAAAACTGAAGGGAAAATGCCCCAAGAACAAGCAGGAACTGTAGAGACATTTGCAGTAGAGGCCTGACAGAGCATCACCAGGGATGAATCCCAGTGTCTGGTGATGTCTATGGGTTCCAGACTTCAGACTGTAATTGACTGCAAAGGATTTGCAACCAAGTATTAAAAAGTGAAAGTTTGATGGATGATTGTTAATCTGTCCCATTACTTTTGGTCCCTTAAAAAGTGTGAGGCACATATACAAACTGTTGTAATTCCTACATCGTTCACCTGATTTGGATGTAAATACCCTCAAATTAAAGCTGAAAGTCTGCAGTTAAAGCACATCTTGTTCAATTCATTTCAAATCCATTGTGGTGGTGTATAGAGCCAAAAAGATTCGAATTTAGTCAATGTCCCAATATTTATGGACCTGGCTGTAACTCAACCAGCAGGATCCTCAATACCACAGAGAGGGGGAATCACTCTTGATGCTTCATTGATCTTACCCCTGCATTTGAACAAATATGACTATGTATACTTCATGTTTGAAATATTCAATGTGTGATGCAAACTGATGTCCACATTTAGCCGCTAAATAGTGGTAGAAGACAGATTACAGAAGAACATTTTATTTTTCAGTGCATTTTCTGGCTATGATGTTCACTTGTATTCTGTTAAGGGGTGACAGATAAATTTGATCTGAAGCTTATTTGCCTTATGATAGCGTTGTCTATATATACTTTTAGAAAATAAATGCTTTTTTGTTTAATATTTTTGCCCATAAAGTCAATTCAGATGTCAAGAATTACAGTATATACTGAATTCAAAACAGCTAGACACAATGAAAGACTTCAAAGAGAAGGCCACATTGCGCAAATGCTCAAACTGGGCACGCTTTGTATTAGCAAGGCTAATGACCAAAATATTTAGCAATGCAATGTGTGACATTTGTTTTCGTTAAGCTATTTTTTCCAAAAAATAAGATGCAAATTGAAAAATATGCTAACTGAATAATGGGCTCAATTCACAAAGCTTTAATACCAGCCTAAAGCACTCTTCTTTCAATAATGTGTTTTTAAATTTCATTAGATGCAACTGAAAATAGCTGTCCCTTTTTTAAAAAAAAATACTTATCCTAATGTGTTAGCTTTGTGAATTGAGCCCAACTGTATTATATTTTATTAAGTGAAAACAAAAAAAAACAATGTTTTATTTCCCATTTTAGTTTCCGAAAGCTTCAAGGTATATGGGTATTGCAGTTTCCCCTTTCAGTTATAAAAATATTTCCTGGCCCTTACAGGTAGAGTAGTGACTAAGATGTTGACACTTGCCTTGAAGCACTTTGGTTCTGGCTTCAGTTTCCACTAGACACATTATTTGTAAATACTTTTTATGTTCTCATTGTTTTTCAGTCAGTTTTCTGCATTTCCAAAAAGACAAAACTATACTAGACAGTTTTTTTATTTCAATTAAATTGCCCACTGTGCATGTCATTTTTGTGCATGTGAGTGGCTGTGAATTCCTATGTAGCAGGGACAGTGTAAAAAGATTTTGTTCATGCTATACTAAAAACTACAGTGAGTTGCTATAAAGCAGCTTTATAGGTAAATGGCATGTACAGGCAGTCCCCGCTTTACAAACAAGATAGGGTCTGTTAGTTTGTTCTTAAGTTGAATTTGTTTGTAAATTGGAACAGGTACATTTTTTAAGTGTAGCTCCAGCCAAAAAACGTTTTTTGGATAGCATAGGGAAGGGTTCACACCCTTATAATGTTTGTTTTGCTCTCTGTGCCCCTGTTCAGAAGATTTCACCTCACTTTCTGTCCCTGTGACAGTTGGATTTTGAAAATTTTGGGTTGTTGTGGAAACAAGGATTGGTGATAAATCATATTTTTCCCATGATAACGCTTGTTGTCGTTGTTCAGTCGTTTAGTCGTGTCCGACTCTTCGTGACCTCATGGACCATAATGTGCCAGGCTTTTCTGTCCTTCAGTGCCACCCGGAGCTTGCTTATTTTCATGCTCATTGTTTCGATGATGCTATCATCCATCTTGTTTTCTGTTATCCTCTTCTCCTTTTTCCTTCCATGTTTCCCAGCACCAGGGTCTTTTCCAATGAGTCTTCTCTTTGCATTAGGTGGCCAAAGTATTCGAGTTTCAGCTTCAGGATCTGTCCTTCCAGTAAATATTCAGGGTTGATTTCCTTCAGGATTGACTGGTTTGATCTTCTTGCCGTCCAAGGAATTTCAAGAGTCTTCAACACCATAGTTCAAAAGCATCAATTCCTTAGCGTTTAGCCTTCCTTTCGGTCCAACTTTCACAGCCATAGGTTGCTACTGGGAATACCATAGCTCTTAGAAGAGTAAATTTCCCTTCCTAGGAGTAGATTTCCTCTCACTTTCTGTTGTCTCCTTCCGTTTGTAAGTAGTAGTCATTTGTAAGTCAGATGTTTGTAATCTGGGGACCGCCTGTATTGCATACTAAAGATGCAGTGTATTATGCATTCTCCCATAAGCCAGCCATAGACCGATTACAATTTGGCCAGTTCAGCAGAAGAGTTTTGATCTATCTATGGCCAGGCACAACCAGTCTGTTTTTTTTTTTCATATAATCACTGCAGCTGGCTATAGCCGGCAGCAGTGATCTTTGTTTTTTGATGGCAGGGACACATCCAGCTGTCAGAATACAATAGCACAATGGCAGGGATTCCCCCATAAGTACTGGCTATGTTGAAGAGGAAATTGGGCGATTTTCTTTCCTTCAACCCAAAGTTAAAGGAAATAAAAATTTGTATCATGTATGGCCAGTCTAAAGCCCTGTACACATGGGCGTAATGTCGGGAGACATTTCCGGTACAAAAAATACCAGCCGACATTAGGCCCATGTGTATGTCAGTCTGTCCGACAGAAGCCAGCCGGATGTGCATGCTGGAAAACCAGCAGTCGACCGGATCCCAATCAGCGCTCCCAGCCAATGGCAGAGAGTGCTGATCGGAGTGTTCTGGCAGGGGGGCTCAACAGGGGAGATCACTGGACTAACCTCGCATGGTTAGTACAGCGGCTCCCGACCATAGCTGTAGTTGTGCATCCCATGGGGTTGCACAAAAAAAAAAAATGTAGTGTGTACCAGGCTTAAGAGAAGGGTTTTGAAGGTTAAAGGTAGAGGAAATTACTTGAAAAGGTGTTTTATTACCTCTCTTTTCACAAAGAACAAAGGCGAAATAGCCAGTGCTTTCTTAACTATCTGATAAATAGGTGGTCGCTAAACAGGTTTCTGTTATGACCCTTTTCTACATGTACAGAGTGTCTTGACGCAATCCTAATAAGAACACAAGCAGCCACTTTCCTTAGGCAAGAACATGCAATACAACACTACTAATGTACACTAATAAAAGGACATTGCAAAAGTAATTTGACAGACAAATAACCATTGTGAATAGGTGTCCTGACTCCTGACTAAAGGGAAAATTCTCTGCATCCTAGCATCCCTGAAGTGTACGATAACATCACCTAGCAATGATCAGTTAATGAATGATGAATCCTGCATACAGACAAACATATTGTGCAATGTTATTCCATCAAACAGTAGTAGAGTGTATACATAAACATATGGGCTTATACTTCCTGGAAAAATAAAAGGGAACCTAAATCCCCGTCTCTCTGCAAATGTAACAGAGCCTTCATTTTAGAACATGATGCAAAGTCAAGTAAACACTAAAGGCATTGTATTGCAAGAGAGAACACATGTAACCCAACCCTTTCATACATTATCACCAGTTAAGGTTTGGTACTTCAGCTGCTGTAATAAGTAAGTCACCAGAAATAACAGAACACTTACCAATGAAAGTTGGTATGTCTAAACTTAACCTTAATCCTTTAATGCTTGCAATACTGCAAGTAGAGTAACAATATATGGATGAAAAAGTACTAAAATTGCTTACCTGTTTTATTGCTCACTGCCATTGAAAAACAAAGCGGGAGCATGACCTTCATGATGACATAAATAATCCATAGTAAAACAAGCTTCATTTCTTAAAGGAACCATATGATCCAATATCCAAAATAGTCTGTAGTGCACAAACAAAATAATGGGGTATTATTAGGAATACCTGCTAAGTGGTACAAAATTAACACTGCTTAATGTTTTTTCAATTATTATTTTAATGCAGAAAATACCACAATAAAAAAAAAATAGGATACATGCATATGATTAAATGTGATTTTAATACAACACAATTTTTAACATCCAGACAATAGTAATTCACCAATAAATGTAACTATTTAAAAATGACAACTGTTGCATAAAGGCATAAATAAATCATGGTAAAATTAATCAATACTTGCACGTAGTTATATTTATTTATTTATTTCAGGTACTTATATAGCGCCGTCAATTTACGCAGCGCTTTACATATACATTGTACATTCACATCAGTCCCTACCCTCAAGGAGCTTACAATCTAAGGTCCCTAACTCACATTCATACATACTAGGGCCAATTTAGACAGGATCCAATTAACCTTCCAGCATGTCTTTGGAGTGTGGGAGGAAACCGGAGTACCCAGAGGAAACCCACGCAGGCACAGGGAGAACATGCAAACTCCAGGCAGGTAGTGTCATGGTTGGGATTCGAACCAGTGACCCTTCTTACTGCTAGGTGAGAGTGCTACCACTACACCACTGTGCCGCCCAAGACTGTACACGTGATTTAAGAAAACTACTGAATCTGACACATATATACTATATTACAAAAAGTATACACACCATACACACATTCCTAAACCTCGTGTACAGCCTTCCCAGAGGATATGAAGCTGTTATAGTGGCAAAGGGTGGGCCAACTCACTATTGAACTTGACGGAATACGACCAGGATGCCTTTAAAGTTCATGTGCGTGTAAAGGCAGGCGTCCCAATACTTTTGATAACATAGTGTATTTAAAAAAAAAAAAAAAAAACGCACTAAGAAAAATATTTTTTTCTTGTTTATGTGCTGTAGGATACTGATCTGTCAACAATTCTTGATGTCATTTATTAATATAAACACCAAGCTCCCAACTATCCCTCATTGGAATGGACAAATAATACAAGAACTCCTTTCACTTTAAATGCTTCATTCTTAAATCTGATATATAAATTCATACACGTTATAACAGTAGAAAATATTTAAATTGCACTAATTGCACTAAACATTTCATATTTCCTTCAACTGACTAGATCATTAGTAGAATAGTGCAAATGAAAAGCCCTATTGGGCTCAATATTTTATGTATTCATTCTTAATTTTTCATGTACTCATGGGGTGGCAAATGTGCACTTCTTGCCTAAATATTTTAAAAATGTGTTCCTAGTTACCTTGTGAGTTGTGAGAAATGTATAATACATTATATGGGGCCTCAAAGCATAGAGCAATGAGTAGTATATAAGGCTACATTCACACGGATGTTTGTATCTGACATCAGCCAAGTACCAGTAACCTGCACTTGAAAAAGTTAAAAATATTTCCTGCAGGTAGTCGTGGTTTGTAAATGAGTTTATCTGAGTTTAGCTGTGTTTATGTACATTTAACTGCATTTTGGTGTGTCAGCATTTTCAGGCATTTTTGCCCAATACCTAATTTTTGGGGAGATATTATACCACAGGTACCTCCTCTTCTTCTTTGGAGGCGTTTTTTTGTGCAAGGAGATAGAGTTGTGCAAATGAAATGTAGTACAGAGCAAAGCTGGTGGTTACCATTGTGTGCCTGCTAGGGAGGAGAAGATTCAGCACTGAAGTGTTTCTCTGTGATTCATTGCGTTGTGGTTTAACAGTCCATACAATTTAATGGGCTTTTTTAAAAACACACCAAACCGCATGGTACTGTGGTACCATGCAATTTGGTGCCAACAAATCCTATGCATTTGCAATTTGTGTTTGGAGTGCCATAAACAATTTATTGGCACCCGCAGGCAGATCACAAGGGTAATGTGGTCACCTGCAGTGGGGGAAACATGCACAGAACGTACCTTTCCTGCACTGTGTCCAGCGTTCGAATGTGCCCTGAGGCAGATAGATAGACAAATATAGTGGAGATGGGTACAGAGCACTGCACCTGGAGCCCACCCACTTGTGTGACAATAGCGAATTCATTTTCACGTTTGTCTTCCTGCTTTTCCTCCCAGCCAATCCTGGCTCAGGAAGTGGGTCCTGAGAAACGATAGACTGAGAGAAGAAGCAATCCTAATAGCTGCCGAAGAGGAGAATGGAGGAGACGCAGGGGAAGCCGTGCCGCCGTGAAGCCAAAGAAGGAGGAATCGCTGAGGCCCACCCCCCTGGATGAAGCCCGCAGCAACCTAGATGGGGTAAGTGCAGGGACCGATCGACCGACCGGGGAGAGGGGGGAGGGAGACCCTACCAACCGCCGGGGGGATGTTGGCGGCAGACAGATTGCGACACAAAAAATATACCACCAGCCGTCACTGGTGTCCACCTTGGGGATATTTTGTCCTGATGTACGAGGAAATTAGAACCTATCCCAATAAATTTTTACAACTTTACTGGAATGTCAGTGTCCACCTTTGACAGTTTACTAATTACTGTTAAGCCACAAACTGCAAAGAATGAATAAAAACATGAGGGGGGACGGGGAAGTGTGTCATTTTCTGTTGCTAAACACACCACAGCTATCTGAAGCTAAAAGTTATGTGCATTTAGCCCACATTCACATCAGGGCGATTTGGCATGCAATTTGACAGGGCAATAGCACCGCTACGAATCAGTGTGACTTTGCTGCACTGCACCGGTTCCCAAAAGTAGTTCCTGTACTATTTTTGGCGACTTCTGGGACAATTTCAATAGACATCTGTGCAGAAACCCACACAGATGTCTCTGAAATAGCTTCCAAAGTCGGACTGACATGCGGATATGAAATTGTGCGAGTTCAGCTGAACTCGCACGATTTCTAACCAGCAGCAATGTGAACCTAGGCTTAGTTGGAGATAGAAACAAAAAGCCAACCCTGGACACAGCACTCTCCTTTTCCTAAATGCAGTTAAATGGTATGCAACTAAACATTGATAAATTGCATTGCAAGTCCAGCTGCTTTTAGAAAAGTCTTCTAAAGGCAGCTAAACTCTGAAATGTAGATGCCCGTACAAATGTGGCTTAATAGTTACATAATAATTTACCTGATATACAGTTTGTACAGCTCTATTAGACTGCTGCTGGAGCAGAACATATGCTAAAGAGTTATACATTTAAAAGGTATCGGTCTCAGCAGTGGTACTACCTTTAAAGTATAACTAAAAGCAAAACTTTTTTAGAGGGGAGAGGGATTAGAACACCTGTGAGGTTTTTATTGCTTTCTGTGTCCCTGTTAGGGAGATTCACCCTCTCTATTTCTTACGTTTACCATTATTACTTAAAGTGAAAGTAAAAGAAAATCCCACATTTTGGGTTGTCCCCAGAAAAGTAATAGAGGGGAAATCTTCTAATGGGGACACTAGTTCTGATGGCCTGGGGGTCCCCAAAAAATTCCCTCAGTTTGCAGGGATTGCCTTTCACTTCCTGTTTGGCTATGGGACAGGAAGGAAAGAGAAATCTCTGCAATGGGACCCAGGTGGCAACAAAAAATAAATACAAAAATCTGACAGGGGTTTGTTTTAATTCTTCCTTGCTCTATCCAAAATGAAAAAAAAACAGTTTTGCCTATATTTCTACTTTGGGAAAATTGTTTAAAACCAGGGAGTCCTAGTGTAATTTTTCTATGGGATTTGTTATATCTAAGTATATCCCACTTGTATTTCAAATCTGTTGCAATTATATCAAGCTTTTGACTAGCTAAAAGGACTAAAAGGAGGTGTTATTATACAATTACGAAAATTGCAATTACTACATACACTGACAAGTAAGGTCATAGTACAAACAGATTTCCATTATCTCAGTTTGGCAAACATTGTTCAGCTGTCAGTGTTTCTCTACCAAACACATGGGCCAACTGGCAGACTAGCTATAAACTACCAACTACTTTGCCTGGGTTTGGAGAACTCTGCATTTCTTTGACAAGGGCCATTACCCTTTAGTGTACAACCATACTGCAATATCATACTAAAACATGGTGCATTATACTGTATATTAAAAAAAAAAATATTCTGAACTTTAAAGGCTATTCACACATGCATGCATTCTCAAGCCTGTTTTTGGCACATCAACATGCATTACAGTGCATTGTCCATTCATTTTAAAGGACCATGAACATGCAACCACAAAAAAATTATTGCTTGATTTTTTTTTCTAGTGTGTTTGAAGACAACCTATTCATACTTTACTACACATGTTACAGTTTGCTGAGAGGCAGGTGCATTTGCTTATTCCATGCTTGTGCAATGGGGTGCCATAGAAAATAAATCATTGTTGTACCACCCGTTAACATACATAACAACATGCTGTAAAGCACACAGGCATAGATGTAATGTCAACCTAATTAGAGGCTTCACCTTTATCTCTCAAACATTGGAAAAATCCCTCCTAGAGAACGAGTGCAATAGAATTCTCCCAAGCATGCTAGTCTTCCAACCTAAGGCATTCAAGTCTCATACTGGCAGGAGATCTTCCCTGATGTATAACAGCAACTATTATATATACATAAGAAGCTCCTTAGAGACTATGTTTACTACCTCACATCCGCTTCAACTTCTATTTTCCATAAAAAATATTTTATCATGTCTGCATCTTGTATTAGTAATGCCCAAGAAGGGAATGCAGAATAGATACACACTCATTCTGAGCTTATGCAGACCACCCAGAAGGAATTTAATGGTCAATATCAATAATACCTAGGCTAGCGGGAGCAACCTAATATATAATAAAGAAGAAAGATGCATGTATATATGAAGGAAAACACATCCCAGTGCAAAATTAATATTTATGAAAATATTTCATTTTATCTTGCATAGTTGGATGTACACATTGTGATTTATAATAGTTCCCTGGGTATATATATGATTTGAAAAAAAAAAAATATCACAAAAAGGTTCTGCATTAAATCATAAAAAGGTGCTAAAAAGTGGAAATTACATTAACAAGAGTGGCTGAGAACAAATGATCATTAAACTATTCCTCCTCGGTTTATAAATAGGACAAAAACAAGATCTTAAAAGGAGATATTTTTCATTGAATTCTTCACTTGATATGGTTTATTTATTTAGGTTTTATTGAATTTTTTTTTATTTATCTGTGGGTGGATGTCTTAAGCAGGAATAACTCACAGGTTATCTATCCTGTTTGTCCAAAACCTTCACCTGAGATCCTAGTGTCACTCACCTTCTTCAATTTTTATTTATTTTTTTACTTTTTCCTTATTTTACATATTTGGAAAATGTCACATGAAGAGTATATATCTTCTGAAGTGAAATTCCATATCAAAAAACATTTTAAACTCCAATAACAAGATTTACCAATAATATAATTGTGGATGAGTTTAAATTTTGTAACTTCAAGCTATGTAGATATTTTATATGTAAGCAGAAAATAGCTACTAAACACATAAATATGGTATGTTTGTTTGTAATCTTTTGCCCGGAATATTTGAAATCTAGTATTTTCTGATTAGGGACTTGAATCACACTACCTAAAACATATTAATTTAGAAGTATAGCCATGTCTTTCCCCTTCCTCATCTTATTACATTATATTGCTGTATTATATTCAGTTAATGCTTAGTTCTGATTGCAACTTAATATATTCTGTTATACGTTGACCACAGGTTTCCAAATAAAAGATCCATTTTCTTTAGTGCTGCAAATCTACAAGATTGCATATCATTTTGTACTGTAAGTAGGACCGCTGCATTTCTAGCCTAGATTTTAAGACACATGGAACATCCTCTATTCCCTAATGCTTACCTTGAAAGATCTATAGTTTTATGTTGTCATTTAATTTGATGTACTTCTAAATGGCCAGCTGCCAGAAACATAACGTATTGCTTGCCATTTTAAATATCTAGAAGAAGACATGAGAGTTCTCAATTGTGACTTTACTGTCAAAACCGGTATGCCTGGTAGATTGGTATCTTACTCAAGACTTCGACATTGAGTTTATTGTGCCTGCTGCTCGTCCACCTGTTGCACATCAAACCAGTCTCCCTCTTCCTGACAGACACTCAGACTCAAACAGTCAGACAGCATGTCTCTGCTGACTGTCACTAACTGCCAGTATGCTTTTGTGCTGTGCTGGTTGTTGTTATGTAATAGCTGACAGATATCTCAATACGTTATTGTTTATTGCCTTTTACACAGATTGCATCATCGTTATATGTTGTCCTTCTTGACGTTCAGATAAGTTCAGAAACAATAACCGGGTCTCTCTCTTTGGCTATCAAGCATCAACTAATAAGTTCAAACACCAGCACAAATAGTTAATTATAGATGATTTATTTTAAACAATAACACCTATGATACCAAACAGGAAAACAGTAAAAAAAAAAAAAAGCAAAACAGATAACTTTGAAAACTACATTTAACTTCACCATACAGTAAAACCTTGGATTGGGAGCCTAGTTCATTCCAGAAACATGCTTGTAATCCAAAGCACTTGTATATCATAGCAAATTTCCCCATAAGAAATAATGGAAACTCAAATGATTAATTCCATAACCATTTATTCATGGGTCCTTCAGTTTATAGTCCATATAAAAAGAATATAGTAATATGACCAGGTTGTGTAACCATAAAATGTCCATTAAAAAGCCTCCACAAGGGGATTAGAAGCAAAATCCAGCAGGAGCTACAGAGTATAAAAGAGAAGAGTAGCGCCTCTAAGTGTAGCAATATGTTGCTAAATGATGTACCTTCATTAAATGTAACCACATTGCTACACTTAGAGGAACCTCTCTTCTCTTTTATGCTCGATTGTGACTTGACGCTACTTGTATATCATGACATCGCTTGTATATCAAGTCAAAATGTATTAAATCATTTTGCTTGTCTTGCAAAAAGCTCTCAAACCAAGTTACTCTCAATCCAAGGTTTTACTGTATATTAATTTACTCTGGAAAAAACTTTTTTACTATACAGAGGAAACACCTTTACCATGTTGTACAGTGTGTCTGTAAATAATGGATATTTATTTTAATCTTATGATATTAAGAAAAAAATATATCATAATTCTTCAGAGCCTGTGAGGGAAACATCATCATTGAACCTAAAAAAAATTTTGAAATTTTCATTTTCAGAAACCACTTTAGAGAGCTCATTAGTGAAAACTGGAGAGATGAAAATTCCCCATAACAACCAATTATGAGTCACCTTTCTTATACAGAAAATTAAAGAAAGAAACATGTTTGGTAGTTATAGGTTACAACCCCAAATTTATGCTGAATTTATTTTCTCCAGTTCCCATAAATTAACTCCCTTGTCTGCAGGCTTCAATTTTTCTTAAGCATGGCACACCATATGTCAATGAAGGTTTGCACATACCCAAACCAAAAAAAATGCTAAAAACTGTGCTATGGGCTTGCTGATGGCACTAGACCAAAATCTGTACACTGATTAAACTACATCTAATATAAAGAAATAGTGCACGCAATTTGATCTTTATTCTAGTCTGGCTGCTGCAGTTAGCGCACGAAAGCTACTTTCACACTGAGGCGCTTTACAGGTGCTACAGCACTAAAAATAGCGCCTGTATAGTGACTGTAAAGCGCCTCTCCTGTGTCCCTGAGGGCTTTCACGCTGGATCGGTGCACTTGCAGGAACAGTCAAAAAAGTCCTGCAAGCCGCATCTTTGCAGCACTATAGGAGCGGTGTATTCAATGCTTCTAAAGCACCCCTTCCCATTGAAAACAATGGGGCAGCGCCACAAACCCACCGGCAAAGTGCCACTGCAACAGCACTTTGCGGGCGGTTTTAACCCTTTTTCAGCAGCTAGCGGGAGTTAAAACCGCCCCGCTAGCGGCCGAATAGCGCCACTAAAATGACGGTAAAGCGGCGCTAAATATATCGCCGCTTTACGCCGATGCCCCAGTCTGAAAGTAGCCTAAGTGTGTCTGTTTTCTGTCCTATGATACTGGGCAAGACTGTAAAAACTCATGTCAAAGCTCTAACATTTTTTTTTCTTGTCTCTTTTCAACTAATAAATAAACCAACCTTATACACTATACCCATCTACTCTACAAAGAGCAGAGTACAAGCATGGTGCTGACTTACTTCTGAAAATGCTAACTGCGTTGCTGTCTAAGATCAGGAGTTTTAAATAAAAGAAGAAGAATGAAGGCCCCTTGAACCGCCTTTAGGGAAAGGGAGCCTTGACTGCTGGAAGCATGGCATCACTGTGGGTGTGAACCTAAAAGGGAAGTTAAGTAGCTCCCTTAGGATTGGCAACAAAGACCTGAGGTGACTGGGTAAAGCCTGAACCATTTGAACTTTAATGCATTTGAGTTGCACTTTATTTAACCACAGTTTTCAGCGCTGTCGCGCTTTGAATGACAATTGCGTGGTCATGCTACAGTGTACCCAAATGAAATTTTTATAATTTTTTTCACACAAATAGAGCTTTCTTTTGGTGGTATTTAATCACTGCTGATTGTTTTTATTTTTTGCTAAAAAAAACAAAAAAAGAGAAAATTTTGAAAAAGAAAAAAAAAATTTTTTAAATCTGTTGTTAGTTTAATATTTTGAAAACAGGTAATTTTTCTCATTCATTGATATGTGCTGATGCGGCTCTGCACTGATAGGCACTGATAAGGCAGCACTGATGGGCACCGGTGAAGCAGAACTGATGGGTACTGATGAGGTGGCACTGATGGGTAGCACTGATGGGGACTGATAGGTGGCACTGATAAGCGGCACTGATGGATGGCACTGGTAGGTGGCACCGATGGGCCTTAATTGGCAGGCAGCACGGGTGGGCATTGATAGGTGGCACTGATGGGCAAAGGTAGGTGGTACTGTGGGCACTGGTAGGTGGCACTGGTGAGCACTGGTAGGTGGCACTGGTAAGTGGCACCGGTAGGCACAGGCAAGGCAGCGGCGGCTCTGTGTGAGGGACCAATGTCCCTCTGACAGAAGCCGGTGATTGGCTTTTTCTTTCCTTCACACTGTCACTGGCTGACAGCTGATCATGTGGTAAGGGGCCAGGATTGCCCCCTTACTCCGATCTGTGATCAGCAAAGTCCCATAGACTCGGTGACCACAGAGCGCGCCACGCGCACCCTACAGGCAAATAAGGCCCATAGCGCAGGCAGGAGGTGGTTAAGATCCCAGTTTTGCCATCTGGGCACTAATGTACTGTTTTTTCATGTAGTTTTGCTTTATTTGTTTGCAAAAGCTCTGCACTGTTATTTTTGTTTTAAATACCTTTTGTCTTGCTGCAAACATGTTCTTTTCAGAAGGAGGCCAGCTATGACAGATCCTTAAAAGGGCGTTAAACCTTCTATTAGGTGAATAAAAATAAAACTAAACTAGATGAGAAAAAGGGAAGGGACTAGTTTGGAACCCAGTCAGTGGGTCTTGACTCATGCCTAGAGCCAGATTTTTCAGCCAGTATGTATCCATTAATACATGGATGCTCATAGCACTTAGCAGTAGCAAACCACTGTGCTGAAATTTGAAATATACAGTATGATCCTCATCTCTGCACAGGCTCTATTATTAGTGAACCCCCATAGGTATCTATAGGTGCACACAATAAAGAAAGTGCTACCCATGGCTGATTGCACTAAAGATCACAGAGGATCCTAGTAACTTGGAGAAAGCAGACTAAGGCCAGCCATAGATGCAGCAATTTCTTGATTCCCTTATCAACAGAGACCGTGTTGACAGGGAGATCCCTCCCATGGAGTAATTGTGTTCTCCCAACGGGGGGGGTGGGGGGTCAGGGGAAACCACAGCTGTTCTGTGAAGAACACGATGATTATTGCTAGCAGCTATAACAGCTGCTAGCAATAATCGCATGTAAAACTTGGCAGGCTGACAAGCCTGCCCATACATAGTTCGACTCTTGGTCAGTTCTTGGGAACCAACTGAGGATTGAACCATCTATGGTCGGCTTTAGTCATTTGAGAGGCATTTGTGTTGTTTAACCCTTTCATGCCTAAGCCTATTTCTGCCATTTGTTGCGTACAAGATAAAATCCAAATTTTTTTGCTAGAAAATTACTTAGAACCCCCAAACATTGTATATTTTTTTTTTAGCAGAGAATCTAGAGAATAAAATGATGATTGTTGCAATATTTTATGTCACACCGTATTTGTGCAGCGGTTTTTCAAACGCAATTCTTTGGGAAAAAATAAACTTTCATGAATTAAAAAAAACAAAACAGTAAAGTTAGCCCAATTTTTTGTATAATGTGAAAGATGATTTTACGCCAAGTAAACAGATACCTAATGTGTCATGCTTTGAAATTGCCCACACTCGTGGAATGGCTACAAACTACATTACATAAAAATCTCCATAGGTGGTGCTAAAAAAAAATAACAGTTACCAGGTTAGAGTTACAAAGGCAGTCTGGTGCTAGAATTACTGCTCTTGCTCTGACGATCACGACAATATCTCACATGTGTGATTTGAACACCGTTTACATATGCAGGCGCGCCTTACGTGTGCGTTTTCTTTGCTGCGTGAGCTTACAGGGACGGGGGCGCTTTAAACATTTTTTTTCTTATTCATTTTCATTTTTTACATTGTCTCTTTAAAAAAAAAAAAAACACATTTTAATCACTTTTATTGCTGTCACAAGCAATGTAAACATCCCTTCTGACAGTAATAGGTGGTGACAGGTACTCTTTATGGCGAGATCAGGGGGTCTAAAAGACCCCAAATCCCTCCTTTGCACTTAAAAGATCACCAAAAATGGCAATTCTGATTACTGTATTTCTTTTTTAAATCGCTGCCATTGGCAGCCGAGTAAACCGGAAGTGACGTTGTGGCATCGCTTCTGTGTTTACACTTAGGAAACTGGAAGGAAGCCGTTTCCAGCTTCCTTCCAGTCTCACTCTAGCCGGCGGAAGTGCCGGATCGCGGATTGGGTGGGATGGGAGGCCCAGGAAGAGTGGCGTAAGGCTGCGGGAAGGGGGGATGTCCCCTCTTGCTCCTTCGGGATAACACCCAAGCGGCTTTTAGCTGCATCTGTTGTTATTCCTGAAGAGCCGACCCCGCTCTAAAAAAGGGTACCAGGATGATACCTGCAGCTGCAAGCATCATCCTGGTACAACCCCTTAAAGCCGAGGTTGCATATGTGCGTACGGTTGGCGCTAAGTCTTTACTTGGCAGAAAATCTTGCCTTTCTTGGTTACAAGTGCTGGCCATTCCTTTTCCACTCTGTGTGGTGCTGTATATAATATTTTATTTATTTGTATAGTGTTTGGTTTTCATAATATATGGATTTTTTCGGAATCAATAATAAAAAAAAATTATCAGATACTTTGCATAGGCCAGGGGTAGGCAACCTCAGCCCTCCAGCTGTTTTGAAACTACAAGTCCCGTGAGACATTGCAAGATCCTAACAATCACAGACATGACTCGAGATAGAGATAGAGATAGAGTCATGATGGGATTTGTAGTTTCACCACAGCTAGAGGGCAGAGGTTGCATACCCCTAGCATAGAACATCAGAATCAGTAAAGGCAACATAATGTTACCTTAGGCCTGGTTCACACCTATGCATTTTTTAGCGCGTTTTCAGTTTTGCAGAAACACACTACAGTCCATTTAACATGGTTTCCTATAGATGTGGTTAACATCTGTAGAATTTATGGAAAGGGCCAGGGACTTTTTTCTGGTTTTTGGTTCCATAGACTTCAATGGATGAAAAGCATGTATTGAAAAAACGCAAAATGCACCTGGAATATGCAGACTGCAACTGGCATAGGTGTGAATCAGGCCTCAAAATGCTTACTTGTCAGCCACAAATTGATGCTCACAACATTATATTGTGTTTTCACCAAATAATGGGTTATGATTGATCAAAAAATGCAATAGTAATGTGTAAATTAGAAATCTGGATTTCTTTAGTCGAGTTTATACACACAAAAAAAAAAAAAAACCATAGAGCCACAAAGACAAGATCCAGCAGCTTTTCTTTCTCATGTTTCCATAGGAATGATAAATGTATCTTTAAAAGATATGAAAGACTAACAAAACCTCTCTTTCTG
The DNA here is from genome assembly GCF_042186555.1 of Aquarana catesbeiana. Lineage (NCBI taxonomy): Eukaryota > Metazoa > Chordata > Amphibia > Anura > Ranidae > Aquarana > Aquarana catesbeiana. Next base: position 304,016,753 of record NC_133327.1, on the reverse strand, counting down.
CACACTTACATTTTTTTCTCTGCCATTTTCAGTTTTCACTTCTTAATTTGTGAAATTGCATGGGGTTTGTTTTTTGTACATTAAGTTTCACATGTACCACACAATGAAATTGTGCCTGACATAAGAAAAAATCTTTTTAACTGCTGTGTTATTGTATGGATCCAAGTTATCTAAGCTTCTAAAAAATAATCGCAGCTTGATAACTCTATTTCTCTGAATTACACAGCGTTTAAAGAGATACAATTACAGCAGTTGGTAATGTCAGACCTCAGAAATGTATGTATTGCACCCTAATGCTACAAATAAATTCAGATGTTAAATCCAAGCTTAGAAATACAAATGTTATGATTGAGGATTACTTATGAGTAATGCTGCAATTTAAAAGTATTACAACAAAAAAGACCATCTCTATGTAAAAGGGTCTAAAAAAGCCACCACACTGTCACATTCTTTGATAAGAGACAAGTTTAATGTTGAAACGCATAAGTGACTGTATGATTTCAAGTTAAAGAGGCATTGCATAAGTGAAAAGGTTTTTGCCTGTAACACCTTTAGTAAGAGGAAGCAATGAATGATGAGGTTATGAAAACAATTAGAAAAAAAGAGATTGTCTATATGTAAAAAGGTCTCAAAGCTGCCCCACTCTTAACAGGCTGCTTTTATAGGTTAGCATTCACAAAAGGGGGCTCATGACTTCCCCGTAATGAGAAATCACATATTTGAAATGATTTTCCCATGTACACTTTTTGTCATGGGAAGCAATGAAAAGGAAGGTACAAAATCAGTTATGCTACAATATTCAAAGATGAAATAGCAACCTCAGAGCCCAGTCACTGCAACGCACCGAAGGTCATTAACTTCTTCATTCCCATAGTCCCCTATTATTTTCTATTCTGAACACTGTATATCTCTTTACTCATAGTAATGCAGTTTTTCTTCGTAATAGCCCTGACAACTGTTGGCCTTCAGGGACTGATGTCATATTATATTACATTCAAAGCTACTATCATGAAATTTTATGAAATCCTGAAAGGGATAAGTCCTTCAAAGATCAGAGCAAATAAAATCACTGAAATAAGTAGTTGTGGAATGAACACTGAGGGAAAAATACAGAACTAGCTTTAAGGGCACAATCGCAGGCTGCCTGCAATTACGTCCAGTCTATTATTTTATCCATGATTCAAGTACCTAGAAGAGCTCATGTGATCCTAGTGTCAGTGCCACTAAAGAGTATCTCAAGCGTCTGCAAGACCCATTTTTACACACGATATAGATTTGCTTTATGAATGCCTTAGTGTGATACACACGGTGCTATATGTTTTCATTAAGTACAGTACAACCTACAAAACACATAATTCACTACATCCAATATTCTTAGCTTTCAATAAATAAATATATAGAAATGTAATAGCAAAGCTCATTATTAGCGTCCAACATATTTAATATGGCACTGCAAAAAGTAATGTAAAAAGGCAATAACCTACAAAAAAAAAAAAAAAAAAAAAAAAAAGGAGCACAACAGATTCCACCTGTCAGTCTGAAGGAAAAAATATGTCTGCAGATTCTTACTGTGTCCCTTACACATTGCTCCGCTTTAACTAAGCCTGGTTCCATTGTGACAAGGCTAAACAACAAACAATTTTTACGTCTGTAAACAGATTTTATGAAGCGTCTTTGGGATCCTATATTATTGGTATTAAGAACAAGCTAGCCTTACGATCGTTATGTACCATGTATTATACGACTGTATTTTGAAAAAACTCAAACTCAATAAATATTTAAAAAAAAAAAAAAATACAAGCTAAACAGCAACAGACAAAATGTGTTGTTACGTTCTGATGAAGCCAACATACGGCAAAACAAGTCATGCTAGGAGTGATCTGAAATTAACCCATTCTAGGAGGGATATATGCGTGGACACATTTGGTTTTGAGCCCGGTGTACACCTAACCCTGTTTTAGGCCATTCCCTTTAAGCTTAGTACACACGATGAGTTTATCGGACGAATGATCGTCCGTTCTTTTTTGCATGCTAGTCTACATATCGAATGCGAATAGGTTACGAAAGTACGAAAATTCTCGTACAACAGATAAAAAAAATTTGGAAGTGCTGTAATATATTTGTGTTGTATTTTCGGAGGAAGACTATACTGATTAAATAAAAATCATATGATATGGTTTTGTACGAGAAAAATTTTCGTGTTTGTCCCTTCAGAAAATGTACTAACAATCAAATTATTGCTTTGAAAGCAGAATTTTTCATTTGGTTTTCTCATTGTGTGCACAAGGCTTTATCCAACTTTTATCCATATGCATATGGTGGACTTTTAACACATTTATTTGATTCCTAATAGGGTCACTAGTCCAACGGTAATCTATTAACTAATGAACAATGGCTGTCCTGGCTAACTGGAAATAGAAGGGCACTGGAAATAGATTGCCAGCAACTATGGTTTGCTCTTAAATTTTCTTTTCTGGTTAATACATTTATTGTACATACTGGGAAGAGCCAGATGTTTGATCAGCACCCAGAGTTGCTGTTTTTTAAAAATTATTTTGGCTTGAGTGATGTTCAGACGTATGAATGTGTCTAAAACAGCTTTGTTTAATTATCTTAGGTGGTGGAGGGTTGTTTTGTTTAATTTTTTCTATCGATGCAATTTTTTAATATTTAGGCAAAATGTGGTGACTTAAAACAACCAGTCAGCAATCAACTTTATATTGTTATGGGCTCTTTCTGTCCTCTAAACAGATGAAACATAAAATCTGATGGTTGATTGAAATGATTTGCCCCACGTGCTTGCTCTTTGCACTGCCCTATTAAATACGCTGATTGCGTTTTTAGATTGCATCTAAATATTTATCCTCTAGTCATATTTGTACTGTAGAGCAACAAAAATTAGAAGTTACCATTTACATACATACACACACACACACACACATGTAACATACTCAGTTTCTCAGTTTCAGTGATATTGAGCAATGCAGACTATAATAACAAGGCTTACTGACTATAAACAGCCCATAAGGAACATATTAGTTGGCTGTGGGGTTGGTCTGGACTCATTGGAAACATTTATATAATTCTCTGCTGTTAGTCATGGTAAGTGCAGCAGCAATACTGAGCCTATGCACAGTTTTTGGAAGGAAAAAGTATGACAAAAAAAAAATTCTACCCAACATTTGACAGCCATAAATTACATACAGATGCAAAAACTACACTGAATTGTGCCTACGTACATTTTTCTGAATGCAGTTGGCTGAAGCAAATTCTCGTTTTTGCTAGCTTGCAAATGAGTACAGGTCAGTCTGTTTTGTGATAACATATAGGGAAGTCATCCTAGCTTTTCGCACCATAAGAAATCTATGTATCTAATTTAGCAGGTTTTCAGTTCCAATCATATTTTTTTTTTTACATAAGTCTACCTTTTATAAGCATAGATAAACTTTTCACCTGTATTCAAAGCAGGCGAAGCAAACCCATGACAGGTCTAAAAATAGTTGCAGTTACTCTATTTCTAGGTAGCCAAGTATGTGATCTACATAAGGTCTACTAGTGCCTCCCAATCAGAGGAAAAATGTATGCTTACAGTGTGTTATAAAACTTTGCTGTTCAACAGATCCATCTGCCTGTGACAGCTGCCTCATTATAGGATTGTATCCAGCTTTATCTGCAATGACTTAATGTATTCTATTTCTGAAAAGGTGCCAAAGCGTATAAACATGACTATCACATTGCCAATATAAAGGGTTCACCCTTTGTCCCTTTAGCTCTCCCCGAGATCCAATAACACCTAACTGCATTCATTTACAGTATAAGGAATATTCTCCTCTTAACCTCGAATGTCTAGCATGTACGGTATGTGTGCTTACAACCAAACTCAGCCATGCTGCAAAGATAACTTTTTGCTCCAACGGGAAAGATCACAGCAAATCAGCATACAAAAACAACTACAGCAACTTTATAGCTGAAGTCCAGGCAAACAGTTAAATACACAGATCAAATGCATATCATGGAGTTGTTACAGATTTGTATTTCTGTCCAGGTATCTGCAGTTAGGGAGCATTTACAGGTATTGTACCCCTTGAACTGAACAGGGAAAGGAGAAACAGCAAACTGATGGGATATGTCACCCTGCTCTCTTCTTCTATCAGCATATCATTTCTTAGCATGAGCACTGCAGCACGCCTGATAGCATACCTCCCAACTTTTTGAGATGGGAATGAGGGACACCTATCAGCAAAAGTATGCAGGCATAGGACACACCCCTTACCACGCCCCCCTAAAGTAGAATTGTACAAACAACAAGATTGGTTAGATCCATAAGTGCTTTTTTACCACTACTATTCCTTTATATTGGATTTTGGAATGTACAAATGCAGCAATTTAGAAATCAGATGAAAGGTTTAGCACTGGAAAACAATTTTTGATAGATAAAAAGTGCATTTTACATAGATAGATCAGACCGAAATGAGGGACAAATGAGGAGGACAGAGGGACATTGCCCCAAATCAGGGACAGTTGAGAGGTATGCTCATTGGTTCTTTGTGCCACATCCCCTTTTTTCCAGTCTGAGCTTTCGTGTACAGAGATTGCAAGCTGCTGTTACCAAGTCAAAAGTTGCTATAACAAAGCCAAACAGGTACAGCTTTTTACACTGGTTGCATTACAAAAGAAACACACACAACAACAACAACAGTGTGTATTAATGTTTTAATGAATGCATTAATCAATACAGTGCAGCATGGATCTGTGTCATTTACAGAGTTTTCAGCTTTAAAGAGTTCTATGAGAACATTATACATGCCTTCTACAGTGGAAAGTAAGCAATATCCTTGATTCCATTGTAAAATAGTGTGGTTGGGCAGTCTCTTCAAACTGGCTGAAACTGAAAGCTACTGAAAGCAATATGGAATTCTGTCTGACCTGCAGCAGGACAGTGCCAGATCTATAAATCGGATTCGGTAAAGCTCACCCTGAAGTAAAAATGACTCCCAGAAAAACTCGTCTGTGTGTAGCACCCTGATGTTTAGGCAGGGTTGTTATTAAATGTATCTGCCAAGTGATAGTTGCCTTGGCCAATTGATAGAAGGTAAATTGATTTTACCCTAATTCTGGAATTACTGCACTTCTCTCTTCTGTCACTAGATGGCCAGGTATCAGGTGGCATTAGATAAGACAAGGGCAATGCAAGGACAGATAAAGGAATGAATTGGGTGTCTCAGCCAATGCGCAAGGATTTTCTTGGGTCCCTTGGCCTGCTGGGAGAGCCTATTTATTTATGTGGAGTCAGGTGATCGGGGTTCTGTGCCACCTGGACGGCTGCCTGAGTGGACGTGTGTTGTATTGTCCCGGGCTGCTAGACCATAAACCTAAGGCCTATCCCGGGGACATCTGGCTGCTAGGCTGTCTGAGGGCCTATCCAGAAGCAAGAGAGCAGCGTAGGGTTGGGACTGCGGCTTGCAGTCCAACCAGAAGTAACGGTTCCGCCGGCTGGGGAATTGGTTGCAGTTGGAGGTAGAAGGAAAGCTGTCGCCACTAAAGGGACCATCCACCTTCCTACCAGAGACCACTGTGAGTAAGCTGAGGCCAGTACCAGAGCAGATTTCTCGCCAGCTGGGGATGGTGAAGAAGTGGGAAAACTTCAGCAAGTGCCAAGTCAGGGACCCAGCAGGACAGCAGAGGTGACACTTGTGGAGTGCCAAGCCAGGGACCTAATGTGTCAGCAAGGGTGAAGCTTGAAGAGTATCTGTAAGTGCCAAGCCAGGGACCCAGCAGTGAAGCGGGGGTGACGCTTGAGGAAGACCCAGAGTGCTAGATTGGAAGAGCTCAGGGGAATCCAGAGGCAGTGGATCAGTAAGTCTAGTGAAAGACTGAAAGCTCAGTGGAAGTGAAGTTCTACAATAGGAGATTGTGAAGGAGTGAAAGAGTACATTGCAATCTTTGTTAGAAACTGTTACAAGACTGTTGCCATAGGAGACAGAGTTCCTACTCATGCAGATGTGGTGTCTGGCTAGATACCTTTCCCTGCATGGCTGTCTATTTATAGAAGTCTTGGAGTCTGCCAGTTAACATTACATCTACTTAAGGGTGTCCTGTCCCCAACCCTCTCTCTCACAGTTCTGTTTAAGAGACAATAAATCTCTTTGCATTCAAGAAGTGTGTGGCGCCCAGCAATCTACCTTATATTACATCAACCATACCTTGTAACCCACTCTACACAGAAGGATATCAGCTGTCCTTAACCACTTGCTGCCCGCCATATAGCAGAATGACGGCGGCAAAGTGGTTTCAAAATCCTGACTGGACGTCATATGACGTCCGCAGGATATTGGGCCGCTGCGCGTCCCCGGGGGCGCACATCGCGGCGATCGTTGTTGCGGGGTGTCAGTCTGACACCCCGCAGCACAGATCTAGGTAAAGAGTCTCTGATGGAGACTCTTTACCACGCGATCAGCCGTGTCCAATCACGGCTGATCACGATGTAAATAGGAAGAGCCGGTGATCGGCTTTTCCTCACTCGCGTCTGACAGACGCGAGTAGAGGAGTGCCGATCGGCTGCTCTCCTGACAGGGGGGGTCTGTGCTGATTGTTTATCAGCACAGCCCCCCCTCGGATCCTACCCAGGACCACCAGGGAAGCCGCCCAGGACCACCAGGGAAGCCGCCCAGGACCACCAGGGAAGCCAGTCACACTGGACCACCAGGGAAGCCCCCTAGACCCCCAGGGACATACTAATCAGTGCAAAGGCAGCTGCCAATCAATGCCCAGGCAGCTGCCAATCAGTGCCCACTCCAATGCCTACCACCAGGGATGCCTATCAGTGCGGCATATCAGTGCGGCGTATCAGTGCCCATCAGTGCCACGTATCAGTGCCGCCTATCAGTGCCCATCAGTGCCGCCTATCAGTGCCCATCAGTGCCGCCTATCAGTGCCCATCAGTGCCGCCTGTCAGTGCCCATCAGTGCCACCCATAAGAACCCATCTTTGCAGCCTTTCAGTGCCCATCAGTGTCGCCTATCAGTGCCCATCAGTGCCACTCATGAGTGCCCATCAGTGCCGCCTATCAATGCCCATCAGTGCTGCATATCAGTGCCACCCATCAGTGCCGCCTACCAGTGCCCATCAGTGCCGCATATCAGTGCCCATCGTCAGTGCCCGTCAGTGCCCGCTCATTGGTGCCACCTCATCGCTGCCGCCTTATCAGTGCCTGTCAGTGCCGCCTTATCAGTGAAAGAGAAAACTTACTTATTTACAAAATTTTTAAACAGAAACAAAAGCAAAAAACTTTTATTTTTTCAAAATTTTCGGTCTTTTTCTATTTGTTTCGCAAAAAATAAAAACCGCAGAGGAGGTGATCAAATACCACCAAAAGAAAGCTCTATTTGTGGGAACAAAATGATAAAAATTTAGTTTGGGTACAGTGTAGCACGACCGCGCAATTGTCATTCAAACTGAGACAGTACTGAAAGCTGAAAATTGGTCTGGGCAGGAAGGTGTATAAGTGCCCTGTATTGAAGTGGTTACGTTTGGAGGGCCCTGGGACTTTGCTACATTAACATTAAAGGGATTCTAAAAGGTTGTTTTTTTTTTTTGTTATACTTACCTGCTCTGTGCAATAGTTTTGCACAGAGTAACCCCAATCCTCTTCTATTTGGGTCTCCCACTAAGGGTTCTGGCTCCTCCTCCCTGCTGAGTGACCAAAACTGGAAGCCTGTTGCTATGAAAGCATTCGAGCAGGCTCGCTCCCAAGCCAGGCTCCTGTGAATGGACATTGTCCGTTCATACACAGAGCATGGCTCAGAACCCCCTCCACTCGCTCCTCATTGGCTCACTTACTGTGTTTGACAGCAGAAGGAGTCAATGGCTCCAGCTGCTGTGTGAGCCAATGAGGAGAGAGATACCCAGGAAAGACGTTGCTCTCATGCACATTGCTGGATCGAGATGGGGCTCAGGTAAGTATAAGGGAGGCTGGGGGGAGCTGCACCCGGAAGGTTTTTTACCTTAATGCATAAAAATTGCATTAAGTTAAAAAATGTTTGCTTTTACAGCCACTTATAATAATACTGAAGCTGCATAGGCACTGTTACTGCACTTCATTAGCAGTATATACATAGTAGATTCCCTGAGCACTTAATATGACTTAAGTTTGTAAATTGCAACACTCTAGGCTGAAGTTTAGTGATGCCAGTCCGCTTGGGTGCGTGTGTGGGTGAAAAGCCCGATCAGACTATGCTTTGCCTTTTGCTTCTCTTGTCCACTCAAATTATTGATTGCATTGTTTTCAAAGAATTCAAAATGTTCTGTGAGTGGAAGAGATGACTGAGAGGATCGTTGAAAATAATGTAAGGAATTCTATGAGTGGTAGAAAGAGGGCAGATGAATACGGCATAGTGAGAGCGCTGGAATTGTTCCACTGTGAGGACTACAGGATGTGAGATACACTTCATTACAAGCAATTTATATATTTTTTTCTCAAAACATACTGAGGGGGAATTCAGAAAAGCTGCTGTGCCATTTTTCTTTCAGTGGGGGCACCCAATAAAGAAGAGGGGCCTGAAGCACCGGCCAGGAACCCCAGAAGAAGAGGATCGGGGCTGCTCGGTGTAAAACTATTACACAGAACAGGTAAGTGTAGGCATGTTTGTTATTTAAAATAAACAAAAAAACGAACGTTTACAATCACTTTAAACTCCAAAGCAGGAAAAAGCAGCCCCATATAACCTTCAGGTTACAACTAACTTAAAACTGACCTCCAGGTTTTCTGTCATCCTAACCACTTCCCGCCCGCCATATAACAAAATAAAGGATGGGAAGTGGTTTCATTATCCTGACTGGGCATCATATGACAGCCAGCAGGATAAGCCGTGATCGCACTCTCGTGGAGATGCGCAGTGCGGCGATCGGTGGTGTGGAGTGTCAGTCTGACACACCGCATCTCCGATCAAGGTAAAGAGCCTCTGACGGAGCTGATCACAGTGTAAACAGGAAAAGCCATGTATCGGCTTTTCCTCGAGTCGCACTGACAGACGAGAGTAGAGGAGAGATGATCGGCTGCTTTCCTAACAGGGGGGTCTACACTAATTGAGTATCAGTGCAGCCCCCCTGAGGTTACCCACCCAGGACCACCAGGGATGTCCACCCATGACCACCAGGTAAGCCCACTAGAGCCCACCAGGGATGAGATTCATTGCTCATTAGGGGTGGCACTCTGTGCCCATCAGTGAGGCCTGCCAGCGCCTCTGATCAGTGCTGCCTATTACCTATTGCCATCTATCAATGCCGCCCAACAGTGCCCACCAGTGCTGCCTATACATGCCCTCCAGTGCCACCTATGAGTGCCCAGTGCCACCTATCAGTGCCCATTAGTGCCACCTAACAGTGTTGTATATCAGTGCCACCTATCAGTGCCACCTATCAGTGCCTATCAGTGCTGCATATAAGTGCCAATCAACAATAACGAAGAAAAACTTTTTTTTTTCAAAATTTTCAGTCTTTTTTTATTTGTAGCGCAAAAAATAAAAACCCTAGGAGTTGATAAAATACCACCAAAAGAAAGCTCTATTTGTGGAAAAAAAATTATAAAGATTTTGTTTGGGTACAGCGTCGCATGACCCCGCAATTGTCATTCAAAATGTGATAGCGCTGAAAGCTGAAAATTGGTCTGGGCAGGAAGGAGTATAAGTGCCCTACATTGAAGTGGTTAATTGGCTTGTTTGGACCAAACTGTAGTTTTGCAACAGCTGGAGGTCTGCTAATTGCATATCCCTGACATAGACCATTCCCCGCACCGCCGGCTTTCACCGCTGTCAGTCTGCAATCGTGACCGGGAAGACTACCCTGCAGTAGAGCGATCTGAAAGCGAGGCTTGAATCGCTCTTGGAGTGCAGAGTGGAAGTGATGACAACGGTGAGGAGGATGGCCTATGTGGACAGCTTTACCCCGGATACCTGCATACTTGGATGTGCCTCTTTTAATCATCAACCATGTGAGTTTCTAAATGTTGTATCTTCATTAAATGTAACCATATTGCTACACTTAGAGGTGCCTCTCTTCTCTTTTATACTCAATTGTGACATGATGCTACTTGCATATCAAGACATCACTTGTATATCAAGTCAAAATTTATTTAAAAATTTTGCTTGTCTTGAAAAACGCTCTCAAACCAAGTTACTCTCAATCCAAGGTTTTACTGTAATTGATGAATCCTAATTACAGCAATTTTGCATCTACACCTTTAAGACTTTTTGATTGGCGATGCAGATACCCTGTGAGGGAGGGAGCATATACTTGTAGAAGGACATACCATTACAACTTGCCTATATACTTTTATAAACCACCTCTGGACCAGGAGTATGTTTGCACACCTTACAGTATCATATGTATACCTGTGGGAGGGAGGCAACTGAGGTTTGCCAGAATGAATAGTCTTAGATCCCTTGGGGTTATCCACCACGACCCCTTGTCTCCTCTGGACCACAGTTGTTTGAATTCATCTGCCTCATCAAGGAGTCCAAGATTAAGATGCTGCATTCATGAATGAGAATGTACATAAATGGTGCTTGTTTCCAAAGAGCTCATGCACGTTTTGAGATCTCAGAGTCAAGGATGTTTGAATGATACACAATTGCTTACAGGAGTATATTTACAAGACAATTACTATCATAGTTAATTCAAGCCGCCTGTGTTTGGAGTTGTGAGACTTTGCGCATCCTTCATGAAGGGATGTACATAAAAAGGATGGCATGATGGAAGTTCAATTCATAATGATGCTCTATCTTTAGTTTGATAATACTATACTTTTATATAATATTTAATTGATAACCGTATAGCTAATTACTTTATCAAGTATATTGGTTAGTTATACATGATATGTGCAGCGCTACCCCAGCAGGAGCCACTGGTGAAGGTTGGTTATCTCCCACCCTGCACAGCCAGGCACATAAATTTCTCAATCGCTTCTGAGACAAGAAGCAGTCCTTGTAGCTTTGTTTAGTTGTTTTTTTTATTTAAGTGAATTGAACTTGGAAGGGGAAGGGTTATTATGGGATGCCCACTTGATCAGTAGAAACTCTGCAATTGCTCCGCTGATCCCGCTGAGCAGGCGGATGACAAGTCCTGTCTGCTCTGCACAGCAGAGTGGACAAGGACACAGTCCCACTCTCCTCTATGGGGAAATCCGGTGAAAACGGACAGCATGTTCGTTTTCATCCGATTCTATCTGATGAAGCAAAAAGGAAGTTCTGGACAGCCGCACTCCGGACTATAGCCTTTATTGTAAAAAATCCAAAAATACAAGCCACAGCAGAAAATGATACAAACGAACTGACACGTTTCACACTTAACAGTGCTTAATCAGCTGTGAAACGCGTCAGCTCGTTTGTCCCATTTTCTGCTGTGGCTTGTATTTTTGGATTTTTTACAATAAAGGCTATAGTCCGGAGTGCGGCTGTCCAGAACTTCCTTTTTGCTTCATTTGCTATATGCTCAGCCTGCACCTGGTATTCCAGTTTTGAGGAGAGTATTCATCTATCCACCTGGAGCGGTGATCCTTCCCCTGATCCTATCCGATCCAATCCACCAGATGGATGGAAAATAGGACCACAATCTGTCTGTGTTTTGCAGACAGGATCTGATAATGGCATATGTCAGCGGACATGTGTCCGCTGACATTGGCCACTCCATAGGGGTGACTGCAAGGTCCGTTCAGGTCCACCTGAAAAGCTAACAGGCGAACCTGATCAAACAGTCTGTGTGAAAGGGCCGTAAAGGTCATTTGTTTGTATCTTCTGCTTTGTTTGTTTTCTGATACTATTCATTGAACTTTTTAGACACACCTCATATGTGCAATGTAGTATTAACCTCTACCTCCTCCTACACTATATTACCAAAAGTATTGGGACATCTGCCTTTACAAGCACATGAACTTTCATAACATCCCAGTCTTAGTCCATAGGGTTCAATATTGAGTTGACCCACCCTTTGCAGCTATAACAGTTTCAACTCTTCTGGAAAGGCTGCCCACAAGGTTTAGGAGTGTGTCTATAAGGATGTTTGACCATTCTTCCAGAAATGCATTTGTGAGGTCAGGCACTGATGTGGATGAGAAGGCCTGGCTCACAGTTTCCACTCGAATTCATCCCAAAGGTGTTCTATTGGGTTGAGGCCAGAATTCTGTGCAGGCCAGTCAAATTCCTCCACTCTAAATGCGCTCATGCATGTCTTTATGAACCTTGCTTTGTGCACTGGTCCAAATCATTTGATGAAGGGGGGTTATGATGGGGGGTTGTTTTTCAGGGGTTGGGCTAGGCTCCTTAGTTCCAGTGAAGGGAACTCTTTAGGCGTCAGCATACCAGGACCAACTTTGTGGGAACAGTTTCTGGATGGCCCCTTTCCGTTTCCAACATGACTGCTCACCAGTGCACAAAGCAAGGTCCATAAAGACATGGATGAGCGAGTTTGAGGTGGAGGAATTTGACTGGCCTGCACAGAGTCCTGATCTCAACCCAATAGAACACCTTTAAGATAAATTAAAGTGGAGACTGTGAGCCAGACCTTCTGGTCCACATTAGTGCCTGACTTCACAAATGCACTTCTGGAAGAATGGTTAAACATTCCCATAGACACACTCCTAAACTTTGTGAACAGCCTTCCCAGAAGAGTTGAAGCTGTTATAGCTGCAAAGGGTGGGCCAAGTCAATATTGAACCCTACAGACTATGGCAGGGACACCATTAAAGTTCATGTGTGTGTAAAGACAGGTGTTCCAATACTTTTGGTAATATAGTGTATGTTTGTTTGGATGTTGGTGTATTGAAACACTACGGGGTTGATTTACTAAAGGAAAATCCACTTTGCACTGCAAGTGCACTTGGGAGTGCAGTCGCTGTAGATCTGAGGAGAAGATCTGAAATGAGGGGAAGCTCTGCTGATTTTATCATCCGATCATGTACAAGCAACAATGCTGTTTTTTTATTTCCCTTGCATGTCCCCCTCAGATCTACAGTGACTGTATTTCCAAGTGCACTTGCAATGCACTTGTAGTGCAAAGTGGACTTGCTTTAGTAAATAAACCCCAATATGTCACCATTTATGTAATCTTATATTGTGCTTTACTGTACCCTGTTTTCTATTTTTTGTGTAACAATTCCTCAATAAAGAAGTGTTTTGCTTTTTTGAGTAAAAAAAGCTTCAGCGCATTTGAAGGAGTTACATAGGAATGAATGGGTTTTCTACGTAAAATGCATTTCCTGCAGTAAAAGCATTTTATGAAAGAAAAGCAATGAGCTCTTCCATACAAAAGCAACGCAATGAACCTGATGTTCATCTTTCTAAAACAAAAATAATTTACATATTAAATATACAATATGGACTTAACATTCATAGTCCTCCTATCAACACAGGCAATATATTTTATGAAATGTTTGGGATTATATGCGCTGTACTCTGAATTGTTACAATCAGGCTCATTATTCAGTGTAAACTGATATAAGCTACTAATTATACAAAACTCCTGAAGGATGAGAAGTTTACAGGGGCTGGTGGACTAGCGGCAGCTGTTTTCTCTGAGCTGGTCCCTGAAGTGCTGATCTGCTTGTGCTGAAGTTTCCTTCCCAGTGATCAGATGAACCGGCTGGCATTCCTGACAGTTCAGGAGCAATTTCTAAGATTGTTCCTATTCCTGCTTATTTTCTCTACGAGCGTGCACCCCGTGCCCTTGTCAATAAGAGTCACTTGCTTCTTCCCTTTACTTTTAAAAGGACATCTGTCATCCTTTCCTCTAAGTCTAAAGTCATGAGCTCACTTAGCAATGACAGACCTGAGAACGTGACTGCTCTCAGCCTTTACATTATAGTCATTTAAAACACCCAGTTAAGAGACTTGTTGGGGATTTTTGGCTTTCCTTAATACATTATTGACTTCTGGCAGAGAGTCTTATTTGCTTTGCCACAGTACAGCCTAGTTTGGTGTGTGCCCTGGGAAGCACTTGTAGAATGTTAGTCATTACCCTATAACTAATTAGTATTAATTACAGCAGTTTCAGCAAACACATTTCAGAGGCCCATCTCCTTTGATCTATACTGCGCAAATGTCACGCATTTATTTTAAGGATTTCTGTCCTCCAGTGGTAAACATACACAGGCAGATCGTTGGTTCAGTCCGATGAAAGATCTCATATCTGGCTGCTCTCCAAACAGTAGCTGAGCAATGCAGAGGCACACAAAGATCATACACAATGGTCCCCTGCCAATATGAAGGGGGGCTTTGTTACAGATGGAAAAAAGTATTCCTTTTGCTTTCAAGCATCCGTGCAATGAAAAGGGAAATCATTTCAGCAATGCTAAGATCTTAATGCGAACCTGTCAAAGAGTCATACACCTAAGTGAGAAGACTTAAACTGAAGCTATCCATTGCCTCAAAGTCTACATGCTACATCCAGGGTAGCAATAACATAGGTATTTTTATAAAATATATTAAAGTCAAACTTTTCATATTTTTTCTTTTTAAATAGAGTGTGTCAGGGTTTAGGCCCTCGTTCACAACGGTGCAAATTATCATGCCATTTGACAGTTCCAAATCGCTTGACAAGTCACACCCCATTGCCGGCAATGGAGCCATTAAAATTGCCGTGACTCATGTCGCAGCGACTTTGAAAAAGGTTTCTGCACTACATACCTCCCAACTGTCCCTGATTTGGAGGGACTGTCCCTGATTTGGAGCAATGTCCCTCATTCCTCCTCATTTGTCCCTCATTTTGGTCTGATCTATAAAGATGTACGGTATAGAAAATGCACCTATTATCTATCAAAAAGTGTTTTCCAGTGCTAAACCTTTCATCTGATTTCTAAATTGCTGCATTTGAAATTTTAAAAGCCAATATAAAGAAATAGTAGTGGTAAATAAAGCACTTGCGGGTTTAACAAATCTTGTTTTTTGGTGCAATTCTCCTTTAAGGGGGCGTGGCAAGGGGTATGTCCTATGCCTGCATACTTTTGCTGATAGGTGTCCCTCATTCCCATCTCAAAAAGTTGGGAGGTATGGCACTACTTTTTTCTGATTGCATTGCCATTACATAAACTTCTGTTAAACAAAGTCACACTGGTGCAAATTGCACTTATCTGCGGCTTTAAAATTGTGCGGAAGTAGCAATCAGGGCTGAGCATTGTCTGTGACCCCACTTAATAGATTCATGCTCTATTAGTTCTGGTGACCACTGTCACTGGAAATGAAAATGATGGGAAATAAAATATTTTACAGTTGTCTTTGAAATAAGGAGCAAGGGAAAAATCTTCCAAAAGGGACACCTGTTCTAGTAACAACTGTCTAAGACAAGAGATTTCCTCTTTTCTTCTGACTTCCTGTTGCGTCTTTGGAAAAGACATGAAAGGAAATAACCCAAATGGGACATACTCAGTAAAAACAAAACAAAAAAGCCATGAGTTTAAGCAATTTCCTACTCTCTTCATCACTTAAAATGTCTTTTAACTTTTAACTTTTTTAAGACATTTGGCAACAATTTAATCACTTACTGAGTATGCAGCTTTACCTTTTCATCCTTCCAGTTTAGGCTGGTACCATGATCACCACCCCAGGTTTCTGGTTTCAGGATGGCTCCTCTCTCCTGCAGCATCCTATGGAGCCACCCTTGTATGCAGGGATTAGAGTTTTGTCTCCTAATGCTGCGTAGACACGGGCGGACTTTTCAATGGACTTGGTCCAGTGGACTTTACGACGGACTTTCAAATGAACGGACGGATTCGTACGTGATGACGTAAGACCAGACTAAAGTAATGAAGTTGATAGCCATTAGCCAATAGCTGCCCTAGCGTCGTTTTTTGTCCGTCGGACTAGCATACAGACGAGCAGACTTTTCGACCGGACTCGAGTCCGTCAGAAAGATTTGAAACATGTTTTATTTCTAGGTCCGTCGAACTTTTGGGGAAAAAAAAGTCAGCTGGAGCCCACACAAGATCGAATTATCTGATGGAGTCCGGTACGCGGCATTATACTGTATGCATCAATAGAAACACCAGTGGCAGCTGTTCTTTTTTTGGGGGGGTGGCAAACAAGCACTCCTACCCTGGTAGGATGGTGACAATGGCACCCCCCACAGGTGCGCTCCCGCTCGATCGGGTCTCCCGCACCCTCTCCCGGGGGTCTCGCAGTTGGTTCGTTCAGCCAGCCCTACACTTTCCCTCATTGAGGTTCCAGGAGGGCATCGCTTCTACAGGGGACGGGTGGGCGTCTCCTCCTCCTCTGCATCATGGTGGCTTCCGCTGTGCGTCTCTTCTCTCCTCCTCCTAGGCATCCAATAGGTTCGCCTGTCCTTTCAGCCAATCAGGACCCGCTTCCTGATTGGCCAGGAGGAGGATCAGTATGAGAATAGCCCCAAGCCCACCCTTTTTTGAAGCCTATTAGAGCCTCTGGCTCTAATCACACGCTTCAAAAAAAAAAAAAAAAAAACACTACCCTCTTTGGAATCCATGTGTCCAGCACCCTGGATGTAGATTAGGGGGCCGGACACATGGCTGGGGGGGCCCTAATGGACGAGCCGCCACTGAGAAACACACACCCCCTTAAGGTGTGTTATGATGGCAAGGCACTGCTCTTGAACTCCTTTCTCCAAACTAACAGACTGGCTGCAGACTTCATCATCCATTGTTAGCTTTTTTACTGTGAAATTCATTTGTTTAGGGAGGCAGTAATGAGAAAGCATGGACCAGTTGCATTGAATGTTGTAAATTGCTCTAGGGTAAGTATTCTACAAAATAGTTTTCTGGGCAATGTTTATTTTACTATGCTCAATGTGTTAAAATAACTCTGAACGCTTAATACTGCTTTAAACTGCGAGTGATGTCATTGCTATTCGTGTAGTACAAAACTCAGGAATCTGACAATTACAACTTCCATATGTGGTAAGATGAAAAATTAATTAAATTAAAAAATAAATAAAAATAATAAGGAACAACAAAGAGCTTCCCTTCCCCATTAACATTACATTGGCTACAGCTGCTAGCCTGATTTATACTTCTCCCTTACAACTCTTCCTATCATATATTTGACTGTTTTACACTATTTGATTATTGCTAGTGATGCTCAGATGGGCCACAGCACCACAAGAGATCACACCTACGTCTATAGTGTAGAAATGTACAGGTATATCAAGGAAAAAAAAGGTAACATTTCTTATGTTCCATAGAATATGTAGTCTGTACAGGGATGCTGTAAAGTATTCCACTTTCAGATATTTGCTCTAAGGTTAGTGATGTGTTACATCAGCTAAGAGAACCTGTTCTCCTCTCAAACACACATATTTTAAAAAAGCTATCCAAGCCCAAAGTGGAGCCCAAAGGTGAACAGTGGTTTCTTCTGCTGGCATTATGATCTTAATATAATGTAGCAATTTGCTTAAAATTATTTTTGTGCTTGAAAATCATGGGTCAAAAATCTGTGTTTTGCCCAGCACTAGTTTTCAACGTAACTAGAAGAAAGCATAAAAGGCTGCTAAAATCCACACATAGGTGGAAAATGGAGGGCCGAGGTTAATGTGTGCACTCTGAACACAGTGACTAAGCTTTCATAGACAGTTTTTGGCAAGGCTTTTTTTCTCAAACAATAAGTGCTGGAACTTAACCACGGCCCCACAAAACCCCTCCCCCTACACACACCCGCCAAATCACATCAAATAGTGGGTGTGTTCAGTCAAATTTCACGAAAACAGTAGGAGGGTCTTAAAGGGGCATTAAATACCAGGATTGCATTACATACAGAGTGCAGAGCTGTCACTTGTAAACACAGAAACCAGACTTCTGTGTTTACAAGTGATTTTGGTGAGCAGGCACCAAAGGGTCTGAACCAGAGGTGGTGGAACTGAGTTCCACCAAGTTCCCCCTGAAAAAAAGCCCTGGTTCTTGGTCTTCAGTAACAATCAGGAGCTGGCAAGACTGGCTTCCAATCATGTGACCACTGTGACAGCCAATCATAAGGGCCTCATGATCAGGCTGACCCAGCTAAAAGGATGCTGGGCATGAGGGGTAAAATTACTCCATATTCCAATTTACTATATGTAAGCATTTGTTTCTTCTGTAGGAGAAAATAAAAGTTTACGTAAAGTGTTAGTAAACCCAAAACCTGCATTCACTATATCTGCTCTCCCACAGTACACAGAACATGGAAATGCAACTGAGTTCCACCAAGTTCCCCCTGAAAAAAAGCCCTGGTTCTTGGTCTTCAGTAACAATCAGGAGCTGGCAAGACTGGCTTCCAATCATGTGACCACTGTGACAGCCAATCATAAGGGCCTCATGATCAGGCTGACCCAGCTAAAAGGATGCTGGGCATGAGGGGTAAAATTACTCCATATTCCAATTTACTATATGTAAGCATTTGTTTCTTCTGTAGGAGAAAATAAAAGTTTACGTAAAGTGTTAGTAAACCCAAAACCTGCATTCACTATATCTGCTCTCCCACAGTACACAGAACATGGAAATGCAACTGAGTTCCACCAAGTTCCCCCTGAAAAAAAGCCCTGGTTCTTGGTCTTCAGTAACAATCAGGAGCTGGCAAGACTGGCTTCCAATCATGTGACCACTGTGACAGCCAATCATAAGGGCCTCATGATCAGGCTGACCCAGCTAAAAGGATGCTGGGCATGAGGGGTAAAATTACTCCATATTCCAATTTACTATATGTGAGCATTTGTTTCTTCTGTAGGAGAAAATAAAAGTTTACGTAAAGTGTTAGTAAACCCAAAACCTGCATTCACTATATCTGCTCTCCCACAGTACACAGAACATGGAAATGCAATTATTTTAGTAAATATAAACTAATAAATATCCTTTCCTCATCAGCAGTATATAGCAGTGTTGTGACTTGTATCAGTTTCTAGTAAACCTTGTAAGGAGGAGTTTTCTGGTACAATGTTTTTTATTGAAATATAAAAAAAAGGGGGAAAAACCCCCTGATAATGAGTTCCCACGCAGGGGATATGTACAGAAACATAAGAAGGAGGTTTACATAAAAGCACATAGTAAGGAGGAGTTTTCATTCTCCCCCTGATCCTCTGTCTGGACATGTTTGGACAGTGCTGATTGGCCCTGTGCTGATCACATGCACCCTCCCAAGGAAAAAAAAAAAAACAAAAAATGTCTAGCAATACACACTAAACTGTGTATGTGCAGCCCATCCGCTGGCTCTGTAAATATCAGGTTATTTTTTTTTTGAGACAGTGGAAGAAGTGGAGGATCAGAGACGATCAAACAGCCTTTATACACAATGCAAAGCATTACCCCCTTAGGTTTCAAAGTAGTATAAGAAGCATGCTTTACTGCATATACAGACTGATTTTACTGTTGTGGGTTTAGTAACACTTTAAAGCTATGTTCACATCTAAGCAGGTTGTGGTTGATGCAATTTCTGGCACATTCTGCATTTTTGAACACGCTTTTTTATGCGCTTTTTTGGGGGGGCTAATAGAAAAATATGACAGTTTTGTTCATGCGACTTTGATGGGACTTTGATGTGAATTTACACTCCCTGGCACAGTAGCATTAAAGCCACATCAAAGTAGTGCAAGGACCTTTATGTGTCCAAATTAGCATGTTAGGGCTAAATGTTAGGGTTAGGGCTAGAGTTAGGGTTAATGGTAATGATTAGGGCTGGGGTTAGCGGTAATCGTTAGGGTTACCTAACAATTGCCACTAACCCTAACAATTACTGCAAACCCTATCTCTAACGCTAACCCTAGCCCTTAACCCTAACATGCGACTTTGGACACATAGAGGTTCCTACACTACTTTAATGCGACTTTGATGCTACTTGAGTGCCAGAGAGTGTAAAGTCACATCAAAGTCGCATAAAAGTCACACTTCATGACCAGAACTATCATACTTTCCTATTAGACAAAAAAAAAATGCAAAACCAATCAAAATGCAACACTTGAGGTCTATTGAAGTCTATTACACGCAAAACGCAATTTGCTGTATGAAAAAAAGCCCCTGACCCTTTCCAAAAAATGCACCTGACTCAAAACGCACAGATGTGAACTAGATCCATAAGAAACCATGTTAAATGGGACTGTAGTGTGTTTCTGAAAAATGCAAAACACACTAAGAAAAAGCATAGGTTTAAACCAAGGGTAAATGAGTGTTCATTGTGGCATTTACATTGTTACATGCCTGCCATACAATATGTATATTACACATATGTCCTCCAATGACTACCTGCATAAAAGTCAGAGTAAATCTAAAGAGTTTGTTGTTTTCCAACAGTTGGGGCAGACTAATAGACTTGCACTGTTGTAGAAGTAGCAAAGTTCTTAAATTCTGGGACTACAAGCACAAAGCACAGCCTATATGTGTAATAGTAAATACTGCCCGCCATGTCCATGCCCATTGATAAATAGCATCAACTGTACACATAGAACTGGTACAGACTTGTACTGGGTTTCAGACTTCATCAAGCTTTCAGCAAGCATAGGTGTTGTTAGCAGCTGTCTACAGGCTTTTAGCAAGCTTCAAACAGCTTGTTTAAAATAACAGCCAGTCACCTTTTAAAGTGTATGTAAACTCTAATGACGAACCTCTATTTATTTGCTTCCTTTTATTCTGTTAAAGTAGATGTAAAGACTGCTTAGGAGGGTGAGCTCTTGTCATAATGTGCAGGCATCCACAACATACTCACACATTATGAGACACTTATCTTACAAGTGTGATGTCCTCCAGTGCTGAGCCATCTTGGCTATCAGTCGCTACTTTGCAGACATCCCAACCTGCAAAAACTCATTTCAGGGAGGTGGGCGTGGCTTAAACTGTGCTACATATTGGGTGTGAGTCTTAGATGACTTACATAGTGCAGGATGTAGTTATTATTATTATTATTATACAGTATTTATATAGCGCCAACAGTTTACGTAGCGCTTTACAACTAGAGGGTAAACAGTACAAATACAATACAATTTGATACAGTAGGAATCAAAGGGCCCTGCTCCTTAGAGCTTACAATATGTAGTAATGGTTAATAGGGAATGTACAGTGCGGAGTGTATGGCGGTGGGTAGTATGTGCAGGAGAGAAGTGCGGAGTGTATGTAGGCGGGTATAATGTGCATGTGAGGAGTGTGTAGTGTACAGCGGTGAGTAGTATGTGCAGGATGGTGTCAGTAGGGCAGTGGACGGTGTCAGTAGTTCTTTATTTTTATTATTATTTTTTTACAATTGTATCTTTTAGATTATTTTACAATTTACTGTATTTTTTGTTTTTCACAATGATTGGTGGGGGGGGGGGGGGGGGGGGTGTAGTGGACAGTGTCCGTAGAGTAGTGTCTCAGTAGTTTTTTGTTTTTATTATTTTCTCTATTTTTTACAATTTTGTTGTGTATTATTTTCATTAAATAATTTTTTTAAATATTTTTTTCACAGTGCTTCTGGAGAAGGGGTGGCGAGTATGTGGCGGTGATGGTGTCAGTAGGGCAGTGGATGGTGTCAGTAGTTTTATTTTATTTTTACATATTGTTTTTTTACAATTACATTTTTATTTATTTTTTGTTCACAAGCCTTTTTGGGGGGTTGGGGCAGTGGACAGTGTTGGTGGGGCAGGGGGGTGGTGTCAGTAGTTTTTTATTTTATAATTTTTATCATTTACTTTTTTATAATTTTTGTTTACAATTTTATTTATTTTTTATGTTTTTTGCATTTTTTTTTTAATCAATCCTGTTGGGGGGGGGGCTTTGGTGAGATATCAGGGGTCTAAACAAACCCCTGACATCTCCTCTGTGAGACAGGGAAAGGGACTGAGGACATTGATTCCCCAGTCCCTTTCCCAGCATTGAAGATGAATGGACAGAAGACAGCGGCTCCTGTCTATTCATAAACTGAGTAAACACACAGGTTACTCTGCTCAGTTTTCACAGGACACAGGAGCAATGTCGCTCACTGTGTCCAATTCAGAAAAGGCAGGGGGGCGGTGAATGACTGGTCCCTTCCTCCGCTCCCCATCCTGACAGATCCCCACAGCTGGTGGGAGAGGAGAGAAGGGAAGCCGGCTGTGGGGGGCGAGGGAGGGCACGGAGGAGGAGGACAGGGAACCGGAGAAGAAGAGTCTTACTGGGAGGAGAACGAGGTGAAAATAAATTGGAGAAGACTGAAAATGAATGCGGCCACCACATCTAAAAACGGGTAAGATGAAATAGAATACATGTTTGTTCTTGGGTTTACATACATGCATTTTAAAATCTATGTGCAGCCTGGAACTGAGGTGAGCTTAAGGCTGGGTTCACACTTATGCAGATTGGATGTGGGTTTCCCCGCATCCAATTTGCATGACAGGAGATTGAGACCGGCTTTCAATGGAGCCAGTTCACACATCTCCGGGGCGGCCACGGAGCGGATTGCACAGTAGTCCTGTGTGTCTTCGGCTCCGTTTCATAGATTTTACTTGTTTATCTGTAGTCTTCTCCT
Source organism: Aquarana catesbeiana (assembly GCF_042186555.1). Taxonomy (NCBI): domain Eukaryota; kingdom Metazoa; phylum Chordata; class Amphibia; order Anura; family Ranidae; genus Aquarana; species Aquarana catesbeiana. The sequence continues at coordinate 303,994,299 of NC_133327.1, read as the reverse complement.
CTCTACACCCTTTCAAAAGTGCAGATCATGTTTAAAAGCTTTCTTCATCTGTCAGCAGCACAGAGGAGGGGGCAGAGAAACTGCAGTTACAGTTTGTGAGAGCTGATTGGAGGAAAGGAACACACCCAGGAGAACTGTGTTGTGAATAGACAAGCTCTGCTCTAAGCTCTCTCCCCGACGCATATTTATCTTATGTGCTAGGAACTTCTCAGAAGTATCTCATGCTGATAACAGAGCAGGGGCCCAGGAGCGCCCCCCCCCCCCCCCTCTCCTCGCCACCCCCTATTTGGTAATAGGTAGATTCATGCTACGGCCGTCCCCTATTCAAGTGTTACCGGGTGCATGAATTACAGCAGTTTTTTTAAGCACCTGAATAGAGCCATATGCTCTAATAGGCTTCAAAATAGGGTGGGCTCGGAATGCATGCTTGCCACCCCCCCAAAAAAAAGATCACCAGCCACCACTGTAACAGAGGAACAAAGCACCAGAGAGAGACAATACTTAGAGTTTTGGAGAGAGACAAGTAAACACTGCAGATATATGTGCTTTGCTCAAACTCTATGGCTCAGGTTTAAAACCACCTTAAAGCATCTCCGTCGCTAGAATAAAGTACAAAAAATAAACAGCTAATTTTCACTCATTTGAAGAGATCAGGCTGCTGGAGTGTCTTCATAGTCTGACACTTCTGAGAGTATGAGATGTTTGCTCCTATCCTGCAACCCATGGTTCCATCTGTTGGCTCCAATATCACTACAGGACACAGTAGTAATGTAGGAGTGGGCATGGGAGACTTATTTCAGCTGCTTACTCTAATGACATAGTTCCTTTACGGGCTTCAAGAATGTTGAAAAATTGGACCAAGACTTTCAACAAACAACTAAATATACATTTTAAAGAAAGATTTAAGCTAAGTACACACATCATCATCATCTGAAAACAATCGATTTGGCAGTTACCGGCTGACATTCGATCAGTGTGTACAGCTCCTCTTCTAACAGAAGCCCGTCTCACAAATGGCTTCTGTCGAACGAGCATGCTGGATAACCAGTAGCCGATCAGCATCCAATCAGCGCTTACAGCCAATGGCTTCCGGTGTGTTCTGGTGGTGGGGGGTGGTCTGTCCCCCATCAAAACACAATAGCACAGCAGGGAGATCCCTGTACTAACATTGCATAGTTAGGACAGTGCCCTCCTCAGTCTTTTTCCTTCAGCCCGCTGGATTAAAATGACAAAAAACTGAACTGAGCTGTAGATCTCTTGGAAGAAGTCGGTAAAGAAGAAACGTGGTAGGATGTGGATGGGCATGCACAGGGAGTGAGTTTACTGATTCATTGTATGTACAACGGTCATGTGAATTATGCCATATGTGATATGTTTAATGAAATTTCAAGAATTTGTCTGGTGAGCCTCATTTTATATGGAAAAAAATATAGAGTTTTTGATTTTATTACACTATTGGAAGCGTTTTTTTCCTTACATGTCATGAGCCTACTATCACACTGAAAGCAGAGTTCAGAAGGAGAGACAATATGATCTGGTGAGTTACACTCGATTAGGGCGATTGGTGGTAGTCACTGAAGCTACCATTGGTGATATACTGTATGTTTAAAGTGGAAAGAAGACACAGGAGAGTACTGTGGGATTGATTTACTAAAGGTAAATAGACTATGCACAAAGCAGGGTCCATAAAGACATGGATGAGCGAGTTTGGGGTGGAGGAACTTGACTGGCTTGCACAGAGTCCTGACCTCAACCCGATAGAACACCTTTGGGATAAATTAGAGCGGAGACTGCAAGCCAGGCCTTCTCGTCCAACATCAGTGCCTGACCTCACAAATGCACTTCCGGAAGAATGGTGAAACATTCTCATAGACACACTCCTAAACCTTGTGGACAGCCTTCCCAGAAGAGTTGAAGCTGCTGTAGCTGCAAAGGGTGGGCCATCTCCCAATACTTTTGGTAATATAGTGTATATATATATATATATATATATATATATATATATATATATATATATATATATATATATATATATATATATATATATATATATATATATATATATATACACATATATATATACATATACACACATACATATTTGTTTTTTCACATATATATTTTTTGTTTATATGTTTTTTTCACAGTGCTACAAGTGATATGAGTACTATATTGTTCAATTACTTTATGATATTGTTGTAAATCTCACTGATGGCTCTGAAAACAGCTTGTTTGTAATATGAAGGGTAAAGTGTATGTAAACTGTAACAATAAATGTATTTTAATTGCTCCCTTTTGGTCTGTTAAATGTACCATTGAAAGCATTTTATTATAAAAAAAAAAACTACAAAACACCTCCTCCTGTTAAAGGGAAGAGAAGGTGTTGCATAGACCAAAACAGTGTTATCTAGTCATAACACACTCCATGTCCTAGGGTGGGATCGCTGTCCTATACGGTTGTCACTGTAGGATAGGGGGTGTGTGAATGGCAGGTTTACTAGATGAAAATCAAGGAAAAAAGAAAGAAAACTAATGCAGCTACTACATCTAAGGACCGTTAAGCTGCAATGCCTCAATGGAGGCTGGCATTGCTTACCACTTTTTATGAAAATGCCAGCTGCCATGCCAAATCAATGGTTTCATAAGTATAACAATGAGAGTTTTGACTTTTCTGATCTAAATATTTGGTCCACATCATTGACTCACAAATTGTTAAAGCCAGATTAACATTGCAACTAATTTCTCTGAGTACAGGCTTCCTTTCATCTTGGCTTGAACATAATGACTTATGTGGAGCATGTGATACTATGTTGTACCCATCACCTTTTCTTCAAAGATAACCCAATCTGACAACCTGTTGAGTGCTCACACATAAATATAAAACGCCAAGCAGATATGAAAGATACAAATGAATGCAGCTCTGAATTGATCATTAGTGCATCATTACATTTGTTTTTAAATGTAAGCAGAGTAAGCCCCTTTCAAATTATTATCAGCAATCATTTATCCAAACCTTGTCCATGAATACCCAACAATCTATAGTGCATTGTTTTCAATACACTCAACGGTATTAACTCAGAATCCTAAACCAATGACCCCCCCTCCCCCCAATAGATGCACCATATTCTATTTAAACTGAATTACACTTTCTAATCTACTAATTGAGGCCTCCTTCCCTTCCTTAAGCCGGCCATAGATGGATAGAAATTCCACCGGTTCAGCAGGAACTAACTGAATTTCAATCCATGTATGGGCAGGCTGGTTGTACTGAAGTCACTGCCAGTAGCTATTGTCGCAAGCAGTGATCATTGTATTCTGTAGGCTGCGAAACATCCCGTTGTCAGAATATATAGTAAATAGTTCAGCGGCAGGGAGAAATGGAGCAATTTTCTTTCCTTCAACCTGTGTTTGAAAGAAAAAAAAAAATTGGATAATGTATGGCCTGCCTTAGACCCTCCTTACACTACTACAACATAGTTTGTTCTCAAACAAAGCTAACAAACTGGTTTTATGTCTTTACTACAAGGGGTCTTCAAAAAGTTTCTGCCATATATATATTCGTATGTGATGACAGTATAAATTGCTAGGGTGATCCTAGAAATTGGTCAGTGTGTGCACCATCCCCCAAACATTAAATCTTCACCATGTGAGGCACGCACCCCAAGGGGTTAAACTCACCACAGCCTAGATAAACTCAAGTCTTTAAAAGGAAATCCTTATATTGCTTGGGAACATGGTCATCTGTACTGGAAGCGTTTTGAGAACTATAATTCACTCTGATCAGGTGTATCACGAACGCTCCCGCCCTAGGTAATCTAGTCTGGACACATGGTTTACCAGGACACATGGATGTCTACCACCCTGGAGAGTCTGAACCAGAGTGGGAACAAAACAACAGGACAACAGTGTACTTCAAGTTGTTGGTTTCTATGTCCTGTTGTTTTGTCCCCACTCTGGTTCAGACTCTCCAGGGTGGTAGACATCCATGTATCCTGGTAAACCTGGCGTATTGAATTACCCGAGGGTGCCAGGTGGCCTGCAAATGAGAAGATCTAAATTACCTAGGGCGGGAGCATTCATGATACACCTGATCGGAGTGAATTATAGTTCCCAAAACTGCTTCCAGTACAGATGACCATGTTCCCAAGCAATACAAGGATTTTTTTTAAAGCCTTGAGTTTATCTAGGCTCTGGTGAGTTTAACCCCTTGGGGTGCGTGCCTCACATGGTGAAGATTTAGTGTTTGGGGGATGGTGCACACACTGACCAATTTCTAGGATCACCCACTGTGTTTAAAGAGCAATTTATACTGTCATCACATACGAATCATCTATTTGGGATATTGATGTTGGTCAGAAGCTGAAATGGACTAACAGTAGCGCTGTTTTAACATGGGACTGATGCAGCAGTTTATCTGAACTTTCTTGTGTTAATTTTTTATAATTTTGAACATATTAAACAGCAGCTTTTGCATAGCATACCCTTATCCGCTTGACCGCTGAAAAGCGATTAAGCAGGTCTCACTTTATAGTTTAAAACTTTTATGTTTGAATATTATTATTTGACCTTTAGAACTGTGAAGTATTTTGGAGCTGAGTAGTGTACATAGGCCTGGGTTTACACGTAAGTCTATCTATCTATCTATATTAGAGTTTAACCTCCCTGGCGGTATGATTATTTCGGATTTTAGGTGCTGAAAGCGGTACAATTATTTTGCATGGAAATTTGGCGTTTTATATTGTAGGTCTGTAATTCTTAACAATAACACACTTAAATCTGTCCAAACAAGAATCTAGTAGATATCCCAGGTATGATAAAGTTTGAAACACAAAAACATAAATTATAATATAATAAATAAAAATAAATAATAAAAAAAAAAAAATTGAATAATAAAATAAATTTCCCCACGATTCACTATCGCTCAATTCTGCAAGTGTTCTAATTTACTATCGCTGTTTTCTAGCTGGTCTAAAGCCACTTTTGATGTAAAGGGACACTTTTTGGTTGCTATGGACAATCTCAAGTTTCCAGGCAGAAAGAACAGTATATATAACATAAAACTGCATGCAGGGCATAGAACAAAGCACTGGGGACAAAAGGGATGTGAAATAATTTCATACAGTACTGTAATCTGTAAGATTACAGTACTGTATGTGTTATGATTTTACACTTTTTTGAATTTGCCGCCAGGCTCCGCCCCCGTGCATCGCACCGCTCGCAGGGAACGGAGCGGCTTCGGAGGAGGACGGAGCCGGCAGACACAGCGGGGGACATCGCAGGATCCCTGGGACAAGGTAAGTAAAGCCACACCAGGATCCTGCGATGTAATCCCGAGTGTGGCTCGGGGTTACCGCTAATGGTCCTGAATTTTAACCCCGAGCTAAACTCGGGAAAACCGCCAGGGAGGTTAAAAAAGTGCAGAAACTTTTTGAAGAACCCTTGTACATGGTCTTTTTGGTGAAATGTTTAAGCCAATGTTATTGTTAACCACATTCTTGCATCAAAATAAATATATAAATAACAAAAATGTCTATCATTCTCCCGAAATTGCCTGTACAAACGCTCAGACTAGGGGAAGGAGAAGCAGCACAAGGAGCCAATCCGTTGTTTTGCAGTGCAAGGAGCATGCTGATAGGAGTGGGTATTGGAATGACAGAAAGATAAGCCCATCAATTTGCTTCTCTTTTAAATGTTCAATAGCAGGGTGGGAAAATGGTTAAAGTAGATCTAAAGCCATAAGATTTTTTTTTTTACCTTAATGCATTCTAAGCATTAAGGTAAAACACATTGAATCCCTTGACAAGGGAGCAGAGAGTGGGGCCGAGCTGCTCTGTCTGTGTTAATAGATGCTGACAGTGCAAACTGAGAGTGAGCCCGCACGAGTGCCCCCATAGAAAACAGTTTCCTATGGGGGCACTCACTGAAGAGGAAGAGCCAGAAGCGCCAGCTTCCAGGGACCCCAGAAGAAGAGGATCGGAGTAAGGCGACATGCACACTGAAGCTCATAAATGGCTGTTTTTGGGAGTTTGGACGTTTTTTTTTTTTACAGCCCATAAACTCCCCTCTATGTTATCCTATGTGTCCATGCACACGTGGACGTTTTTGGATGATTATCAGCAGTTGAGTTTATGGGCTGTTTTCTGAACGCTATAAAATCGCGTTCAGAAGTCGTTTTTCTGACCACAAAAAACACCAAACGCTCATAAGCGCTGATAAACGTCGATAAACGCTCAAAAATGTGGCTCGCCAGTGTTTTTTAATCAATTTTAATCAATTGATCCATTGAAAAAAAAAAAAAAAAAAACGCTAATAAAAACCCCTTAATGCGGAAAAAAGCTAAAAAAACACTAATAAACGCTATTGCAAAAAGAAGTTGAAAGACTCACTGCAAAGCTACTGGCGTTTTTATAACGTTATTTTAACGTCCAGTGTGCATGCAGCCTAAGTGTACAATGTTTTATCAAAGCTTCAAATGTTTTTTTATTAGAAATATTACAAAACTCCACTGAAATGGTTAAGATCTAAGTATAAAAAAATGGGCCAATTAAAAATTCCCAGATATAAAAGCAATTTACTATGCAGAATATGAGTACTGAAGTAAACACATCTCATATGAATGTTTAATGTTGCCAGTGTATGCTATATTCACTAAATATTTAAAGCTGAACTCAATGAACTGTCATTTTGTTTTTTAAATCTACATTGGTCCAACTTACATCTTACAGTTACATCTAATTTATGATATTTCACTTCTGGAGGGCCACTGGGGATGCAGAAGTTTACTGTAGTAGCCTATGCTACATAAGGTTAGTGTTGTTAAAGCGATTTGTTATATACTGACCACAGGGGGACAAGGGGGGGGGGGGGACTCAGTCTGCACCCTCTGCCATTCAGAGAATGTCTTGTATTTTATCAAGGTGGACCCATGTAAGGTTTAAAAAATAGGGTTTAACTTTAAATGAAGAACATCTGCTAAAAGACATATAAACAATACAATAAGCATATAATAAAAAGCCTAGCAAAGCGTGAGTAAAGAAGACCATTCGTGGGAAATGTAATCATGTGCTGTACAGTGATCAGATCCCCAATGTGTTACATGACATGCAAATCCATGGTTTATTGCTCGTTAATAAATTCATCTGATATTGCCTATAGGAAGTGCAGTGTGGTTCAAGATTTTTCTGCTCTATTAACAAAAAACAATAGAGGATCTACTAACATTTGTCAACCTGTAGTTGCTATGCTGGTCTTTAAAGTAGTGCTCTGCTCTGCACACCCTGCCCTCTGTCCATAAACACTAAGATCCAATGTTCCAGCCCAGGGCATACACTAGCCTGTAGACGGGTCATGGCAATAAGAGATGTTGTCAGTCCCTGTCTCCATTTTGACACAAATCCTCGGGGGCCTGTTGTATTTTAGAGTGATTTGCTCTCTGTAGATCATTGTTTGCCTATATCTTGTATTGCTGATAGTTTTGACGTGATGTTTACTGTAAAGTCCGCTGATGTATTTTTTCACTGCAGTTTGAATGGTCCTGAAAAACTGTAATAGCAGTAATTTACGGTAGAAATACATTGTTGCTATACATTAAAGCAGTGTTAAACCCAAAACCAAAAATGTAAAATATTGCAGCTAATCCAATTATTAGAGGTGGTGGCTGCATTAGTTTTCTTTTTTTAGGTTTCGTTCCCTCTGTTTTTGCCTGCTGATCTGGCCAGTAACACACCTCCTGTATTAGCGTGCCCCCAGTCTGAATGAAGGAGCACAGAGACACTACTGGTCAGCAGTATTGTCAGTCTGAGGGGAGGGGAATGTGAGATGTACTAGCGGATTATGATACAATAACAAATTGAAGCCAAATTCCATCTAATACTTCATAAACCGTTACAGCAAACATTTTTCTTTTTCCTTTTGAGATAAAAGGGTTTGCATAAATGAATAAAAAGGTGATCATTGTAAGCACCCCTGTCAGTAGCAAATAGTTTGTCTCAACCCTCTAACTGCTACATCTGGAGAAAAGACTTACTGGCTGGATCACCAGGTGAAAATAAAATAAAGAAAGCCTTGAAAAGCTGCAAATGCATCACATCTAAGAATTAGTAAGCTGCAATGTAATAATTGTTTGCTTTTTGCATTTATTACCACTTTACATTGTGGTTTGGGCTGTCAAAGCACTGCGGACATTAACACACTTGCACCTTTTTTTATAGGTGCAAACCGGCATCAACGCATAGATGCTTCACATTTGTGCATTGTGGTCCTTTAAAACTCATGTGCACGGTGATGTACTGTCTAAATGAATGCCACTGCAATGCAATGTATAGGGAGCTGTGCTTTTGTATGCATTCTTGTACACGTTGAACACAGGTTGTACCACATTTCTAGAATGCGACCCTTTGGCACGTTGACGTGCTACACGCATAGGGCAGCCCATTTTGCTTTTGTGCATGTTCATGAAAAACTATAGCGTGAATGAAGCCTGAAAGGTTTCCTGTTGCAATCATTTGAGTTCTGTAGTGGGTAAGGCCGGCCATACACAGTTAAAACCATTAATGGGCAGGCTGAATGTACCAAGTTGATCAATCGATCAACTTAGGTACAACCAGTCTGCCGGATTTGCTTGCGATTATCGCAAGCCGCTAGCCATAATCACTGTCTTCTCTCGCCGTTTGCTATGCTATGCAGCTTGCTGTGGGGGCACCCAAGCCGAGCGGCAGCTCCGTGTGTCCATTCAGACATGGAGCCGAGGCCCGGACCTGCCCCCTCTCTCTCCTCATTGGATCACTGTCTTTGATTGACAGCAGTGGGAGCCAATGGCTCTTCACTACTGTCTCAGCCAATGAGGAGGGAGAGTCCCGGACAACCGAGTCTCTCATTCAATATCACTGGATTGAGATGGGGCTCAGGTAAGTAATGGGGGGGGGGGGCTGCTGCACACAGAAGGCTTTTTATAAAATACCTTCTGCCTCAAAAACCACTTTATTGCACAACTGCAACAACATAGTTTGTACCTTATACACCCTGTTTCCAAAATGTCAACATAAATTTATGTGTCATCTGCACATCCTTGCATCCCCTTTGCTTGGAAAAGTTTGCTTTGTATGCAAATGATGTTTTGGAAAAATATGCTGATGAATCTTTGAGGGGGTAAAGCTTGCAGCATTCAGTATTACTGTGCTCCAAAATAAGGCTGGCCATACACACATAGATTTATTTTATTATTTCGGCTGTTGCACTCTGACAACCAGCACCCACAGCTGTCAGAATACCCGAACAGTGATGACAGCTAATTGAGGAAGCAGAAAATTTGATCCACATATAGCCAGCTTAAGATACGATATGGGTCAAGTTTGGTATAACAATGAAAATTCATTATTAGCAAAGAAGGAAAAGAGTGGCTTGCAAAATCTTGACATTTTTACCCAGTGCACTAGGTAATATGCAGCCATTACTCTGATAAATTTAACTCTTTAACGGACAAATTCACATCACTTAAAGTGGACCTTCACATAACAAAAAAAGTACTGCTCACTCTCTCACTCGCCCCACCCTTAACAAATTTTCACCTAGGTGAGAGTTACGTCAGCTTGCTCCTGCCAATATTCCAGGCTGCAGAACCTGTCCCACAGCATGGTCAAAGTCCATGGGCTGGTAAGTGTACAGTAAAACCTTGGATTGTGAGCATAATTTGTTCCAGAAATATGCTTGTAATTCAAAACACTTGTATATCAAAGTGAATTTCCCCATAAGAAATAATGGAAACTACAATAATTCGTTCCACAACCATTTATTCATAAGTCCTTCAGTTTATAGTCCATATAAAGACATTATAGTAATGTGATAGGTTGTGTAACCATAAAATGTCCATCCACAAATGGAAGCCTCCACAAGGGGATTAGAAGCAAAATCCAGCAGGAGCGACAGAGTATAAAAGAGAAGACAGGCGCCTCTAAGTGTAGCAATATGGTTACATTTGATGAAGGTGCAACATTTAGCAAATCATATGGTTGATTATTAAAACAGGCACATCTAAGTATGCAGGAATCCGGGGTAAAGCTGTCCACAAAGACCATCCTCCTCATTGCTGGCTCTCACCGCTTTCAGTCTGCAACTGGGAAGACTACCCTGAAAGCGAGGCTTGAAGCACTTGTGGAGCGCAGCGTGGAAGGGATGACGTCAATGGCGGGAAGGAGCATGGTCTATGTGGACAGCTTTACCCCGGATGCCTGCATACTTGGATGTGCCTCTTTTAGTCATCAACCATGTGAGTTTCTAAATGTTGCTTCTTCATTAAATGTAACCTTATTGCTACACTTAGAGGCGCCTCTCTTCTCTTTTATACTCAGTTGTGATATGACGCTACTTGTATATCAACACATCACTTGTTTATCAAGTCAAAATGTATTAAACAATTTTGCTTGTCTTGCTTTGAAACACTCTCAAACCAGTTATTTTCAAACCAAGGGTTTACTGTATTTCTAAAGCAGCTACAGTAATTGTGTAGCTGCTGGCTTTAAAAAAAAAAAAAAAAAAAAAGTTTCTTTTCAAAAAATATCTAAAGCCAAATGGTTGAAACTACTGACAGGTTTTTTTTTTTACATTTTGACCCATTGAAAAGATTTTCTTTACTTCTTGTCCAGCGGACACAAGTAGTGATAGAAAATCTCTCAAAAGCGAAAAGCGAGAGGAATACCTCTTACTTAGACAGTTGTCACAGGAACAGGTGTCCCTTTTGGAAGATTTGCCTTCTATCCCTGCTCTGTTGACAGCTCAAATTTTTAGATTTTCCCTCACTTCCATTATAAGTGATAGTGGTCAAAATCAAATGTCAAAAATGGAGAATGAATCTCCTGAAGCCTTAATTAGCACCAGAGCTGACACAAATTATCGATTACTTTTAAGTGAGTTTTTGCTAAAGTATTTTGCAAGCTTTGTGCTAGTGTTTTTGCACTTTTATCAAGTTTCAGGCATTTGTTTACTTGGCTGGGCAAGGGGAAGAGTGCAGTACTAGAGGAAGAGAGTTTTTCAGGTGTGCAAATAACGTGCAAAAACATGAGTGATGTGTGTTTTTGCTGTGTTTTTATAGTATTTTACAAGCTTTGTGCAAGTGTTTTTGCATTCTTATCAAATTTCAGGCAGTTGTTTATTTGGCTGGGCATGGGAAAGAGTGCAGTTCTAGAGCTGTAGAGTTTTTTTCAGACGTGCAAAAAAAAAAAAAAAATTAGCAAAAACATGAGTGACGTGTTTACAGGCACACCCTTTAAAATCTATAGAGCCAAAAAATACTTGTTTACACTAAACAGCTCATGCACTTAAGTGTTGGGTATCAAGCAACAAGTGAATGAGCCTTGAAATGTGAACAGGAACAATTACCTGCATTTTGAGTGTAGGGATGAGCTGAGATGTACTCAGATCTTAGTCCACCAGGAAGCAGCCATTACACAAATCCAATCATAATTGGCTAAAGCCTAGCACACACGTTGGGTGACATCGGCTGATTTAAGGCTACTTTGACACTGTTGCTGCGGTAGTGTTAGTGCTAAAACGCCACTCGTTTTAGCGGGCACTTTAGCGCTGTTTAAGTGGCGTTTTTGTCCGCTAGCGGGGCACTTTTAACCCCTGCTAGTGGCCGAAGAAGGTTAAATACCGCCAATGTTGCAGCGCTTTCAAAGCGCTTTTCAAGTGCTTCGGAAGTGCTGTCCATGCATTCCAATGGGCAGGGGCGGTGTAGGCGCACTGTATACAGCGCGCCTACACCATCCCCAAAGATGCTGCTTGCAGGACTTTTTTTTCCCGTCCTGCAAGCGCACCGTCCCAGTGTGAAAGCACTTGGGCTTTCACACTGGGGAGGCATGAAAGGCAGTTTTCAGGCGCGATTTCTAGCGCTAAAATGCCTGGAAACTGCCTTCAGTGTGAAAGGGGTCTAATAGAAACCAGCCGACATTTGTCCCGTGTGTACTGCTGCAAGTCTGACAGAAGCCAGCTGCTTGGCTGCCCTCTGTCAAAGGGGCATGACTGAAAAAGGTCTGCCGATCGGCACCCAATCAGCGGCCTCAGACAATGGCTGAGTGTTCTGGCAGGAGGAAGGAGGGTGTCCTCCTGTTAGGACACACTAGCTCAGCAGGGGATATTGCTGTACTAACATCTGATTATTAGTACAATGGCTCTGACCTAGCTGTCAGGTTGTTTTTGTTCAAGAAAAGAAAGAAAGGAAAAAAACTATTTGGTATGTATTAGGCTTAAGGAATTCCCTGTTCTGCACCCATTTGTATACAAAGGACTTGGAATGACACGGCCACTTATGATTGGCTTTGTGTAGTAACAGCTTCCTGGTAGGGTTCAGACTAGGATCCGAACACACCTGAGACCATCTCTATTTGAGTGTAGTCAAGTGTAGGGGAGCACACCATAAAAAACTCAGATGTCAATGAGGGGTAAAGGGGACACAGACAGCAATAAAAACTTGACATGAGTTCTAATTCCCTCACAACTCTATTCAAATTAAATTTAAAAAAGGAAAAAATGTTTTAGCTTTAGGTACACTTTGACAACTGGCGGTCCAACCCCACTATCTGGCCAAAAATCACCCTAGTAGTAAGATTACACCTGTCTAACCTAGTAAACTTGATGCATCATCCAGGTCTCCAGGACTATTTCATCTTACTTCCAACATGAAAACTTGTTTCTTCCAACTTTCTACTATGGACTAGCAGAAGAGATATGAATTTAGCAATACTTTTATACATTTGTCCCTCAGTATTCCTATTAATTTATGTTCCTTGATTGCACAAGTCACTTGAAAACACATCATTCTTTATTAAGATATCCGGTATTTATAGCATACATCCGATATGGTGTATGTAGTATGTTATGTGGCTGGAGACAGATTGCTCACACTTATGTTTCCCTGTCCTCCATGAATCATGTCAGTGTAGATCAGGCTGAATGACCCAACACATTGCTCTGTGAGTAAGGCATGGAGTCTCTGGCTGCGTCTCAGGAGACTTTACTAGGATCAGATGGGATGGAGAAAAACCTTCCGGATCCCATGCCATCTCATAATTCTCTGATTAGCTTAGTCTTGGTGATCATCTCTCACTGTGTGCCCTGCCAACCTCCTTAACCTTTTCAACATTTGCAAGAGTATGTTTGGCAGCCTAAACTTTAAACCATGTGAGTTTCCTCTTTAGTATATACTTAGATTGTTAATTGAACCTGACAAGAATGCAGCATATGTTGCATCAAAGAAACAATTTCCTAAGTCTGTTCTCAGCAGAAACTACAATAAAAACGTATAATAAAAATCAATTAAAAATTTTACGATCATTGCCTGCAAGTTTAAAAGTGATCAGCAATACACGAATGAGTTAAATCAAAAGTGAACAGCAAATGTGTTGGCTGTCGTAGCACTTCAATAAATGGCGATTAGCACGTGAAGAGGATGGAAAATAGCCAAACATTTGGAAAATGTGACAGCGAGGAGGAACCCATTGGAAGGAAATGATCAACTGGATTTTCTCTTGGGACAGGATCAAAGCAACAAAAAACCATTAGCATTGTCTTTAATCCTTAAAAATTCAAGGGCTATCTTTCACGAGGCTAAATATGAAGTGAGATTAATATCAGCACGCTAGTGAGAGTTCTATACGCAGCCAATAACAAGTCGATACGATTACGTACCCTTTCCAAAAAAATTATCAATGCACAACTGATCTGTCGTTAAACGCCTGCGGTGATTCAAACAGCATCTTAGTGTCAGGGAAGGTGAATCCATAATATGTGAACAGTTGAGAGAACAGGCGTGACTGCACGCAATCATCTGTGAAAGATGACTGTTTTCAAATAATCCCGTTATTTGGGGATTTATTTAATGCTAGAATGATCTGATGTCACCCCATGCCATGCACTTCCTATCCCCGACCTGCCACTAATCGTTTCTCTACCTTAAGTGTATCTGATGGGGACATGCCAGTGGCAAGTGACATCAAGATAAATTGATAAAATGACAGCAAAGGTTTTTTTTTTTCTTGTTATCAGCTATCTGTACCACTGTGCTGTGTTAACACTTTAACAGTCTGTGTCTAATAGGCATCACAAATCATTTCATTCTACAAAATGAATTGCTCTACAGCACTCTCTCCCCAATTAAAAGCCCCAGCTCCAAACTCAATCTAGGCCTCCCTAATCAGCCAACACACAAACTTTAATTAGTGTCGCCTGCATGGAAATAGTCCTTCTTATCCCTAATGTCATCACTTTACTAATGGAAACCTGATTTTTTTTTTTTTTTTCTTTATCTTATTATGTTTGTCAGCACAGCAATGCTGAAGGCTGAACTTTCAAAGAGGCATAAAAAATCATAATAAAAAAAAGAAAGAAAAAAAAAAAAAAAGAACAAATGGTTCTGTAAGCACGACAAGCCCTGACTGCCGATGTTATCTTACCTTTAATCTGTTTGAATAAAATCCCACAGTCAAAATGATACAAAGCTGCAAGTGCTGAACTTACTGGATTCAGCCTCCTAAAGAGTGGGAGAGGGTAGAATCAGCTCTGTCCTTATTAGTCTCCCAGTGTGATCCTCCCACTCAGTCAGCAGACAGGACGGCCACCAACACAGATAACCAGCACATTGCTCTCGGGGAACAAAATCTGAGCAATCTCCCTTTTTAGTAGCAGCTGGATACATTTAAGATCCCTCCAAGTGGCAATGTTGTGCAGGCCTTCCCTAGCACACAGCACAAGGCATTGCTACATTCCGTCTATCACTTGCATGGGGATTTACAGTAAGCAGGCGATGTTTTATTCATTCACAGGCTGTACCCATGTGTGTGTGCCATTAACTTTACACAGAGCTCAGGGGACTCGTAGCATTTATTGCATTCCCATTTAGGCTTCGCTCACACGGGCATATGTTTATTCTCTGCATGGAATGTAAGGTTCTACGTAAAACACGCCCTTAAAGTACTTGCATTTAGGGCTTATTCACACAAAGTGTGGTGCATTGTAAAATACCTGTTACAGCAAGGACACAGAAAACAATTGCTTCCAATGTGTCACATTCAGTGCAGCCCTCATCTGTACTAAAATGCAGACATGCTGCATTTTATCGCAGCACGCTGTATAGAATCGCATGGCACTGTACAGCAGCGCAGCTCATCGCACTGCTGTACAGCAACATGAATAAAGCGTACTTTTCTACACTTGTGTGTGATACTCTAAACCGTGCACCACACTGTCCCCTATCGCAGTCGGGAGCGAAGAGCTGTCGGAGAGGTAAAGCGCTCCTGCAGCTATTTGTTCTTGCGTGAATACAGCCCGTGAATACAGCCTTATACACATATAGATGCGTATAATTCTTCTAATGACTTATGCATGTATTTACATGCATACACACGTAACATCTGCAGCTACAGTATGTACAGCCCTAGAAGGAGCTGTGTTCTACTTCTTTTTTTAGATGTGTACACAACTATACACTGTATGTATCTAAATGCAGCATTTTCAATGGCCATGGGAATCCAGATAGCAAGCAATTGTGCTGCAAGTTTGAAAATGACTTGCTAAGCTATTGTAAGCTCTAACGAGCAGGGCCCTCTGATTCCTCCTGTATGGAATTGTATTGTACTTGTACTGTCTGCCCTAATGTTGTAAAGCGATGCGTAAACTGTCGGCGCTATATAAATCCTGTATAATAATAATAATAATAATAAACTTGCCAGGCTTCACAAGTTTGTAGCACAATTGCAGGAAGTCCTCACTGAATGACTCCAGATAAACTTTCTTTTCAAACATTCTGCACATCTGCTGCAAGTTCTGGTTCAGTTATGTTGTGCAATAGTCATCCCACCACAGGGGTCACTGTGGTTTGTAGAGCTCTTGCTATAGACTCACCACTGCAACTTTGCTCTTGCTAGAGACATGACATGCAAATTTGCTACAAATTGAAAAAGTGAAAAACTAGAACTTGTGCTTCCAGGGCTCTGTAAGTGTACAACTTGCCAGTGAAATTGTGCAGCAAGTTAACAGATTTACAATTCAACACTGCCACAAATGTGTGGCAAGTTATCGATGCTATCTGGAAATGAGTTTAAAATTGGCTCTAAAGGCATAAGGTTTTTTACCTTGATGCATTCTTAAATATATACCTGTCTCAATCCTGTGCTATGCATATCTGCAGCAACTCTGCTCTCTCTTCCTGTATTCACAGGATACAGAGGCATCGCTGAGAGCCATTGGCTCCTGCATACTTACCAACTGTCCCTAATTTCCGGGGACATTCCTGGGATTTAGACCCTTTTCCCGGATTTCTCCATTCCCAGGAAATGTCCAGGGAAATTCTTATTTTCCCGTTTTTTTTTTTTTTCCGCCGCCACCGTTAGAGGTCTGTGGCCGACGGAGACAATGTCTCCACCGGCCGCCATTTTCCCAAAGACCACAACAAACAATTACTGTTTAGTAATGGCCG